>NC_064641.1:844466359-844773145 GCF_023864345.2 Schistocerca serialis cubense | reverse complement strand
TACTAACGGCAGCGACTGTGCGACTGTGCAATCACGAGTCGGCACACGCAGGCAACCCGTAAGTGATCGCCGGCCAACATACACGTCGCCCGACTCGACGACCGACCAACCAAGGTGGCCCGTACCAAGTGATATGTATCGGCAACCATGGGGCGAGTCATGGCTGTCCGGACCTCACTGCAGCCACGCCCCAACTGAACTTCTGCCGCATCCTAAGTCAAACACTGCCAGGTCCGAACTGCACTGCTAACGTCTCCCAACTCACTGGCAGATACGAACTCTCTCCGAACGCCGGCCGATGTGGCCGTGCGGTTCTAGACGCTTCAGTCTGGAACCGCGCTACCGCTACGGTCGCAGGTTCGAATCCTGCCTCGGGCATGGATGTGCGTGATGTCCTTAGGTTAGTTAGGTTTAAGTAGCTCTAAGTTTTAGGGGAGTGATGGCCGCAGATGTTAGGTCCCACAGTGCTCAGAGCCATTTGAACCTCTCTCCGAACACACGACAAATTAGAAGTAATAGCAGTCAGCAGAGATCATACGCCAGGGCTTATATCGATAAGCGCCGCTGCTGCCGCTCACGGGCAGGCAAGGCGGCAACTCAGTGACACCAGTGATTTAAATTAACATAACGAGGTGGAAGTAAAGTAAAAACATGATGTCACGCTTCAGAAAGAAATAGAGAGCAGGATGAGGACAATGACAGTGGGAGCGAAAAGGAGAGCGCATAGTGATGGTTAGAACGAGACAGTAGCAGTAAATGAGAAAGAGAGATGTATGGGGGTAGTACTGGGGGCAAAAGAGAGAGGAGACAGTGGCAATGAAAACTAGAGATGAGTGGAGACCCTACGTAGGCTTGGGGGAACTGGAAAATCCGCCCACAAGACTGCAGAACTTAAACACGAAAAAATTTGCCCAGTTTCCCCTATCCTCTTTCCTACCCAAGCAAACCGTCTACAAAGAAATGTGTGGGGAAGAGACAGTGGTGGTTGAAGAGAAAGACATTTGACTGTAAGCAAGGAAGAAACAGACAGTGGCAATGGGAGGGAAAGAGAATGTGACAAAGACAATTGCAGTGGGGCGGAGAGACAGTGGAAGTGGCAGAGAAGGCGACACTGGTGAGGAAGAGCGAGAGAAAAGGATTGAGACTGTGACAAGTGGAGAGACAGACAGGAGAAAGTCCCAGCGCAAGAAAAAGTACACAGTGGGAGCAGTGAGAGGGAGATGGTGACCATAAAGACTTCATTACAAAGAGAAAGAGGGGGAAAAGGATTTAGAATCTTCTGTGTTAAAATAGCACGAATGTGTTACCATTCCAAAATTTTTGGTGAGGAAGTTGGAATGAGAATTGCCAATTTTTTTGGTGAGGAATGTGGAATGGACTGGTTATTTTCTGTCAGAGTCTTTTAAAGAGGAGCATATTCGCCTTTTTGTGCTCTGACAGGAGCATTTGTCAGCTTTATGTATATGTGTGTGTGTGTGTGTGTGTGTGTGTGTGTGTATATGTATGTATGTGTATGAAAGATCTAGTATATAACGTTGGAAGCTCCATGAGGGTGTCCGAACATCATGGGGTCACCTATAAAGTGGTAGCAACGTCAGTAGACTGCAGCTTATGGTAGGAAGGGAATCAATGATTATTTCAGGGACTCAAAAGTTGATCGTGAATATAAATAAAACGCTACATTTTTATCTGTTTTCCGTCTTTCCCTTAGCTGCTATAAATTCGTGTAGATATGTACAATCTAAGCATCTAAATGAAGGCAGTGTGTTTATTGCCATACGCGTTTCGCTTCTTTTATTTGCGAAGCATCATCAATGTCCTGAAATACATGTTTTCTTATATCTACCACATAATTACATTTTGTCCTGTTTTTCTCTTGCTTTTTAGGTTAGAAGCAACGCATCGTTCGGTCTTACTTACGATTTCCAGCGCTGCTAACACATGTATGTGGTCCTGGAGATGAATTTGTTAGTTGTCATACCCCAGCTGGTCGATTTCCGGCGTCATCCACAGTTGTCACATATCGTGTTTCATTTTCACTTTCCATTTGGTGACCAACGTATGTGTGTTTTTGGTGTGTAGTGTTACCAACTGTTGTTGTGTGTTTGTCCGATTCAGATGGTTCACATGGCTCTGAGCACTATGCGACTTAAATTCTGAGGTCATCAGTCGCCTAGAACTTAGAACTAATTAAACCTAACTAACCTAAGGATATCACACACATCCATGCCCGAGGCAGGATTCGAACCTGCGACCGTAGTGGTCGCTCGGCTCCAGACTGTAGCGCCTAGAACCGCACGGCCACTCCGACCGGCTGTGTTTGTCTGTTTTTTGTTTGTGTTGTTTTATGTTTTTCATTTGTTGTGTGTATATGTGTGTGTGTGTGCATGTGTGTGTGTGTTTTTAAATAGTAAATGTGTGTGTGTGTAAATGTATTTTTTATTTATTTAATAATAAATATGGGTTTGTGTGTGTGTGTGTGTGTGTGTGTGTGTGTGTGTGTGTGTGTGTGTGTTCAAAATGGCTCTGAGCACTATGGTACTTAACATCGGAGGTCAGCAGTCCTCTAGAACTTAGAACTAGTTAAACCTAACTAATCTACGGACATCACACACATCCATGCCCGAGGCAGGATTCGAACTTGCGACCGTAGCGGTCGCGCG
Organism: Schistocerca serialis cubense; assembly: GCF_023864345.2. Lineage (NCBI taxonomy): Eukaryota > Metazoa > Arthropoda > Insecta > Orthoptera > Acrididae > Schistocerca > Schistocerca serialis. Next base: position 844,770,482 of record NC_064641.1, on the reverse strand, counting down.
ATTCCAGACTGAAGCGCCTAGAAGCGCTCGGCCACACCGGCCGGCTCTGTGTGTGTGTGTGTGTGTGTGTGTGTGTGTGTGTGTGTGTGTGTGTTTGTCTGAACTCGGAGAAAGTGCGTTTTTGTCAAGAGTTGCGTTCGCGGGGATTTTCGCGTTTCGAAATAACGCTAATTTCAAGTAAAAAAATAAAATAAAATAAAAAGACAGTAAGGAATATATTAGATCAGGAAGGAGGGGCAATTTGGAGAAACAATTAATCTGAAATAGCTCTTTGAAGATCATCACAAGGGTAATGTAGACTCTTTCCGGTCCTCATCTTGTCGTCAATGTGAAAACGTGTTATTAAATTTTTGAAGAAACATCAAGCCTTGAAGGTTTCGTCGGAGAAGAGAGTCTGGCTAAGGAGAAGTCGGAAAAGGGAAGACGGAAGAACCGAAAACCAAAAAATTGAAGACGAGTGATTTATGAAGAAGATCGACGCAGGGGACGGCCGATGAACGAAGAATTTAATGCACCGAATTAACGACAAATGAGCGCTTTTCGTCGCGAGGAGAAGTAGAGAGACGGTAGACGACAGCGGACGAGTGGATAAAGTTTATCACATAACAGGAGACAAACTCAACATGCACAGAAAAAACCAGAACACATATTGTGAGGCCACCGCACATGTTAGTCTGAAAGCAGAAGATTTCACGCCACGCCACTTAAATAAGTTATTGCTTGGGTGTTCACTGTTGTGCATTAACTCACTGGAAAACACTTAAATATTCCATCCAATGACTTTACAGGATTTTTAGTACCAAGGCAGGACATCAAAACAGCAGTTTACGGTATTAAACGTTTTACAGCTAACTTTATGTGTTTTCTGAGATGAGTCGTCACCTTATAGAGGATTCCTTTGGTCAGCGGAATATCTGCCGTACCGAAGATCCAGCGACTGTCTTCTCTCGCAAGAATTACATCTCAGGTGAGGGAAAAGTTTCTGCACTTTTTAGCAGCCATTTTCACAACTCGCAGGCGAGTGTGTATACGTGAATTGATTGACTGGTTGGTTGATTTCGCGGAGGGGACCAGAGAACGAGGACATCGGTCATAGAGGACTAGGGAAGGATGGGGAGGAAGTCGGTCGTGCCCTTTCAAAGGAACCATCCCGGCATTTGCCTGAAGCGATTTCGGAAAATCACGGAAAACCTAAAGAAGAATGGCCGAACGCAGGTTTGAACCGTCGTCGTCCCGAATACGTGAACTGAATGACACGCTATGGACTGCATTTAAATATAGGTAACAAAAACAGTATAGCCGACCGTCAGGTCTTTCTTCACAGATTAGTCGTCTGTTCGCGTAAGGCGTACTCGTACCACCCATAGTGTAGATTCTATAATCTTTTCTGTAACGTTTCAAAATTTTATTGTTGTGGTGGTATACAGCCTTAATGTGGTTCGAGAATGAAAACTTGGTCCAAGTGGACTGCACTCTTTTTACTATCCGTGAAATTGATCAGCTTCAACCGTGGGTCAGTTTCAAGCACATAATTGAGCTTCCAGCTTCATTTGACATTCTAATACATTGACAGATATTCTCTGTAATGGATGCCTTTACCCATCTGTAATGGGTGCCTATACATAATTTCTGAACTCATAATTAGAACGTTGAAAAAAAAAAAAAACTCAATCCAGACTGAAAATTTTGTTTATTTTTATGACACGGTAGCCGGTTTCATTCGTCAATGACCTTTTCAGACCAGCAAGGTCCTTACTGATGATGCTTGGAGTAGATGTGCAGAGCCGTTCTAAGCACAAGAAGCACTTGTCGTCAACTGCTCTTGCACTTAAAACGGATCAATGTATTGCCTGGAAACGGCACCAGTGGAGACATTACAGGTCTAAAGATGGTATATGTACGACAGAAACTGGCTGTTGTGTCATAAAAATGAACACCATTTGCAATGTGAAATTTTTTTTTTTTCATTATGATGCAAGATCACTGACGTTCCACTTACGAGGTAAAAGTTATACATAAGAGGTAATTTTGAAATAGTACCCATTACAGATAAGAGTACAGAATCCAGATTGAAATCGTGTGAGCACCACTTACGCGAACAGGCAACTAAGTCGTGAATGAAAGCATCACCACCGCTACAGGTAAGAGATGGAGAGGCATATGTCTGACCATTTGGCTGCCAACCGTCGAAGAGAAAAATGGTTAAAATGGTTCAAATGGCTGTAAGCACTATGGGACTTAACATCTGAGATCATCAGTCCCTCAGACTTAGAATTACTTAAACCTAACCAACCTAAGGACATCACACACATCCATGCCCGAGGCAGGATGTCAACCTGCGACCGTAGCGGTCGCGCGGATCCAGACTGAAGCCCGTACAACTGCTCGACCACTGCGGCCGGCCGTGAAAGAGAACTCAAAGGAGAGGGATATTTACAAACAAAATGCTTATCAACGTAGCGAACAATGTCTGAGGTTTAGGTAAGTCGTACAAGTGCAACGGGCCTCTTCGGAAGGTTAGATTTTAATTTAATTCCATTTTCTTGCAGTAGTCTTAAAATTATCTACTCATAACTGCGCGCACTGGTAATTCTGAAGACCAAAAGAAAATGTTTAAAAACGTCCAGCACCGTACAGTGTGGCTGTTTTACTTGATTGTTATGACAATAGCTTTGCGTTCTACTTTGTTTTCAAGGAAGGGAAAATTGGTGCAGTTAGCTTGTCTAAACAGAAGAGCAGCGCTAAGCAGACATGCAGGAAAGTCCCTCAGTAAACATCGGCCGCGCTGCCTTCTGACGTTACAGCTGCCAGGAAGACAAAGGGGATGGGGAGGGTGCTGACAGCTAGCTGACTTCTCTAGTTTTTAAGGAGAACAAGGCGCCGGTTGGGCTGCCGAGGCAAACACTGGCGCCGGAGCAAACACTGGCGCCAGTAGGTGTCTGGGAAAACTGACCACGCGCGCGCCAGCGACGCCTGCAGGCAAATGTTACGGCAGCCGCTAGTGCGAGGATCGATGTATCGACTGTCACGTGGGCCGACGTACTAAGCGGCCGACACCCCGGCACAAATCATTGCTGTGAGTGCGTGGAGGGTAGGCACGATACACGTCTTCGCTGCGGAAGGGACAACGAAATCTCTAGCGGGCTACCGAAAACTATTCTTTCTTGGGAGTAACTCAACACTACATGCATCTACTTTTACGTGATGCACCTCAACGTCTCTGTGAGGACACATCTGTCGTATGTTTCCCTTTATTCCTCCTTCATTCCTTCGCCCGTCAGAGAGAGCATGGGCTGGCCACAGTCCATTGTCTTTCTTCATCAGAGAGTATTAGTGATGTATGCAAATAAACTTTCTAAATACTTTGAAAATAAAATATATACACTTTTTGAAACCATTAACACAGGTGGGTGTACACTGAAGTTTTTTTATTATAATACTAGCTGAGTACACGACGTTGTCCTGGTATGTACCATTGTAATATTAATACGTGAACACGAAAATTGAAGTACCGATTTTTAATATTAATTATGCAATGAGGCCAATGAAACTGATATAATACGAAAGGTATTTTGCCACTGATGTGCTCAAAGAAAATATCATGTGTGTACATAGCAATTAATAGTGCTAAAAGGAAGTAGATGTTTTCATATTCATAACTATGATGATACCTTCTCCATCACTCATTAAAATGTCCAATACGTGAACATCTAAAATTGAAACGCTACTGACTTCTGCACTGAGTGACAATTAGTTACTTTGTTAGAAATGGCACACAGTATGACAACCGCTAACTCGATGATGTTGTCTGCAGTGGAAATCAAAATAAGGTAGCGACGAAGTCAGTAGATAACGCTGTGTACTGGAGTCATTATTTCGCCTACTTTTCTGTAAGAGATATTTCCTGGTGATTTCCCGCCGTTATCAGAAAATTTGAAGTAAGTTCCTAATTGTTAATTTCTTCATCTTCAATAACTAAGATTTCCAACTTCCCTTATTATACGGAAACTATATTTGTTTTAAGCTATGCCCAGGAGGAGAGCGCCAACCGGTCGGAAGATGCAGAGCTAGACGGATACAATTTTTGCGTAGAGAAAGTAACAGTAATGTGGACATCCACAATGACAAAACATCTGTTTTATTGAACGTTTCATTTAAATGTACACTGAAAGCACTTCCACATAATATTGACAGTCGCAGTTACGGTTTGATGAATTTACATTGTAGAGTTTGTAATACAAATCATTTCGCATCAGAGATTGTTGTAAGTGATACAACACATTGTGTTGTTATAAGAGATAAGTTAACTTTTCCAGCGTTAAAACAAAATTTATTTTTCAACGAACTCTGTTAAAGGTGCATTGCAGATGGTCCAAGAATTCAAGAGAAATCAAACAAATATTGCAGTAATATATGTAGCTACAATGCAGCATTTGCTACGGTCAATTTCATGCACAGTATTTGAGCCATGCGCGGCTCGTGTTCATGCCGTTTATTGCTTGGCATCTTGTCATTGCGGTTATGGCATCTCGTTTCTTATTCGATTTACTGGATTGCCTGCCCGTGAGTGGCAGCAGCAGCGCTTATCGATACGTGTACTGTGGTACTATCTTTGGAGCGACCGCTAGTATTTCTGGGTCGCATTGTGTGGAGCAGGGAGTGGCTAACGGACAGCAGGCGCAACAGCGAGCAGGGCAAGCTGGGGCCGCTGGCGGCGTGCTGCCGTTGCTCGATCAAGGAGGGGTAGCTGCGAGAGCAACGACTTCGTTGCACACCGAACCCTGGACGCTTAAGTTGAGTGAAGAGTTAACTGCTAATGCAACCTCGGCTATTCTGAGATCTCGCCTTTGGTCAGCAGGTTGTTGCTCCCAGGACCGCTGAGCTTGGCGGCAACGCGTAAGTGTTTCGAGGTGGTGAAATATTGCAGCCATCTTTCTCTATTGGTTATTCATCATTTAATTTAGTATTATTCTTATTAGTGAAGTGCAACCAGCCGTAGTTTCTGCCTTGAGGCCGCTAACGCCCCCGTTAAATGCCCTGGATGTTAGCATACTTTTTTGGCAGTGTTCCTGTCCTCGTCGTGTTGATACTGTCCAACACGGCGTGTAGTTTGACAGCCTCTTGTATTGTACTGTGCATATAAATTTGGTATTTTCTGAAGAGTTAGTGCTGTCTGTCTCTTTGCCCTTGCCTAAAAATATTCCATCGTTGTACTGTTGATCGGACGCTAGGCGCTTTGGTTAGTTGGTCGGTCCGCACTTAAGCTGCCCCTAGTTTGAGTTGCCATCCTGTTACGTGAGTACAACTCTTGGCTGCCTGTCTCACCTTACCTTATGTTACCTTTCCAGGTTGACCCTTGGAACACTCGCTGAGAACCGCTTGTCCTGATTCCTTAGATTGTGACGTTTGTTTTAAGGATATTTGTAATTTTCTAATTATTTTTGGTGTGGCCTTAAGCCGAGCAATAATTTCACTTCTCTCATGGTAAGGCCTTCAGCCGTTTTACAGTAATTTTTTTTAAGTAAACTTGTTTTAAGGGCAAGGTATTTATTTTAAAGGTGCTATTTGGAACTGTTTTCCTGACTTCTAATTCAGGTCTTAAAACCACTAACCACTCCATCTACAGGCCACAAGTGGCCCATCGGGACCATCTGACCGCCGTGTCATCCTCAGTGGCGGATGTGGACAGGAGGGGCGTGGGGTCAGCACACCGCTCTCCCGGTCGTTATGATGGTATTCTTGACCGAAGCCGCTACTATTCGGTCTAGTAGCTCCTCAATTGGCATCACGAGGCTGAGTGCACCGCGAAAAAGGCCAAATGGCGACCTCGCCCGACAGCGCTTAACTTCGGTGATCTCACGGGAACCTGTGTATCCACTGCGGCAAATTCAAATTTTGAAATTTTTGTGACCTTCAGCCAAGTAATAATTAAACTTCTTCTGTAATAAGGCCATCAGTCGTTTGTTATTTGAAGTTGTTTGTGGCCTTCAGCGAAGCAATAGTTTCACTTCTTTCATAGTAAGGCCTTCAACTGTTTTACAATAAGTTTTTTAAGCAAACTTGTTTTAAAAGCAAAGTATTTATTGAAATGTGTGCTATTTGGAATTGTTCTTCTTACTTTTAATTCAGGCCTTTCAGCCATTCGTTGTTTGAGGTATTGTTTGTGGCCTTCAGCCCCTAAAATTGTGGAATACTTTTTTCTTTCCCTGTGATAAGGCCTTCAGCCGTCATATAGTCCATTGTGTTTTATTAAGAGATTGTTTTAAAATTTTAAGTTCTTTAAATAAAGTTTACGTATTTATTGTGCAACCGAGTAACAGATTATGGCCCCGTCCACAATCGTAACCTTATCCTGCCCCATTCTGAGAACCAGCTTTCAGTATTATGTCAAGTATATCACTTTAAGATTTACGACATTTTTTTTTATCACAGGTCAGGTCCAATGACGTCTACAGAGGTTGTTCATCATGTTATGCGCAATTGTATTTTTATGATAAAGACACTGCACTTCGATATAGTGTGAACGAACAATCAAATCAGTAGTGTAATACTAATAACAATGTAATATATGAAACTGCTATTGAATTAGAACGCAAGAATCATCCTTTTGTTCATTCTTTCACTGCATTGAAAGATTATTGTGCTAAAGTAGAAAATGAAAATAGAGAAATTTATGTGGTTATTACGGTTAGTAAAAATTTGGGCCTCCTACGATAAATGACGCAAGCCAACCTCTCCGACAGACAGCGTGCATGTCGCGGCAGCCAGCGCTGTAGGCGGGACACTACTTCCCTACGCTACACCACGTATCAGATATATCCTTCCGCGGGAAACTATTTAGACCGCCGCCGGACCATACTGTAATCATTATTCATTATTCTGCTGCTGGACTCGCTGCGGTTCGCGTCATTGTTGCTCTATCGCTCGCCTACGTCACTTTGCCGAAATGTTCGGACGCGGAAAGGGAGGCAAAGTCGCTGCTGCGGTCGTCGTTCCTGCAGAAGCTGGTCGGTAACGACCGCAGCAAGAAGATAAGCAAGGCGAAAGAGAAGGAGCGGTGCTGTCACAGACAGAAACGTGTCACATAGCCAAGACCTGCAGGGGCACAGTTGCGTCTGAAATGTGCTAAGTGCATGATACACGCGACTGTGACAAGCCGAGCGGTTTCGCTGCCACAAGCGTTGAACTTAGGAGGCGCCCACATTGCCAATGCACGCAGCTCCAGCTACACTACCGGCCATTAAAATTGCTCCACCAAGAACAAATGCAGATGATAAACGGGTATTCATTGGACGAATATATTATACGAGAACTGACATGTGATTAAATTTTCACGCAATTTGGGTGCATAGATCCCAAGAAATAAGTACCCAGAACAAGCACCTCTGGCCGTTATAACGGCCTTGATACGCCTGGGCATTGAGTCAGACAGCGCTTCCATGGCGTGTACAGGTACAGCTGCCCATACAGCTTCAACACGATACCACAGTTCATCAAGAGTAGTGATTGGCGTATTGTGACAAGACAGTTGCTCGGCCACCATTCAACAGACGTTTTCAATTGGTGAGAGATCTGGAGAATGTGCTGGCCAGAGCAGCAGTCGAACATTTTCTGTATCCAGATAGGTTCGTACAGGACCTGCAACAGTCGGTCGTGCATTATCCTGCTGAAATGTAGAGTTTCGCAGGGATCGAATGAACGGTAGAGCCACGGGTTGTAACACATCTGAAATGTAACGTCCACTGTTCAAAGTGCCGTCAATGCGAACAAGACGTGACCGAGACGTGTAAACAATGGCACCCCATACCACCACGCTGGGTGATACGCCAGTATGACGACGACGAATACACGCTTCCAATGTGCGTTCACCGCGATGTCGCCAAACACGGATGCGACCATCATGATCCTGTAAACAGAACCTACATTCATCAAAAAAATAACGTTTTGCGGTTCGTGCACCCAGGTTCGTTGTTGAGTACACCATCGCAGGCGCTCCTGTCTGTGATGCAGCGTCAAGGGTAACCGGAGCCATGGTCTCCGAGCTGATAGTCCATGCTGCTGCAAACGGCGTCGATCTGTTCTTGGAGATGGTTGTTGTCTTGCAAACGTCCCCATCTGCTGACTCGGGGTCGAGACGTGCCCGCACGATCCGTTACAGCCATGCGGATAAGATGCCTGTCATCTCGACTGAGAGTGATACGTGGCCGTTGGGACCCTCCTGAGCCCACCGATTCCGTATTCTGCTAACAGTCATTGGATCTCGACCAATGCGAGCAGCAATGTCGCGATACGACAAACTGCAATCACGATAGGCTACAATCCGACCTCTATCAAAGTCTGAAACGTGATGGTACGCAATCTCCTCCTTACACGATGCATCATATCAACGTTTCACCAGGCAACGCTGGTGAACTGCTGTTTGTGTACGAGAAATAGGTTGGAAACTTTCTTCATGTCAGCACGTTGTAGGTGTCGCCACCGGTGTCAACCTTGTGTGAATGCTCTGAAAAGCTAATCATTTGCATATCACAGCATCTTAAATTTCGCTTCTGTAGCACGTCATCTTCGTGGTGTAGCGATTTTAATGGCCAGTAGTGTATTCTAAAATTTTGAAGTTTAATTGTGGCCCTCAGCCATTGGTGTTGCACGTTGCATATCTCGCTTCTTTAAATTATTTTACTGCTATCATAATTGTATTTTATCTTGTTAAGATTTCTTGTTGGAGGCCTTCAGCTGTGAAAGAGTTGCATTCGATAAAGGTTCGGCTATATGCCGCTTCGGTTGTAAGGGTTATTAAATTATAGTAAATGACAATTAGAAGCAGAAACTGGCCTCAACGCTTGGCCCTTTACACAATCCTATTACCTGTTCTGCCCAGCGGATGTAGCGGGCGTCTTACACGTGACTGTGACAAGCCGAGCAGTTTCGCTGCCACATGCGTTGCACTTAGGCGGCGCCCACATTGCTAATGCACGCAGCTGCTGCTACATAAAGAGCTGGAGCCGCGGAAAGCAGCAAGGCAGCCACACACGAAGAGGCGGTCTCACTTGAGACAGCGACTGCCCCGCCTACCCCTCTCTGCCCCAGTCATGAGAGGGAAACGGGCAGAGCCGCGACGACGAGGAAGACTTCCGACGACGCGGCTGCCGCACCCAGGTTCGCTGTAGCGGTGGAGAGGCGGCCTTGAGGGCCGAGGTGATGAGGCACTTCGTCAGGTGAACCACTTACCAGACTGGCTAGCTGCTTCTCGCACAACGCGTGAGGAGACGCTCGCCCGCACTAGAACGAGGGTAGGCGCGGAAACTGAGACGGTCGCCTCCCTGGCCGATGCGAAAGCGAAGGTGGCTGAGGAGGTAGGCATGGAGCTGGAGACACCCGCTCCAGCGTTGGAGGCGTCCATCACGTAAACGGTCACCTCACAGGCCACAGCAGAAATGCGGGGGGCTGAGAGTATTTCCATTGACATGGAGTTGTTGGCCTCACCCCAGATCCCCCTCCCGAAGCGGGGGCAGAGAAGCCCGATGAAGAAGAGGACTTCGAGAATATGTCCCTCCCAGACAAGAACTCTGTGAGGGCAGTGCTCACCAAGATTACAGACTCCATCAGTGACGGCAGGTACCCCCACAATAATTTTCCCTAACCCTTTTCTCCTCCCGGCATTCCTGACCTCCCACATAAACCCTATTAGTTCCAGTGGGTGTGCGAACCCCTGGACTGGAAATTCAAGGGCAAGGAGTTCATCCGGCGGCCCGGTTCGGTGCTCGTAAATTCCTGTCCATCTTTACCTGTTGGGATTGGACACATACGGCGGAGGAAGCTGTCAAGTATATTCAAGCAAATTCGTCACCAGCGGATTTCTCCTCCCTCAAGAAAACCAAGTTCAGGACACTGAAGAATAAGAAGAAAAATAAGAAGAAGAGGTCCAACTCTTCTGACGCTCGCTAGCTTGTAGCAGAACACGTTTCATTTGTTTCAGGCACTTTAAAGGCCAATTACACTAAGAGAGGACGTCACAAATCATCCAGCCAGGAATGTGGAGGGTTGGTTTGGGTAGTTTGGGGGAAGAGACCGAACTGCGAGGTCATCGGTCCCAATGAATCAGGAAAGGACGGGGAAGGAATTCGACCGTGCCCTTTCAAGGGAACCATACCGGCATTTGCCTGGAGCGATTTAGAGAAATCACGGAAAACCTAAATCAGGATGGCCGGAATCGGGATTGAACTGTCGTCCTCCCGAATGCGAGTCCAGTGTGCGTATGTGGAGGAACAGAATCTAATGTGCTTAAACTCCTGTTCCTAGGACCAATGATACGGTCCGTCTGTTAGCGACAGCGACATCGTCAGCTACTGGAGCACTTACGTACCATGGCTCCACACCGCCCACACCAGCGGCTTCCCTAGTCATCGCTCTCATCCTGACACGTGTTGCTGATCTGTGCAGGACCTCCGTCTCGGCAAGTCGTCCCACCGGCAGCTTTGGTCGTCGTCTTCGACAGTTACAGACTCTCGACATCCCGGAAGTACCGGATCCAAGTTGGATCCAAACGTAGATCATCCTCGGCTTCTCCTGCTCTACTGCCTACCACGACTTGTGGGCTCCATTATGTAGGCCCATCTCAGGCGATGCCTCTTCTTCCTTTAGTCATGTGGACGTTCGTTCACGGACAATGTATTACACTTTCGTTTTCTACACCGAGAGTAAAAAGTCTAATTTCAAAGTATCTTTCAACGCTTCTCAGTACGAGGATACAGTTGAAAAAAAAAAGTGTTGCTGTAGTTGGGCGTCAAGTTATTTTATACAAGCCATGAAATTATCTCTTGAACTTCGCTATTTGATACATTGTCAATGTTGAACTCAACATCTGTCACTCTCAAGACAGTGTCAGCGGCAAACAGAAATATTTTAAATTCCCATCTCATATCAGAAGGCATGTTTTTTGTGTGTGAGGGGCGTCAGTAAGTGATTCAACACTTTTTTTTTCAGAAAGCAGGTTTGTTTTATTCTGGAATCCGATACATCATATTATTCCCAACTCTTAAGGCTACAAAACTATATTTTCCAATATGATCGCTGTTCAATGCGACGGCTTTACACCACCTAGTTAGGAGGGTCTTTATGCCCGCATGGTACAACTCTGCTGTTCAACGTAGGAGCCAGTGTGTTGCTGCATCATTAACCCGTCATCCACGAACTGCTTCCCGCATATTGCATCTTTCAATGGGACAAACAGATGGAAGTCGGAAACTACGAGATTCGGGCTGTGGGGTAGATGTAGAAGAACAGTCCGATGTAGTTTCATGAGTTTCTCTCGAGTGTGAGGTCATGCATTGTGGTGGAGAAGAAGAAGATAGTTTTTACATTTCTGTGGGGACGAAGACGCTGAAGTCGTTTCTTCAGTTTCCTGAGGGTAGCACAGTACACTAACGAGTTGATCGGTGAACCGTGAGAGAGTACATGAAGCAGAATAACCGCTTTAGAGTCCCAGAAACCGTTGTCATGTTCCAGCTAAGGGTGCGGCTTAAAACTTTTCCTTTGGAGAAGGGGTGGTATGGAGCCACTTCTTGGATTGTCGTTTTGTTTCCTGGATAAAAAAGATAAATGGCTCTGAGCACTACGGGACTTAACATCTGAGGTCATCAGTCCCCTAGAACTTAGAACTACTTAAACCTAACTAACCTAAGGACATAACACACATCCATGCCCGAGGCAGGATTCGAACCTGCGAACGTAGCAGTCGCGTGGTTCCGGACTGAAGTGCCTAGAACCGCTCGGCCACCGCGGGCGGCTTTGTTTCCTTTTCGAAGTGGTGAACCCATGTTTCATAGCCTACGTCGATGTTCGACCAAAACTTGTCTCCATCAGTCTTGTAACGCGCAAGAAATTCCTCACAGACGGTCACTCGTTGCTCTTACTGTTAGGTGACGAGCTACCCAGTGGGCACACGTCTTTGAGTACCCCTCCTGGTGGGCGAATGTGTCAGCGTCATCAACAGAGACGTCCAGCTGTGCAGCGAGGTGTTTGATTGTGACCAGTCCATCACCTCGAATGAGAGTGTCCACACGTTCCAACACTGCAGGTGTCAGGCCTGAGTGCGGCCGGTCGGCACGCAGGAGATCTGACAGGTTTGCACGACCTCGTTGCGACGATGATAGACGCCTCGCCCCAGGGCTCACCGTGCTTTTGTTCACTGCCAGCTGTCCGTAGACATCAAGCGAGAGCCTATGAATATCTGCGATGTACTTGTTTTCTGCCAGAAGAAACCCAATGATAGCTCTCCTTTTGGACCGCACCTCCGTTACTGGCGCCATTTTGAAGCATACGCATAGCGCCGCTACCTATTGGAACTTCACGGAACTAATAGGGGCTGAAGCGGGCTTATTTCACCATGTCCCACGATAAATTCCGCATTTTTCAACCGAAACTGGCCGAGAAATATAGTCTTCGTTTCCTATTGAACGTCCTTCCTATGTAAGAAGCCGTAGTATGCTCCCCCTATTTCACCATGCTCAATCAGACGCCATCTCATAGGCGTTCTCATTATCGTGGAGTATGAACTTTTTCTGTCTTTTCCTAAAGTATGAAAGGAGCCAATACTATATAAGACATAATACATAATATTTTGCGAGGAACACATCAAACGCCTTGGTTACGTCAAGGAATTTGTCTAGCGTGCGCAGAGTGCCTCACAGAGAAAAGAGGATATATACTGTTTAGTCGTTAAATCTCTTCTGAAACCAGCTGTACGTTTGACGTCAAATTATGTAACAACTTTTGCTAATATCGATGGCATAGAAATTGGTCTAAAATTGTCTACATCATCCCTAACTTATAAAGCAGTTTCATTATTGAGTAGTATAATCGTTGGCGGCCCTTGTGGCCTAGCGGTTCCAGGCGCTTGTCTGGGACCTCGCGACCGCTACGATCGCTGGTTCGAATCCTGCCTCGGGCATGGATGTGTGTGATGCACTTAGGGTAGTTCTCAGTTCAAGGGGACTGATGACCTCAGATGTTAAGTCCCATAGTGCTCAGAGCCAGTATAATCGTTCAGCAGACTGACTATTCGTAAGGAAAAATTACAAATGTGGTTAAGTACGAAGCTAATATACGCAGCACAGTGCTGTAGTATCCAGTTAGATCTTTACCATATCCATGAGTGTCGTTAGTCTTCAGCGATTTTATTATTGACTCGAGCTCCTCTGCCCCCCCCCCCCCCCCCTCCCCCGGTCCACAGCTGTTAGTATACCTCATATATACACTCCTGGAAATTGAAATAAGAACACCGTGAATTCATTGTCCCAGGAAGGGGAAACTTTATTGACACATTCCTGGGGTCAGATACATCACATGATCACACTGACAGAACCACAGGCACATAGACACAGGCAACAGAGCATGTACAATGTCGGCACTAGTACAGTGTATATCCACCTTTCGCAGCAATGCAGGCTGCTATTCTCCCATGGAGACGATCGTAGAGATGCTGGATGTAGTCCTGTGGAACGGCTTGCCATGCCATTTCCACCTGGCGCCTCAGTTGGACCAGCGTTCGTGCTGGACGTGCAGACCGCGTGAGACGACGCTTCATCCAGTCCCAAACATGCTCAATGGGGGACAGATCCGGAGATCTTGCTGGCCAGGGTAGTTGACTTACACCTTCTAGAGCACGTTGGGTGGCACGGGATACATGCGGACGTGCATTGTCCTGTTGGAACAGCAAGTTCCCTTGCCGGTCTAGGAATGGTAGAACGATGGGTTCGATGACGGTTTGGATGTACCGTGCACTATTCAGTGTCCCCTCGACGATCACCAGTGGTGTACGTCCAGTGTAGGAGATTGCTCCCCACACCATGATGCTGGGTGTTGGCCCTGTGTGCCTCGGTCGTGTGCAGTCCTGATTGTGGCGCTCACCTGCACGGCGCCCAACACGCATACGACCATCATTGGCACCAAGGCAGAAGCGACTCTCATCGCTGAAGACGACACGTCTCCATTCGTCCCTCCATTCACGCCTGTCGCGACACCACTGGAGGCGGGCTGCACGATGTTGGGGCGTGAGCGGAAGACGGCCTAACGGTGTGCGGGACCGTAGCCCAGCTTCATGGAGACGGTTGCGAATGGTCCTCGCCGATACCCCAGGAGCAACAGTGTCCCTAATTTGCTGGGAAGTGGCGGTGCGGTCCCCTACGGCACTGCGTAGGATCCTACGGTCTTGGCGTGCATCCGTGCGTCGCTGCGGTCCGGTCCCAGGTCGACGGGCACGTGCACCTTCCGCCGACCACTGGCGACAACATCGATGTACTGTGGAGACCTCACGCCCCACGTGTTGAGCAATTCGGCGGTACGTCCACCCGGCCTCCCGCATGCCCACTTTACGCCCTCGCTCAAAGTCCGTCAACTGCACATACGGTTCACGTCCACGCTGTCGCGGCATGCTACCAGTGTTAAAGACTGCGATGGAGCTCCGTATGCCACGGCAAACTGGCTGACACTGACGGCGGCGGTGCACAAATGCTGCGCAGCTAGCGCCATTCGACGGCCAACACCGCGGTTCCTGGCGTGTCCGCTGTGCCGTGCGTGTGATCATTGCTTGTACAGCCCTCTCGCAGTGTCCGGAGCAAGTATGGTGGGTCTGACACACCGGTGTCGATGTGTTCTTTTTTCCATTTCCAGGAGTGTATTTCGGACAGCAGTCTTCGAAAACGATTTTACAAGAGAGTTATATTTAGCCCGTGTAACTAAGTTTTTAATGATTTCACCAGGTTTATTTAGAAAGTGATTGCTATGTAAGGACGCAGGATTTTTCCACCATACATTGAGTTCTTGAAGATTTATATTTGTATTAGATCACTGTTTACGATGCACAATCGGATATTAACCATTTCATTGGCTGACAGTGGCTAACACCACGTACTACCAATTTCTGTAGTACAGCATTGCTTGGAGTTAATTATGGCTGAACACTGAGAGACAAGGCGTCGTGGGTTAAACGTTCCTCAGATGCCGGTATCAGCTAAAGAGGAGCTGGGAAGAGACCTGCCTTGAGAGAGAGAGACTGCTACGGTCGCAGGTTCGAATCCTACCTCGGGCATGGATGTGTGTGATGTCCTTAGGTTAGTTAGATTTAAGTAGTTCTAAGTTCTAGTCCCATAGTGCTCAGGACCATTTGAACCATTTTTGAGATCGGGCGGTAGGTTCCACTCTTGTGGGACAGAAAAAATTTCAGAATGGCGAAGCTGGAGAAACAGCGCCTGGGGCGGAAGAGGAATGGAACTCGTAGGGCGGAGTTGTTATTCTGTTAAGTTGAGTGACGATTCTTTAGCTCTCTGTGAAGTCTGACACACACCGACTCGCTTGTTTACGGGAGATTGCTTCAGTCGAATTTCTGTTCGTGGCTAGTGAGCACGGTCGCGAGCTGACATTCGAGGGATCTTCTCACGCGAAAAGCCGGCGGACGCCTCCCGCCGAAAAGTGGAGATGCGTCTTTGATTGGCGGAATGCTGTAAGAGGGGAAATGAAACCTATCAGAACATCTGCTGAAAGGAGTATGTGCTTCAGTTGATTGGCTGGCAGATTCATGAATCATGTAGTGGGAGGTAATGTTTTTGTATCGGCCTCTGGGATTCATCGCCTGGGCGCAAATGTAGACACTGTGTGTACAGGATGAAGCAGGGTATGGAGTGTGTGGGGACTTCCCTCCGGGGATCGATCGAGATCACATCTCTGCCGGGATTGATAGTTTTCTTTACGGATCGAGCTAGAGACTGCGCTGGCGTGAGCCACAGCTGGGAATCTGACAGATTTTGAGAGGTGTTGCTTTCGGTACAAGGAACGCGTGAAGGTTTTCCATGGCGGAGTTGTTATTCTGTGTACTTGGGTGGCGATTCCTTAGCTCTCTGTGGAGTCTCACACACAACGACGTGCTTGTTTACGGGAGAATGCTTGAGTCGAAGTTCTGTTCCTGGCTAGTGACCAAACGCAAAACTTGACTCGTGTTCTGTCTGAGGTAAATTCAGCCCAAGGAATTTGTAGACGGCATACTGCGCCCAGCGTGTAGGTGGGAAATTGCAGTTACGCCGCGTACGTCATCTGCACAACGGGCAGAGTCGCTACGAACGGATCATCGGTGCAGTACAACTGCTGGCCGTACTTCAACAGGTGATACGTGCACTCCGGTTCGGTGGATAAGGAAACACTCACAGTAAATGTGTTGAGTTCCATTTGCTTGTCCACTGAGCGTTTTTTGAAAAGTGCCAGTCAGGGTGTAGGTCTTCTGTTTCTCATAGCTAATTAGTATTAGCCAACATTATTCCGTCCGATAATGGGAGGCGCTGTCTAAAGGAAGCCAAACATACTCGTATGTTCTGCCAATCTCGACATTACATGTACGATAGAATCCAAAGTTTATATAATTTTTTGCACTCTACATGTTTTTTGAGAATAAATAGTTCACAGTATCCACGTTGTGATTCATTCTAACAGCATCGCAATAGGAATATTTGTTTGATGTGCTAAACTGAATTGTAGTAAAACCACAACACCACACTTTGTTTTATGGAAATTCCTAGGTGACGGTGTCAACGGCAGTGTCATCGTAATCATATGTAAAAGTGCGAATTACACTGCAGAGACAACATTAGACAACCATACATAAACACGCCATATGTTACACACACCACGAGGTTTTAGAGGTAAATACTGTATATATATCTGATTTATCGGAAACAAAAACACTTTTACTGCGTATTGATTGTATATCCTTGACCTTGTGCTGCTGGGTAGACACTTCCTTCATGACTGAGCAAATGGTTTTAATTTTTTCTTCAGAATTAGGTGTTGTATTTGCTTACCACGTGTTTTTCCCCTTCCTAATGACATTTTTGAGCACCTTACAGTACTGTTTGCAATGCAGTACAGTAGCTCGAGTCTGACAACTCGTAACGTTTTGATATAATTTTCACTTTGTGCTACACGATATCTCCACCCCTTTGGCCAGCCAGCCAGATTGCTTGCTCGCGCTAGTACCCCGTTTTAAATGTTCTACTGAAAAGTAACTTACTAATAGCGTCTGAAATGTGTTGGAAAAACGATTATCGTATGCGTTATCTGCGTTATAAACTTCCTACCACTGTTGTTCTGTAATGAGCTTTAAGGATCAACATTTCCAAATATTGTATTATACTTAAGAATCGTGTGCACACAAATTCCTTTTAGTGTTTAAATTGGTGCGTCAGAGTCTGAAATGCAATTTACTAACAGAGTGCGACTCTAGCAATGAAGAATGAACAAAATTGTTGCCTATAGTTGTGCTCCCCCAACTTCTGTACAGAAATTGTAGAGTCTGCGTGTGACGATATAAATTTAGCAAATCTTCGAACATCTTTTGCTTGCACAGTCATTTATAAAATTAATATTTAAGTCACCACACACAACTAATTTTTTGTACTTTTCACAAAGTGAATCAAGAACTGTCTATAGTTTGAACAGAAATGGCCTGAAATAAGATGTAGGGGACCTACAGATAACTATGATTAAACGTGCAGTTTTAATAATTTCAGCTGCTCCTGAATAACCTATAATGACCTGTTCTGTGCAGTGTTTTGATACGTAAATAGATTCAAATGGAAAAACTATTTTTCGCGTACTTGGCCACCCCCACACTCCGCAAAATGCTCCTCGAAAAATACACAGCTATTTTGTATAGTGGTATGAGAATCCTCTGAACTTTCACATTCTTTCAGTTGCGCTCTGATATCCCAATAATGCCAGAGTCAGCATCAACAAGCAGTTCACTAACTTTACTTCTAACACCTTTCACATTTTGATGAACGGTGCTAATTCCTTCATCACTTAGATACGTCACCTTTTGTGGAGGCGGTACCTTCGTCAGAGGGACTACCTTTCAGCATGGATACCAACTGATCTGAAGAGTAACTTGTTTCCTAGCTTTCGAGAAAAATGGTCGCAGATATTATTATATCCTTAAAACAACTTTCGGTGCAACCAAATACTGCACAAGATTTCACCATTATAATAAAGAAACCTTTACTGAAAATACTATTGCTAAGAAAAAGATATGTTGAAGAGTATTTCACAGTTCATCTGTAACTGGGTGCCGCCTCTAGTCAGCTAATCGAGACGTAATGACGTCATGCGCGGTTTGTATCATTTATGGCCTATCACCAGAGAAAGAAATAGACTATGAAAACGTATGTCATCAACGAATACCTCACGTTCCAAGATTGCAAAAATTTTTATTCCGAGTGGAGAACTTCTGTTCGAAGAGTACAATAGCAAGAATGTACTGAACAGTATTTCGCAATCCGTCTGTACCTGGATGCCGCTTCTAGCCAGGTGATCTACACTACTGGCCATTAAAATTGCTACACCAAGAAGAAATGTAGATGATAAACGAGTATTCATCGGACAAGTATATTAAACTAGAACTGACATGTGATTATATTTTCACGCAATTCGGGTGCATAGATCCTGAGAAATCAGCCCGCAGAATAACCACCTCTGGCAGTAATAACGGCCTTGACACGCCTGGGCATTGAGTCAAACAGAGCTTGGAAGGCGTGTACAGGTACAACTGCCCATGCAGCTTCAACACGATACCACAGTTCATCAAGAGTAGTGACTGGCGTATAGTGACCAGCCAGTTGCTCGGCCACCATTGACCAGACGTTTTCAATTGGTGACAGATCTGAAGAATGTGCTGGCCAGGGCAGCAATAGAACATTTTCTGTATCCAGAAAGGCCCGTACAGGACCTGCAACATGCGGTTGTGCATTATCCTGCTGTAATGTAGGGTTTCGCACGGATCGAATGAAGGGTAGAGCCACGGGTCGTAACACATCTGAAATATAACGTCCACTGTTCAAAGTGCCGTCATTGCGAACAAGACATGAGCGAGACGTGTAACCAATGGCACCCCATACCATCACGCCGGGTGATACGCCAGTATGGCGATGACGAATACACGCTTCCAATGTCCGTTCACCGCGATGTCGCCAAACACGGATGCGACCATCATGATGCTGTAAACAGAACCTGGATTCATTCGAAAAAATGACGTTTTGCCATTCGTGCACCCATGTTCGTTGTTGAGTACACCATAGCAGGCGCTCCTGTTTGTGATGCAGCGTCAAGGGTAACCACAGCCACGGTCTCCGAGCTGCAAACGCCGTCGAACTGTTCGTGCAGATGGTTGTTGTCTTGCAAACGTCCCCATCCGTTGACTCAGGGATCGAGACGTGGCTGACCGATCCGTTACAGCCATGTGGATAAGATGTCTGTCATCTCGACTGCTAGTGATACGAGGGCGTTGGGATCCAGCACGGCGTTCCGTATTACCCTCCTGAACCCACCGATTCCATATTCTGCTAACAGTCATTGGATCTCGACCAACGCAAGCAGCAATGTCGCGATACCATAAACAGCAATTGCGGTAGGCTACAATCCGACCTTTATCAAAGCCGGAAAAGTGATGGTACGCATTTCTCCTCCTTACACGAGGCATCACAACAACGTTTCACTAGGCAACGCTGGCCAACTGCTGTTTGTGTATGAGAAATCGGTTGGAAACTTTCCTCATGTCAGCACGTTGTAGGTGTCGCCACCGGCGCCAGCCTTGTGTGCTCTGAAAAGCTAATCATTTGCATATCACAGCATTTTCTTCCTGTCGGTTAAATTTCACGTCTGTAGCACGTCATCTTCGTGGTGTAGCAATTTTAATGGCCAATAGTGTAGATGGTTTCAACATGCGCGTTCTGTATCATGTCGCACCAGAGAAAAGAGGTAGACTACGAAAGGTATATCTTCAACGAATATCTTTAGTTTCAAGAGTAAAGAGTTTTGTAGTCCGAGTGGAGAATTCCTATTATGAAGTGTACAATATTCTTGTTCCACGAGAGAAGAACCTCCATTTTCAGAGTTACAGGATGATGGCAGAAGAAAAGGGGAGAAAAAGGTTAGCGTTGTTGGCTACTGCCTCGGAGGTACTTCTATCCCAAGTACATAAGCTTCTCTTAGTGTAAAAGTCCGTAACTTGTCCTACCCTACGTTTTCAGGCAAAATGAGTAGCTGCGTGCTGCAGCCAAACCGACATGCAGTCCGTTGCAGTGTAGTTGAACTGAAAAGCACAGTCCATACATTCCGAGAACTTTCTCTACAGTTGTTGGATACGAGGGAAATTCACCTAGAAATTCTGCATGTTTTGTGGAAACCCGTGAAGCGAGAGCGGAGCCTTACATATACGGGTTTGAAGGGCCAGCGGTGAGTGAATAGTAGCCGTGGCAGATGGCGCCGCTTCCACGCAGTCCTTTCTCTCGGCTGACGTGTGCTGCATGCTAGATTGATCCACTGCGCTCAGATGACCCCTAGGCACTACGTTCCTCTGCCACAGAGAGACCGCTAGATTCCTTTCAACGCTGCGCTGAACCGCTTCCGTATCATTTATTTCAAGAGTGAGACGTGTTTCGTGTTCTGCAGGCAGCAATTGTTTTGGAGACAGGCACAGACGAAAAAAAGTCAAGTATACACGGTGAATTGCTGACAGAGACAAAGGTAACATGCCGGCCGTTGTGGCCGAGTGGTTCTAGGCGCTTCAGTCCAGAACCGCGCTGTTGCTATGGTCGCAGGTTCTAATCCTGTCTCGGGCACGGATGTTTATGATGTCGTAGGTTAGTTAGGTTTAAGTAGTTATAAGTCTAGGGGACTGATGACCTCAGATGTTGAGTCCCATAGAGCCTAGAGCCATTTGAACCGAAGGTAACATGAATATTCTTCAAGGAAATGTAATGGAACCCCTGAACCCTCTAATGGTCCCTGGATGGTTACAGGATTTAACATACAGCGTTAGCAGCATTGTCAAATTGTTCACTGACGGTTCAGTCGTCCAAGTATTATTCGTGAATCACTGTAGGGAGATGCTATATTCCCCTTGATGTACTGAATAGCAACTGCCGTTAATTGCACATACATGAAAATTAATGCAAGTTTCAAAGAGAAAGCTGACATAATTGGTGGTAAAGTTGTGGAGTAAAAGACATTACTGAAGCCACTACGGACATTTCCATGAAACAACTCGGGGAACAAACACGTGAAAGCACTAGTAGGGACGGGTAATGAAAGACTCAAATTAGTTTGAGAGGGTCGTAGGAGTGTGTAGCGAATCAGTATCGAAGATTGGGTACAAGAAGTCCATGCAACTTAACCTAGAGTACTGCCCTACTAAACAGAGGGAAAAAGATCCGGTTGGCATTGTTGGGGAGACCTCGAGGTCGTTCAGCTGACTACCCATATTGTCATTAACTCCATATTAAGATTTAATATTAAGTGTTAATAAACACCGTCCTCTACCTGCAGTACGACCATATACAGGTAATGTTGTTGTCGTGATCTTCATTCCTGAGACTGGTTTGATGCAGCTCTCCATGCTACTCTATCCTGTACAAGCTTCGTCGTCTCCCAGTACTCACTGCAACCTACATCCTTCTGAATCTGCTTAATGTATTCATCTCTTGGTCTCTCTCTACGATTTTTACCCTCTACGCTGTCCTCCAATGCTAAATTTGTGATCCCTTGATGCCTCTGAACATGTCCTACCGATATTAGCTTATAATTTTTACGAAAACAACTAAACCACGATATTTGATCGATAGGCCAGGTAAGGAAAAGTTTGCTTCAGGTATTAATACTCATATATATGAATATTTTAAGAATAATACCCAGTATTTGTTGTAAGACATTAGGAACAAAGTTAACTGGTGGTTTGTATTTACTGCTGGTGTTTTTGACGTACAACCGTGCAAGAGCACGAAGACAGTTTTGTTATATACCGAGTGAGTCACTAAATATTGCCACCATAAATAACTCCGAAAGTATGATAGAAGCTGAAAAGTTCGTGGGACAAATGTTGCATGGGACAACGGGGGCTATAATATGACGTTGGTTTTTTGTTGCTAGGTGGGGTCGCTTCAGGGATATGAAGGTTAATGGAATGGGATACTATAGTTCGGTACTTATTTTCTGACAGTGGCTATCGAGACGAATCCAGTGATGTGTAACAGTAAGGTCTTTGGAGGTCAACGAAGGTCACACAGGTGGCATGAACATCCGTTTACAGAAGGTGTTGGTAGTGATGACCATTGGTATCAATCATCATCGATTGAGTGGTATTTCTTATCACATCAACATTTATCGAAGCACATGCTCTGACAATTCTCTCTCGCATATCTTCATGGGTGGTTGAAACGTCTTTATGTACAATGTATTTTACGAATGTCCAGGAGAAAAAAAACAGAGGTGTCAAGTCTGGCGAACGAGCCGGCCACCACTCATCTCCTCCGCGTCCAATCCAACGATTTGGGAATTGTCTCTGCAACTCATTTCTAGCCATCCGCGGAAAATGTGCCCGACACCCATCGTGTTGATACCACATTCTGTTCCTTGTTCCTAAAGGTATTTCTTCCAATAACAGACTTAATGTTTCTTGCAGAAATGTTGTGTACTTCCTACCATTAAGATTTCCTTCGATGAAGTAGGGGCCTATAATTCTGTCCTCCAGAGTCCCACACCATACATTCACCGACTACGGCTTTTGGTGTGCAGCTTGTCGCAGCCAACATGGATTTTCAGTTGCCCAATAATGCATGTTATGCAAATTAACATTTCCATGATTCGTGAATGTAGCCTCGTCAATGAATAAAATCCAATTAATAAATGTGTCATCCCTCTGAATCTGAAGTTGAGCCCATCGGCACAATTCGATGCCACGCATACAATCCGTATCAGTTAATTCTTGGTAGAGACTGATATGGTAAGGATGATATTTATCGTGAAGCAGAACACGATCAACACTACTCTGGCTCATGCCAGATTTCCTTGCGATTTTAATCGAACTACCACAAGGATCTCGAAACACATTGGCAAGAGTACCAATTTCCATTTCCTCGTTAGCAACTTTCCTTTGTCGGATACGTTTTCGATGCGGTAAAGATAAAGTTGTTCTCAATTTATCATACACATATTTAAATGTACGACGTGCAGGATGAGTACATTGAGGATATTTCTCAGCGTATAAGTCTCTAGCTCTCACTGAATTTCGTTGGCATTCTTCGTAAATGAGAAGCATATCGACTTGTTCTTCGAAGGAATACATCATTCACATTCGCTTGATTCGACGATACTAGTCTTACCGTTCCTATTAGTGTTGTATTGCGAAACAGTCGAATGGTGTTTACATGTCAATGGCACGTGCGATGGATACGCCGTATTCGGCGAATATTTACTATTGGGACGAGATACGAGAGAAAATTGTCAGAGCATGTGCTTCGATAAGTGCTGAAGCGATAAAGAATACCACTCAATCCATGATAAGAAGATTTCAGCACTGCATTGTTACCAATGGTCATCACTTCGAACACCTTCTGTAAATGGACGTTCGTGCCACCCTTGTGACCTTAGGAGGACAGGATCTGAGATCAACGGTTTGAACCTGCCTGTAAATAGAGTTCCTTAATCCAGTCAGATTAATGGCATCTTTAAGTGGCCCTTTCATTAAAATCTCTACCATGTGTTTAGCCCGCCCGGTTAGCTGTGCGGTCACATGCACAGCTTTCTGAATTGGGAAGGAACACCTCGTCCCCGGCACGAATACGCCCGTCGGACAGTCTGGGAGGGAGGGGTGTCCACCGGGGCCCGAACCGCACAATAACCGTGAAAGAGTGGTTCGGGGTGGGGCGGCGGAGGGGTGAAGTGGACTGCAGTAATCGTCGTGGGGTTGTGGACCACTGCGGCTGCGGCGGGGACGGAGACTCTCCGTCGTTTCTAGGCTCCCCGGTTAACATACACTACAATACAATACAATACCATGTGTTTCCTCGGGAAAATCATCAGCAGTGGGATAACTGTCAGTCCGGCAACACACAACAGTGATGAGACTGCCCCTCTCTGCAGCAGTTAAAGCACCAACCTGCCATTTGCCTCTAAGCTCAATCACTTGTGGAACCTTGCTTTGCATGATGGATGTGTCTGTTTCATCCACAATGAATATATAGTGGGTTGGATAGTTACGCCTATCAAGCTAAGTCTCCAGAATGTAAAAAAAAAAAAAAAAAAAGTGTTTATATCTTCCTCGGTGTTTATAGCTTCCTTACTGAAACCATTGGCACCAGAAAGTGAAGTTTCCGAAGGTTTTAGGAAGGGTAGAACACTTTTGTGTTATTTAATGAAATGGTCGAATTAGGTCCGTCCAGCAATTGAATGGATGTGAGATTCCGTTTTTCTCGCATAACTGGAGAGCTAAACGCCGTACATCGTCTCTTGTGAGGCCACAGAATTTAGTATTCATTATAATTAAATATTCAACAGGTTCGCCTTCCATATCAGCAGACAAAACTGGCTTCCTTTCGATTTTTCGACTAACTGCTTCCTCAAAAGGCAATTCAAGACGAATGGGCCTTTGTAGGGTTGCTTAAGCACAGAAAAGGGTTTTGCTACCTTTTGTAGCTTCATTCCTTTCTCTGATGGTACCTGTAAAGCTCTTATTATATCTTATTTGATTTTTTGCTTTGTTTTCTCGTACGTGTTAACTCTTTACGTGGCATCTGCAATGCGAAATTGAACAGAAGCTCTGCAATAATTACAATTTGGGCCCCTTTTGGTTTGGGGGCTCATATTGCTAACAGGAGAAAGGTCCATGATGCCAACACCGCCATGGTTGTGTAGAAATATTTATCATCGGATAACCACAAGCATAAATAACAGTATTAATAGTGGAACATAATATATGACACATTTGCAATAAAAGGAAAATATCATAATGAGTATTTTGTAGACACAACTATAGTAGGCCTAATATTGCTAAAATTGCCTGCCTCACAAAAGTTTAGTCTACCCATCTTGAGTGATAAGGGTCGAACTATAATAATTACTTGGGAGAATGTGAACTTCCTAGCCAAGATAGCTAATAAACAAGAAGTTCACCTTATCTCAAGTCACAAAGCTTTGTCCACCGTAAAAAGAAGATAACCTCGCTGGTAAAAGTAGTTACTGCGTCAGGGTGCTCTACGGGCGAAACTACGAACTAGTACTAATAATTGATACATTCACCACCAGAATGGACCGTGTTGTTTATTAGATATTTAGGGGGCCCAAGGAAAAGTAGCCGCAGGGGCCCACAATACATCCCTTACCTCTATAGCCCCAATATTTTGATAAACAGTTTATATGTTTACAAAAGTCGCGCACATAAATGTCAGTCTGACAATCAGCACACTCATCGTGGGCCCACATTTCACGTAGAATACACTGCACCCACAGTTCGGCACTACAATGCTCTGTGTACATCGTATCACAAAAGAGGGAAGCAGTGTCGTCATTGACAGGCTTACTAAAACCAAATGTAGCTTCTGAATTGGATTCACCAGGATCTTCGTCTGTACGATATGACTCATCATCATCAGAAGTAATTTTCTTTTGCAGGGCTTCGTGGGAATATTTTTCTTTTACAAGTGAAATCCATTGTCTTACACACTCCTTCCTAGACTCTTTCATGCCATTTTGTTTCCTTTTCTGTCTTTCTTCTTTGAAGTTCTTGTACGAGGTCTGTCTAAAAAGTATCCGACCTTTGATTTTCGCGCGCAAAATAGACTATAGCGTGACGCCGCTGAACACAGTAAAGGAAGAGACCTTTATGCGCATGCGTGAATTTTGTCCCCGCCTTCTAGCGCGTCAGTCGCTGCCTGTCGGTCGCTGAGTGAAGTGCTACACAACGTGTTCGTCGGATTACCGATTCTCTCAAGAGGACTGAAATTGTTGAGCAAAGATACTGCATCAAATTTTGTCAAAAGCTTGGCGATTGTCAAAGCGAAACAATTCCTAAGATTGAGCAGGTGTTTGGAGAAGATGCGATGGGTCTAACACAAATTAAGCAGTGGTTCAATAGATTTATAAATGGCCGCACATCAGCGGAGAGTGGCCAGCGTTCTGGCAGGTCCCAAACTGCTCACAGTGCAGCTGTTGTTGAGAGGGTGCAAAATTTGGTGAAGGCAGAACGTCGTTTTACCGTGCGAGAGATAGCCCAAGAGGTTGGAGTCAGTAAAGATTCTGCACATGCAATTTTGCGTGATGATTTGAACACGCACCGAGTGGCAGGTTTTGACGTTGCACGGGACCTTCTGGACAACACCAACACTGATCCTGTGTTTTTGAACACCTTGATAAATGGAGATGAGTCACGGGTGTACGGGTACGACCCAGAAACAAAAAGACAGTCATCGCAATGGAAGCATCCCGAGTCTCCAAGGCCGAAGAAAGTGCGGCAGGTGCGAGGCAAAATCAAGGTGATGCTGAATGTCTTCATTGATGTCCGTGGAATTGTGCATCACGAATACGTACAATCAGTGACAAAGGAGTACTATCAAGATGTTCTCCGGCGTCTCCGTGACGCAGTTCGGCTCAAAAGACCAGACGTGTGGACGGCGAAAAACTGGCAACCGCATCACGACAACGCCCCCGGACATTCATCCCACTTGATCCAAAACTTCTTAGCCAAACATGGAATTACAGCCGTTTGCCAACGTCCCTACTCTCCAGAATTGGCTCCTTGCGATTTCTGGTTGTCTCCAAAATTGAAGACGCCACTGAAAGGATCCCGTTTTGAGAGTAGAAAAGGGATAATACGGAACACGAGGACGGAGCTGAACACCATTCCAAAAGAAGACTTCTAGAGGTGTTTCTGGCAGTGGAAGGATCGGTGGGCTAAGAAGTGTGTGCAAGCACACGGGGCCTACTTTGAAGGGG
The DNA here is from genome assembly GCF_023864345.2 of Schistocerca serialis cubense. Classification (NCBI taxonomy): domain Eukaryota; kingdom Metazoa; phylum Arthropoda; class Insecta; order Orthoptera; family Acrididae; genus Schistocerca; species Schistocerca serialis. Next base: position 844,743,677 of record NC_064641.1, on the reverse strand, counting down.
ATTAGGGTCCCAATCCCGTCAGGTTTTCGAAATATTTTTTCTGGCCACAGGTCGGATACCTTTTAGACAGGCCTCTTGGTATTCTTTCTCTGCTCTCTTCTGTTCTGCATTTACTAACGCCAGTTTATACGAGGATGATGTGATTAAGGCAGCTTCTACAGACTTAGTTCGTTTGTTTGTATTTTTTTGTTTGGGCTTCGGAATGGGCTAAATGTCTCGTGGTGAAACAGCAGCTTTAGGCTTCAATGACATAGAAAGTCAGGAGTACTTCTGCTTGGAATTTTTTTGTGGTTCTGACAGTATAATTCGTGGATTTCACCTCTTCAGAAGAAGCAATAGCAATTGTATAGTTTAGAGAAAGCATTCCACTGTTGCTTTGGAGACTTTGAAGATCTGTGCCATGTCGTCCTTCGAGAAAACAAAATCGGCTTCACAAAAAACCAGTTGGTTACAGGAATAAATTCCTGTTGCTCTGAAACAAGTGACAGTAATTATTCCAGTTTGACGCATTAGCTAAGTCTTGCCAAATAGTTCTGAAACGTCATATGGCCCAAGTGACCTGTCATTACAGCGTATACGAATATTTTGATTCTAGTAATATTTCAGTGGGCCCATAAATAACTTGCAAAGGGTTCCATTTTATGCTCTGTAGACTACGTGTGTGTAATTGATTGGCGGTCAGCGGAAATTACCTAGAAAGGCGCGACGGCAGCCTGCTTTGGAAATATATTCATTGGGTTCCCTGTCTGCAAGCGCGAAATACTTCGTTGTGACAGTTCGGAGCCGAAGGTTTGTCTGCATGTTCTGGCACGCCTAGCCTGTAGTGTAAATCCGCCAATAAATTTGGCAAACAAAGCAGTAACATCATTTGTTCAACTGCTGTAGTGAAACACGAGTTATTAAACAACTACCTCACATTGATCGCCTGGGGTGAACAATATCGACTGATGACCTCTACCTACAAATTATGGCTTCGTAGGTACTATGAGGAGAAGGCATCAAAACTGTGCGCTGCCCTTTTAGGAGCAACTAGAAGGGCTCAGTCGACGAAAACGGTACCTAATTGAATTTTCTCATGCTGAGAAAACACGAGGAGCGGCCTGTTTCATTTGGTAAAAACTTTCTGAAGTTTTATGCGATATTGGCTTTGGAAAGTTTATACTAAACGATACGTAATTTAATTTGATCTCTAGGAGTCCATTACGAACAGCAATACAAACCACCCATCATTACAGTGTGTTAATAAGGTGGGCAAAGAAAAAATCAGAGTATAACTTGAATCAATGACATACGATTCTCTTCACCGACGAATGGAAGATTCGTCTGACGCCTGATGATCGTTGTGGGAGAAAGTGGGCGGAGCCACGCAACAAATTGCGTCTCAAACATTCTGTCTGACTGAATTTGGCAGGCAGTTGAGTCTTTTGTTTGAATACTTTATACAGGGTGTTTTAAAGTTTCATGACAGGCTTCTAGGGGTTGTACATGGGACTTAGTAGGCAAAGTTTTGTTCAGGAATCCGTGTTCATTTGGATGTAAAATAAATTTGAAAATCGGGTCACTTTTAAATCTTCCATTTTACGGTACAACACACACTGACAGGGAGCATCGTCGTCGGCCCGTGTCGTGATTATAACATCACACACGTCTTTCGCCCAGCTGCAACGACGGCTACGAGCAACTGGTACATTCTCAAGTAGGAAGGTTGCTTTTCGTGCTCCAGAAACGCGCCGCTCTCTTGACTTTGAAGAACACAACCCAAGAAGATGTCCTTCGCCAGGCTGAAGAGAATCTGACGACGAGTATTCGCAACATTGCCTATGGCCTAGACTCTTGTAGGACACAAAGGTCAGATCTCATTGTGTCCGCTGCGTGTGTGTCATGAAGCGGGACATTTGAAAGTTATCTGATCTGCAAACGTACTTTACACCCAAATGACACATTTTCGAAAATGGGTTTCTTATCGAAACTCATATATTAAGTCCCCTCTGCAACCCCTAGATGCCTGTAATATGAATGTTACAGAAATAAAGCCAGCTGCTCTGAAGGAAGAATGTAACGAACAGAAAAAAGTACTATAAGACAGCCGTGCAAACCTGAACGGACAGCTGGTTTAATAAAGGTACACAAGGGCAATTTTTGTGGTGATGAACGGGACATTGGACAAGGAAAAGTCCTGGTTGTATCTAATTAATAAGAGCTGAAGAAGAAAAGAGAAGCAGAACAGAAGCAAGCCGTCACAATGACTCGTATGAAAGCCAGAATTTAGTATCAGCTCAAGGCTAAAAGTACTAACCTCGGATAGGAAAAACGGCCGAAGCAATTGATCTCATTAGGAGTTGCTGCAAAAGCATCGCACAGACGGTCTAGAAGCAGTGGCAACTGCGGGCAAATGGTACAAAAGGAAGAGATGGCGTATAGGGAAGACAATGGACGCATGTTCGGATTGACGCCATTTGAAATCCACGCCATCTTGTTTTTAGTTCAGTTCAATCATCAGTATGGATTGTAAAACAAAATGAGACCTCAGTGCTGTAATATGTAAAGGAGGGCTTTCCAGGAAGTAAGTACAATGTATTGAGCATATGGATGTGTTAAACTGTGTGATCACAAAATCTTTGTTAAAGTTTAGGACGCACCTATAAAATGTTTTGTAAATTATGTATGAGAAAAATTTTGTTATGTTTTAGCACAGGAATGTAAAAATTACAAGGACGTCAACGCTAACAACTGACGATGAGCTAGCCAGGAATCTAGTAATGGTGTGATAAAATAATTTCACTTGTGGCTGGTTGCAGTATATCCTACAGTGTAATTTACGAAAATGCTGCGACGTTCTTCAACCAAAATGCACAAAATAATGTCAAAATTCATTAAACAAAACAAGCATAGATAATGTCCTACATCTTTAATATCCGTGTTCACGTATTTATTTATCAACATCGTCACTCTGGCGACGAAAACATTTCTCCCAACCTGAGACCAGTTTACTGATACCGTTCGTTACTAAATGGCTCTAAGCACTATGGGACTTAACATCTGAGGTCATCAGTCCCCTAGAACTTAGAACTACTTAAACCTAACTAACCTACGGACATCACACACACCCACGCCCGAGGCAGGATTCGAACCTGCGACCGTAGCAGTCGCGTGGTTCCGGACTGAGCGCCAAGAACCGCATGGCCACCGTGGCCGGCGTAGCGCCTAGAACCGCACGGCCACTCCGGCCGGCACAATTTAGAGCCCTCTAGCGGCAGAGGCTGCAGATACGGAGACGTGAAGAATAAAGATGTAGAGCATTACTAAAGTTTGTTTTATTATAAAAAGCAGTAACAGTTTTCACATAAAAAATCGGAGGTATTACTTTTCAGGATGCTCTTGTATATCGTGGAGAACCAAGTACCTGTAGTCTCTACAGACGCAGGCTGCCGAGCATAGAAAGCGGAGGTTTGGTCCAGTGAAATGGCTGAGGGCGTCGGTGAGACAAATAGCTTCCTGGTGGCGATAATCATAGGTGGTAGGACGCCGCACTGGCCTGGAGTTACTGACTCGTCCAGCTTAGTGACATCTACACTTCATGCCATAGGTAAAGAATCTCACCTACAGCAGGGGTGTCGTATGCCGGATGTGAACCTGGGAACTGCAGACGATGACCGCCCAGCGGGAATGTGGGCAGCATCCCTTGTTACTTTACTAGGGACTTCTAATGACATTGTAGTTAGCTGTCAGTCAATGGCCAGTAGCTCCACACATGATGGTGGTAGCGTCAGATGTAAGCTCTGGCCTTCAGCAAAAGACAGCCAAGACCCCGGTCGAGGGGTTGCCGTGACGGAAAGCGCAGCGGGACCCACGGAGCGGCCCGCGAACAACAACACAAACGGGAGAGGACGGACACTAACAACGAAGGACAGCCGAGCGAGACCTCACGAACAACAACAAGCAAGAAACAAAGGAGTCACAAGAAAACCAAACGAATCAACCACGTCCACTCGTAAACAGAACAAAGTAACGTAAATACGCTGTCTTAGCCGAGATGTCGATAGACGCACGCAAGATTAGACTGACTTACTGAGCGAGAGGTAGGCGCTGAAATACACTCCTGGAAATTGAAATAAGAACACCGTGAATTCATTGTCCCAGGAAGGGGAAACTTTATTGACACATTCCTGGGGTCAGATACATCATATGATCACACTGACAGAACCACAGGCACATAGACACAGGCAACAGAGCATGCACAATGTCGGCACTAGTACAGTGTATATCCACCTTTCGCAGCAATGCAGGCTGCTATTCTCCCATGGAGACGATCGTAGAGATGCTGGATGTAGTCCTGTGGAACGGCTTGCCATGCCATTTCCACCTGGCGCCTCAGTTGGACCAGCGTTCGTGCTGGACGTGCAGACCGCGTGAGACGACGCTTCATCCAGTCCCAAACATGCTCAATGGGGGACAGATCCGGAGATCTTGCTGGCCAGGGTAGCTGACTTACACCTTCTAGAGCACGTTGGGTGGCACGGGATACATGCGGACGTGCATTGTCCTGTTGGAACAGCAAGTTCCCTTGCCGGTCTAGGAATGGTAGAACGATGGGTTCGATGACGGTTTGGATGTACCGTGCACTATTCAGTGTCCCCTCGACGATCACCAGTGGTGTACGGCCAGTGTAGGAGATCGCTCCCCACACCATGATGCCGGGTGCTGGCCCTGTGTGCCTCGGTCGTATGCAGTCCTGATTGTGGCGCTCACCTGCACGGCGCCAAACACACATACGACCATCATTGGCACCAAGGCAGAAGCGACTCTCATCGCTGAAGACGACACGTCTCCATTCGTCCCTCCATTCACGCCTGTCGCGACACCACTGGAGGCGGGCTGCACGATGTTGAGGTGTGAGCGGAAGACGGCCTAACGGTGTGCGGGACGGTAGCCCAGCTTCATGGAGACGGTTGCGAATGGTCCTCGCCGATACCCCAGGAGCAACAGTGTCCCTAATTTGCTGGGAAGTGGCGGTGCGGTCCCCTACGGCACTGCGTAGGATCCTACGGTCTTGGCGTGCATCCGTGCGTCGCTGCGGTCCGGTCCCAGGTCGACGGGCACGTGCACCTTCCGCCGACCACTGGCGACAACGTCGATGTACTGTGGAGACCTCACGCCCCACGTGTTGAGCAATTCGGCGGTACGTCCACCCGGCCTCCCGCATGCCCACTATACGCCCTCGCTCAAAGTCCGTCAACTGCACATACGGTTCACGTCCACGCTGTCGCGGCATGCTACCAGTGTTAAAGACTGCGATGGAGCTCCGTATGCCACGGCAAACTGGCTGACACTGACGGCGGCGGTGCACAAATGCTGCGCAGCTAGCGCCATTCGACGGCCAACACCGCGGTTCCTGGTGTGTCCGCTGTGCCGTGCGTGTGATCATTGCTTGTACAGCCCTCTCGCAGTGTCCGGAGCAAGTATGGTGGGTCTGACACACCGGTGTCAATGTGTTCTTTTTTCCATTTCCAGGAGTGTACATGATCGGGAACGTCGCAATTGGCCGCTGTGACCAAGTGTTCCACTGTGGCGCCCTCACATTATACGTGGGGCAGGAGGCGCGCGCCGCCACGGCTTACGGCACGACGGTGCAGAGACCTCTAGGGGTCTTCGACGTCCATGCCGTCTGGCGCCGACTCAAAACCCGCGGCGAGCGGTACCAGAAATCTGGTAATTACTTGGGAATGGAGAACACAAGGCTGGCTGGCATATCGTAGCTGAAGTCGGCAGACAAGTATTAGATGGCGCATCATGGAACGGCCTCGCGGTTGATTCGCTTTTACTTTCTAGACTAACTCATGACTGACTGCAAACAACTGAACAGCATAGAAGAAATAACGTGTGTGGTTTGGAAGTCCCAGCATTTATGCTGGTGGGCTTGTGCTGAAGACGTTACCGGGCTGTGGCGATAAGCGAATTTAGTCCCATTTTCTAAGGTTGTCAGTTCTTTACAATTGGCTGTGGCGTCCCACTTGCAACTTTCAGCTTATCGCTTTCTGCCATATCAGTGGCCTAAAAGTCACTCTTGCATATGATTTAAGTGTTCGTACAGCATCTTCCAGTACTGACAGAACGGCACTATGATGCAGTCATTGTGCTACAGTCTCACTCTGTACTATCTGCTAGAGTGTGGTGTGGCAATGGCTCAATTTTGTGCCTTGCTAATTGCTACACTGGCTTTCCTTCCTGGTAACTTTCTGATTCTCACACTGCACTCGAGCCTACCTTGATGCTCTGCACTTTCCAGGCAAAAACTTTAAAAATTATCCTTTCATCTAGAATTCCTATCTGCAGAGTGACAGAATGTTGTATACATCCCATCTGATTCTATGAGAATATCATTTCCTATCTTATCGGTCCACTGAACTGTCAACATCAACAACTCGCACAACATTTTCATCGCTTCCATTCTCATCTTTTCCGATATTCCCACCATTGATGATTCACTTTTATACAATGCTGTGCTCGGAAAGCACATTCTCATAAATTTATAGCTGAAATTAAGGCCTATGTTTGACACTAGTAAACATCTTTTATCGGACAATACCTTTTTGATCTGTGCTAGCCTGTTTCATATATCCTTGCTGCTTCACCCATCATGGTTAATTTTGCTTCCAAGATAGCAGACTTTCTCCACTCTGTCCACTTTGAGGTCCACAATCTTGATGTTTAGTTTATCGTTCATCTCATTTCCGGCACTCCTCATTACTTCCGTCTTCCTTTGCTTTATCACCAATCTATATTCTGTGCTCAATCAACTGCTCATTTCATTGAACGGTATCTGTAGTTATTTCTGTCTTCCAAAGAGGATAGCAAAGTCCTAATCGAATCTTATCATTGTCTTCCAAAGAGGATGGCAGAGTCCTCATCGAATCTTATCATTGAGATCCTTTCAGAATGAATTTTCTGCTGTGGACTGGGGGCATCCACTTTGATGAAAATCTCGCTGGCACTGAAAAAGTCAAATAAAACTGTCCTGGTAGAACGGATGCGTGGATCCTCGGGCAGCACTCACACAATTAAAGTAACGTAGAATTGCGAGTAGTTAAATATATTGCTCAAGTTTGGTTACTCTGGTTGAAACAGTTGTACAATGCGTGTTTAACGTACGTGTTTTGCATTGACTGCAGTTTCATGAAAACAAACGAAATATTGTCCTCTGAACTGAAGTCGGAAAGAAAACTAATGTTCTGTTTTGATGTACTATTCGAAGAATAGTTCCATACTAACAGTACTCAGTTTAAGTCTCTAGGCAGGCGTTCTCTGTCCGTACACAATAATTCTATTCAGTGTTCTGTTTTCAGTGAAGACTAACCACTGTATATCTGTCTCCCAATGTTTACATCTCACTCGACGATTTGAAGACACGAAGAACGTTCTGCAGGAACTCCCAAGCACGACTCGGACTGACTTACAACTTGCAACTGACAACTTCTGCTCGTGTACGATTGCGTAGGCGCGCATCTCTCTTCCCGATTGCCCTGTCGCTCCAGGGCGTGTGATTCTCGCTGGCAGCGTTGTTTGTTTTGCGCACAGCGATGTTCCTGCTGCGGACGCACGTCCAATGTACTTCTGGTACCAACTGTTGCAGACTCCCCTTGTGTCCTGTCCCAGTACACAACATTTTCTGTCTGCGGCGAAGTGTGCGCCTATTTCAAACTTTCTGGAAGACTGAAACTGTGGTCGACTAGAAGTCGAACCTGTGATGTTTGCCTCTCGAAATTTGGGAAATACGAGATGAAGTACTGGCAAAAGAACAGCTGTGAGAGCGGTTTGTCGGTCGTGCTAGGATAGGTTAGTCGGTAGAGCATTTACGAAGAAACGCGAAGTTCCCACTTTCGAGTCCCAGTCTGGTACGCAGTTGTAACCCTTTTTTCTACTGTTGGTATGTCCCACTTTAGGTTATCGGAGAACTAGTGGACTTTTGCTGCATATTAATTAAAATAAACATACATTAACATCCTTCACTTCAAAGGAAATTGGTAGCGAACGGGTTAATGAAAAGTTCCTTTCGCCCTGTATTTTAATCCCACTCCTGAATGTTTTTTATATGCATCACTGTTTCTTCAATATATAGACTGAACAGCAGAGGAGGAAGACTAAACAAGAAGTGATGCGCTGAAGGTGAACCTAAGACTGCGTTTCTTTGGCAGCGCACTTAGACGGTGCAACAGACCTAAGAAGACAGCCTACACTACGCTCGCCCGTCGTCTTCTTGTATTACTGCGTGGTATGAAACTCTTATGAGGAAGGATTGACGGAGGACAGCGAAAGGCAGCTTGCTTTGTATTATAGCGAAATAAAGAAGAGAGTGTCACTGATGTGACACGCGAGCTGGGGTGGCAATCTCTAAAACAAAGGCGTTTTTCGTTAGGAGGTGAGCTTTTCAGGAAATTTCAATCACCAACTTCCACCTCCGAATGCGAAAGTATTTTGTTGACGCACACATTTACAAGGAGCAATGACCATCGTAATAAAATAAGATAAATCAGAGCTTGCATGGAAAGATTTAAGTACTTAAGTACTGTTCGAGAGTGGAACGGTGGAGAAATAATCTGAAGCTGGTTGGAGGAACTTTCTGCCAGGAACTTATGTGTGAATTGCAGAGCAGTCATGTACATGTAAATGTAGGCATCTCTGTCTCATACTCTTTTAGATGCGAGAATTTTTTCTTGGTTTTCCATTCTTACTGTTGCCTCTTGGTTCTTATACATACACTACTGGCCATTAAAATTGCTACACCAAGAAGAAATGCACATGATAAACGGGTATTCATTGGACAAATATATTATAGTACAACTGACATGTGATTACATTTTCACGCAGTTTGGGTGCATAGATCCTGAGAAATCAGTACCCAGAACAACCACCTCTGGCCGTAATAACGGCCTTGATACGCCTGGGAATTGAGTCAAACAGAGCTTGGATGGCGTGTACAGGTGCAGCTGCCCACGCAGCTTCAACACGATACCACATTTCTTCAAGAGTAGTGACTGGCGTATTGTGACGAGCCAGTTGCTCTGCCACCATTGACCAGACGTTTCCAGTTGGTGAGAGATCTGGAGAATGTGCTGGCCAGCGCAGCAGTCGAACATTTTCTGTATCCAGAAAGGCCCGTACCGGACCTGCAACACGCGGTGGTGCATTATCCTGCTGAAATGTAGGGTTTCCAGGGATCGAATGAAGGGTAGATCCAAGGGTCGTAACACATTTGAAATGTAACGACGACTGTTCAAAGTGCCGTCAATACGAACAAGAGGTGATCGAGACGTGTAACCAATGGCACCCCATACCATCACGCAGGGGCCGGCCAGTGTGGCCGCGCGGTTAAAGGCGCTTCAGTCTGAAACCGCGCGACCGCTACGGTCGCAGGTCGAATCCTGCCTCGGGCATGGGTGTGTGTGATGTCCTTAGGTTAGTTAGGTTTAAGTAGTTCTAAGTTCTAGGGGACTGATGACCTCAGATGTTAAGTCCCACAGTGCTCAGAGCCATTTGAATCATTTGAACCATCACGCAGGGTGATACGCCAGTATGGCGATGACGAATACACGCTTCCAATGTGCTTTCACCGCGATGTCGCCAAACAGGAATGCGACCATCATGATGCTGTAAACAGAACCTGGACTCATCCGAAAAAAATGACGGTTTGCCATTCGTGCACCCAGGTTCGTCGTTGAGTACACCATCGCAGGCACTCATGTCCGTGATGCAGCGTCAAGGGTAACCGCAGCCTTGGTCTTCGAGCTGATAGTCCATGCTGCTACAAACGTCGTCGAACTGTTGGTGCAGATGGTTGTTGTCTTGCAAACGTCCCCATATGTTGAATCAGGGATCGAGGCGTGACTGCACGATCCGTTACAGCCATGCGGATAAGATGCCTGTCATCTCCCCTGCTAGTGATACGAGGCCGTTTGGATCCAGCACGGCGTTCCGTATTACCCTCCTGAACTCACCGATGCCATGTTCTGCTAACAGTCAGTGGATCTCAACCAACAGGAGCAGCAATGTCGCGATACGATAAACCACAATCGCGATAGGCTACAATCCGACCTTTATCAAAGTCGGAAACGTGATGGTACGCATTTCTCGTCCTTACCCGAGGCATGACAACAACGTTTCACCGGGCAACGCCGGTCAACTGCTGTTTGTGTATGAGAAATCGATTGGAAACTTTCCTCATGTCAGCACGTTGAAGGTGTCGCCACCGGCGCCAACCTTGTGTGAATGCTCTGAAAAGCTAATCATTTGCATATCACAGCATCTTCTTTGTGTCGGTTAAATTTCGTGCCTGTAGCACGTCATCTTCGTGGTGTAGGAATTTTAATGTCCAGTTTTGTATTATATATCACCCATCTTTCCCTGTAGATTATATTCCTCCGACGTCACCGTCGTCGACCGAACACGATGCGCCGCTCGCACGTCGCACCTACGCGAGATGCGGCTCTTTTGAACCTCCAGCGAGTGCTCTGCCGGGCGGGGCCGCCGTTCCATCGCTCACTGTGCCTGATGACGGAAGCCCAGCAAACACGGCACCAGATGACGCGGAATCCACATGATTTCACTGCTCGAGGCCCTAATTGTGCAGCGCTTTTTTTTTAAGCAGCCGTAGGTAAGAGCTCGCCACCAAATACAATGCAACTTTAGACTTACCAGCAATAGTGTGTAAGACTGCAAGGAGGACAATACATCGAACCTAGCACGACGCTACTGAACATTGCTAATAGAGAGTTATAAAAATGTATCAGCATTCAAGACTATTGGCTTCTGTCAAGAACATTGCTACCATTCAGCACTATAGAAATTTATGTATAGCTCAATAATTAAGTGTAAATAGTGCAAATAAATTTATTGATGTTTTACCTTCTTATACATATGTGATTGTATTTATTGGCCACTTAACTACCGATATAATTCCAGAATGAGATTTTCACTCTGCAGCGGAGTGTGCGCTGATATGAAACTTCCTGGCAGATTAAAACTGTGTGCCGGACCGAGACTCGAACTCGGGACTTTTGCCTTTCGCGGGCAAGTGCTCTACCAACTGAGCTACCCAAGCACGACTCACGCCCCGTCCTCACAGCTTTACTTCTGCCAGTACCTCGTCTCCCACCTTCCAAACTTTGCAGAAGCTCTGCTGCGAACCTTGCAGAACTAGCACTCCTGAAAGAAAGGATATTGCGGAGGCATGGCTTAGCCACAGGCTGGGGGATGTTTCCAGAATGAGATTTTCACTCTGCAGCGGAGTGTGCGCTGATATGAAAAGCAAAGGTCCCGAGTTCGAGTCTTGGCCCGGCACACAGTTTTAATCTGCCAGGAAGTTTCATAGCTATATAAATGCTTATATCTCATTTTCTAAAAATTTTAAATCTTGAAACACACAGAGCGAGGTAAAACGGCATTTACAGAAAACCACAGTCTGTGATCAGCATCCTTCATCTGTGGATACATCATAGTGGACTGCATACTGATGAATTTCGAAATTCAACGTAGTGATCTCGTCTTTCATGTAAATAAACAACAAAGGAAAAGTGTACTATTGAAACACTCTACATTTAGCAACACCAGAGCAAAGATGCCTCTGTGACATCAGCCAGTGCGGTTAGCCTGGCCTAGCCGGCTCGTGTTGTCTGTGCGACAAAAAAAGTCGACTTCTTCAGGGAGAAATAACTCGCTTAAGATACCGTGGCGAGTACGTGCAGGAGCAGGTGTGCGGCGAACAGCCCCACAAAGGCACGCAGAGGCAAACTTAAATTGAACCGCCTTCTGCAGCTCTCGATCCCCTCACACACAGGCTTCGCCCGCAGGAACAGCTCTTAAGCTGAAAGGATTTTTCTACTGGTATCCGATTTAAGAAGTAATTCACGTTCACATCTGGCAACTTTCATAATTAAATCGCTCTGCCTCCCCACGACGTGTAAGGCTGCCGTTACAGTACAGGAAAACAAAGGCTCGTCAGAGGTTACAAGAGTACGGCTACCACATGAGTGAAGACTCAGAAAGTAACGGTCATATGAAAATTGTATTGCTGTATATCGCACGATATCCTGCGAACCATGGATGAAGGGCAACTAGCAAATTCATTTCTAACTCTCCCGAAAATGTTCGGTAGGACGCCAGACGGCAGACTTAACGATGTACGATACGGAATAGTTTCTCAGTTTCGTAAGTGGATCTAAGAATTTGTAGCTAATAGAATCCTGGACGGTGAATCTAGAATGCTCCAGGGAAATGTGATAGCACCACTCTTGTTCTCTATACAGGGTGGTCCATTGATCGTGACCGGGCCAAATATCTCACGAAATAAGCGTGAAACGAAAAAACTATAAAGAACGAAACTTGTCTAGCTTGAAGGGGGAAACCAGATGGCGCTATGGTTGGCCCGATAGATGGCGCTGCCATAGGTCAAACGGATGTCAACTCTTTCTTTTAAATAGGAACCCCCATTTTTTATTACAAATTCGTGTAGTACGTAACGAAATGTGAATGTTTTAGTTGAACCACTTTTTTCGCTTTGTGATAGATGGCACTGTAATAGTCACAAACATATGGCACACAATTTTTTTAAATTAAAATACAGAACGGAGGTACGTTTGAACTTTTTATTTCGGTTGTTCTAAAGTGATACATGTACCTTTGTGAACTTATCATTTCTGAGAACGCTTGCTGTTACAACGCGATTACCTATAAATACCACATTAATGCAATAAATGCTCAAAATGATGTCCGTCAACCTCAATGCATTTGGCAATACGGGTAACGACATTCCTCTCGACAGCGAGTAGTTCGCCTTCCGTAATGTTCGCACATGCATTGACAATGCGCTGACGCATGTTGTCAGCCGTTGTCGGTGGATCACGATAGCAAATATCCTTCAACTTTCCCCACAAAAAGAAATCCGCGAACACCAGATCCGGTGAACGTGCGGGCCATGGTATGGTGCTTCGACGACCAATCCATCTGTCATGAAATGTGCTATTCAGTACCGCTTCAACCGCACGCGATCTATGTGCCGGACATCCATCGTGTTGGAAGTACATCGCCATTCTGTTATACGGTGAACCATCTTGTAGTAACGTCGGTAGATCATTACGTAGGAAATCAGCATACGTTGCACCATTTAGATTGCCATCGATAAACTGGGGGCCAATTATCCTTCCTCCCATAATGCCGCCGGCCGGTGTGGGTTCTAGGCGCTTCAGTTTGGAACCGCGCGATCGCTACGGTCGCAGGTTCGAATCCTGCCTCGGGCATGGATGTGTGTGTGATGTCCTTAGGTTAGTTAGGTTTAAGTAGTTCTAAGTTCTAGGGGACTGATGACCTCTAATGTTAAGTTCTCATAGTGCTCAGATCCATTTGAACCCATAATGTCGCACCATACATTAATTCCCCAAGGTCGCTGATGTTACACTTGTCGCAGCCATCGTGGATTTTCCGTTGCGCAATGGTGCATATCATGCCAGATTACATGGTGAATGACGCTTCGTCGCTAAATTGAACGCGTGCAAAAAATCTGTCATCGTCCCGTAGTTTCTCTTGTGCCCAGAGGCAGAACTGTACACGACGTTCAAAGTCGTCGCCATGCAATTCCTGGTGCATAAAAATATGGTACGGGTGCAATCGATGTTGATGTAGCATTCTCAACAAAGACGTTTTTGAGGTTCCCGATTCTCGCGCAATTTGCCTGCTACTGATTTCCCGATTAGCCGCGACAGCAGCTAAAACACCTACTTGGGCATCATCATTTGTTGCAGGTCGTGGTTGACGTTTATATGCGGCTGAACACTTCCTGTTTCCTTAAATAACGTAACTATCCGGCGAACGGTCCAGACACGTGGATGATGTCGTCCAGGATACCGAGCAGCATACATAGCACACGCCCGATGGGCATTTTGATCACAATAGCCATACATCAACACGATATCTACCTTTTCCGCAATTGGTAAACGGTCCATTTTAACACAGGTAGTGTATCACTAAGCAAATACCGTCCGCACTGGGGGAATGTTACATGATATCACGTACTTATACGTCTGTGCCTATTTTCAATTGGTGAGAGATCTGGAGAATGTGCTGGCCAAGGGAGCAGTCGAACATTTTCTGTATCCAGAAAGGCGCGTACAGAACCTGCAAAATGCGGTCGTGTATTATCCTGCCGTTTTGCCATTCGTGCACCCAGGTTCGTCCTTTTGAGTACACCATCGCAGGCGCTCCTGTCTGTGATGCAGCGTCAAGGGTAACCGCAGCCATGGTCTCCGAGCTGATAGTCCATGCTACTGCAAACGTCGTCGAACTGTTCGTGCAGATGGTTGCTGCCTTGAAAACGTCCCCATCTGTTCACTCGGAGATCGAGACGTGGCTGCACGATCCGTTACAGCCATGCGGATAAGATGCCTGTCATCTCGTCTGCTAGTGATACGAGGCCGTTGGGATCCAGCACGGCGTTCCGTATTACCCTCCTGAACCTACCGATTCCATATTCTGCTAACAGTCATTGGATCTCGACCAACGCGAGCAGCAATGTCGTGATACGATAAACCGCAATCGCGATATGCTACAATCCGACCTCTATCAAAGTCGGAAACGTGATGGTACGCATTTCTCGTCCTTACCCGAGGCATGACAACAACGTTTCACCGGGCAACGCCGGTCAACTGCTGTTTGTGTATGAGAAATCGATTGGAAACTTTCCTCATGTCAGCACGTTGTAGGTGTTGCCATCGGCGCCAACCTTGTGTGAATGCTCTGAAAAGCTAATCATTTGCATATCACAGCATCTTCTTTATGTCGGTTAAATTTCGTGCCTGTAGCACGTCATCTTCGTGGTGTAGGAATTTTAATGTCCAGTTTTGTATTATATATCACCCATCTTTCCCTGTAGATTATATTCCTCCGACGTCACCGTCGTCGACCGAACACGATGCGCCGCTCGCACGTCGCACCTACGCGAGATGCGGCTCTTTTGAACCTCCAGCGAGTGCTCTGCCGGGCGGGGCCGCCGTTCCATCGCTCACTGTGCCTGATGACGGAAGCCCAGCAAACACGGCACCAGATGACGCGGAATCCACATGATTTCACTGCTCGAGGCCCTAATTGTGCAGCGCTTTTTTTTTAAGCAGCCGTAGGTAAGAGCTCGCCACCAAATACAATGCAACTTTAGACTTACCAGCAATAGTGTGTAAGACTGCAAGGAGGACAATACATCGAACCTAGCACGACGCTACTGAACATTGCTAATAGAGAGTTATAAAAATGTATCAGCATTCAAGACTATTGGCTTCTGTCAAGAACATTGCTACCATTCAGCACTATAGAAATTTATGTATAGCTCAATAATTAAGTGTAAATAGTGCAAATAAACTTATTGATGTTTTACCTTCTTATACATGTGTGATTGTATTTATTGGCCACTTAACTACCGATATAAATCCAGAATGAGATTTTCACTCTGCAGCAGAGTGTGCGCTGATATGAAACTTCCTGGCAGATTAAAACTGTGTGCCGGACCGAGACTCGAACTCGGGACTTTTGCCTTTCGCGGGTAAGTGCTCTACCAACTGAGCTACCCAAGCACGACTCACGCCCCGTCCTCACAGCTTTACTTCTGCCAGTACCTCGTCTCCTACCTTCCAAACTTTGCAGAAGCTCTGCTGCGAACCTTGCAGAACTAGCACTCCTGAAAGAAAGGATATTGCGGAGGCATGGCTTAGCCACAGGCTGGGGGATGTTTCCAGAATGAGATTTTCACTCTGCAGCGGAGTGTGCGCTGATATGAAAAGCAAAGGTTCCGAGTTCGAGTCTTGGCCCGGCAGACAGTTTTAATCTGCCAGGAAGTTTCATAGCTATATAAATGCTTATATCTCATTTTCTAAAAATTTTAAATCTTGAAACACACAGAGCGAGGTATAACGGTATTTACAGAAAATCACAGTCTCTGGTCAGCATCCTTCATCTGTGGATACATCACAGTGGACTGCGTACTGATGAATTTTGAAATTCAACGTAGTGATCTCGTCTTTTATGTAAACAAACAACAAAGGAAAAGTGTACTGTTGAAACACTCTACATTTAGCAACACCAGAGCAAAGATGCGTCTGTGACATCAGCCAGTGCGGTTAGCCTGGCCTAGCCGGCTCGTGTTGTCTGTGCGACAAAAAAGTCGACTTCTTCAGGGAGAAATAACTCGCTTAAGATACTGTGGCGAGTACGTGCAGGAGCAGGTGTGCGGCGAAAAGCCGCACAAAGGCACGCAGAGGCAAACTTAAATTGAACCGCCTTCTGCAGCTCTCGATCCCCTCACACACAGGCTTCGCCCGCAGGAACAGCTCTTAAGCTGAAAGAATTTTTCTACTGGTATCCGATTTAAGAAGTAATTCACGTTCACATCTGGCAACTTTCATAATTAAATCGCTCTGCCTCCCCACGACGTGTAAGGCTGCCGTTACAGTACAGGAAAACAAAGGCTCGTCAGAGGTTACAAGAGTACGGCTACCACATGAGTGAAGAC
The DNA here is from genome assembly GCF_023864345.2 of Schistocerca serialis cubense. Lineage (NCBI taxonomy): Eukaryota > Metazoa > Arthropoda > Insecta > Orthoptera > Acrididae > Schistocerca > Schistocerca serialis. The sequence goes on along the minus strand of NC_064641.1, from coordinate 844,727,134 downwards.
TCAGAAAGTAACGGTCATATGAAAATTGTATTGCTGTATATCGCACGATATCCTGCGAACCATGGATGAAGGGCAACTAGCAAATTCATTTCTAACTCTCCCGAAAATGTTCGGTAGGACGCCAGACGGCAGACTTAACGAAGTACGATACGGAATAGTTTCTCAGTTTCGTAAGTGGATCGAACAATTTGTAGGTAATAGAATCCTGGACGGTGAATCTAGAATGCTCCAGGGGAATGTGATAGCACCACTCTTGTTCTCTATACAGGGTGGTCCATTGATCGTGACCGGGCCAAATATCTCACGAAATAAGCGTGAAACGAAAAAATTATAAAGAACGAAACTTGTCTAGCTTGAAGGGGGAAACCAGATGGCGCTATGGTTGGCCCGCTAGATGGCGCTGCCATAGGTCAAACGGATATCAACTCTTTCTTTTAAATAGGAACCCCCATTTTTTGTTACAAATTCGTGTAGTACGTAACGAAATGTGAATGTTTTAGTTGCCCGCATCTCGTGGTCGTGCGGTAGCGTTCTCGCTTCCCACGCCCGGGTTCCCGGGTTCGATTCCCGGCGGGGTCAGGGATTTTCTCTGCCTCGTGATGGCTGGGTGTTGTGTGCTGTCCTTAGGTTAGTTAGGTTTAAGTAGTTCTAAGTTCTAGGGGACTTATGACCACAGCAGTTGAGTCCCATAGTGCTCAGAGCCATTTTTGAATGTTTTAGTTGAACCACTTTTTTCGCTTTGTGATAGATGGCACTGTAATAGTCACAAACATATGGCACACAATTTTTTTAAATTAAAATACAGAACGGAGGTACGTTTGAACTTTTTATTTCGGTTGTTCCAAAGTGATACATGTACCTTTGTGAACTTATCATTTCTGAGAACGCTTGCTGTTACAGCGTGATTACGTATAAATACCACACTAACGCAATAAATGCTCAAAATGATGTCCGTCAACCTCAATGCATTTGGCAATACGGGTAACGACATTCCTCTCGACAGCGAGTAGTTCGCCTTCCGTTATGTTCGCACATGCATTGACAATGCGCTGACGCATGTTGTCAGCCGTTGTCGGTGGATCACGATAGCAAATATCCTTCAACTTTCCCCACAAAAAGAAATCCGCGAACGCCAGATCCGGTGAACGTGCGGGCTATGGTATGGTGCTTCGACGACCAATCCATCTGTCATGAAATGTGCTATTCAATACCGCTTCAACCGCACGCGATCTATGTGCCGGACATCCATCATGTTGGAAGTACATCGCCATTCTGCTATACAGTGAAACATCTTGTAGTAACGTCGGTAGATCATTACGTAGGAAATCAGCATACGTTGCATCATTTAGATTGCCATCGATAAACTGGGGGCCAATTATCCTTCCTCCCATAATGCCGCCGGCCGGTGTGGCCGATGGGTTCTAGGCGCTTCAGTTTGGAACCGCGCGATCGCTACGGTCGCAGGTTCGAATCCTGCCTCGGGCATGGATGTGTGTGAAGTCCTTAGGTTAGTTAGGTTTAAGTAGTTCTAAGTTCTAGGGGACTGACGACCTCTAATGTTAAGTTCTCATAGTGCTCAGATCCATTTGAACCCATAATGTCGCACCATACATTAATCCCCCAAGGTCGCTGATGTTACACTTGTCGCAGCCATCGTGGATTTTCCGTTGCCCAATGGTGCATATGATGCCGGATTACGTGGTGAATGACGCTTCGTCGCTAAATTGAACGCGTGCAAAAAATCTGTCATGGTCCCGTAATTTCTCTTGTGCCCAGAGGCAGAACTGTACACGACATTCAAAGTCGTCGCCATGCAATTCCTGGTGCATAAAAATATGGTACGGGTGCAATCGATGTTGATGTAGCATTCTCAACAACGACGTTTTTGAGATTCCCGATTCTCGCGCAATTTGTCTGCTACTGATTTCCCGATTAGCCGCGACAGCAGCTAAAACACCTACTTGGGCATCATCGTTTGTTGCAGGTCGTGGTTGACGTTTATATGCGGCTGAACACTTCCTGTTTCCTTAAATAACGTAACTATCCGGCGAACGGTCCAGACACGTGGATGATGTCGTCCAGGATACCGAGCAGCGTACATAGCACACGCCCGATGGGCATTTTGATCACAATAGCCATACATCAATACGATATCTACCTTTTCCGCAATTGGTAAACGGTCCATTTTAACACGGGTAATGTATCACTAAGCAAATACCGTCCGCACTGGCGGAATGTTATATGATATCACGTACTTATACGTCTGTGACTATTTTCAATTGGTGAGAGATCTGGAGAATGTGCTGGCCAGGGGAGCAGTCGAACATTTTCTGTATCCAGAAAGGCGCGTACATAACCTGCAAAATGCGGTCGTAAATTATATTGCCGAAATGACGTGTTTCGCAGGGATCGAATGAAGGGTGGAGCCACGGGTCGTTCACATCTGAAATGTAACATCCACTGTTCAAAATGACGTAAGTGCGGACACCCCATACCATCACGCCAGGTGATACGCCAGTATGGCGATGACGCATACATGCTTCCAATGTCCGTTCACCGCGATGTCGCCAAACACGAATGCGACCATCATGACGCAGTAAACAGAAGCTGGATTCATCCGAAAAAAATGACGTTTTGCCATTCGTGCACCCAGGTTCGTCCTTTTGAGTACAACATCGCAGGCGCTCCTGTCCGTGATGCAGGGTCAAGGGTAACCGCAGCCATGGTCTCCGAGCGGATAGTCCATGCTACTGCAAACGTCGTCGAACTGTTCGTGCAGATGGTTGTTGCCTTGAAAACGTCCCCATCTGTTGACTCGGGGATCGAGACGTGGCTGCACGATCCGTTACAGCCATGCGGATAAGATGCCTGTCATCTCGTCTGCTAGTGATACGAGGCCGTTGGGATCCAGCATGGCGTTCCGTATTACCCTCCTGAACCTACCGATTCCATATTTTGCTAACAGTCATTGGATCTCGACCAACGCGAGCGGGAAGAAAATAATCCCTGTGTTGTCCCATTCGAAGAAAGAAAGCGATCATCTGTGTCGCCAAACGTCAGACTTCTGCCGAGGGGTCGCATATGAGGCAGTGTTTATCGTTGTCCAAAGTTTGGCACTTAGAGTACAATGGTGAATCTGTCACACGAATCGCATGGAGTATGCATCGAGTGACATTTTTACCCTTAACTGTTAGGTACCACACTAGAGGTTGAAAATACCGCTTTAGTTGTAAATTTATTATATTATCACGACCAGTTTCGGGCTCTCAGAAGCCCATCCTCAGGTGTCACAACTGTGCTGTAGCCCCCGAGCGTCGCGATGGACGTGTAGTTGCTAGTACACGTCCACACCGGCGCGCGGGGCAACAGCACAGTTGCGACACCTGAGGATGAGCTTACGAGAGCCCAAAACGGTCGTGATAATAAAAGAAATTTATAACTAAAGCGGTATTTTCAACCTCTAGTATGCTGCTCAGTTGCGGATGTTCGTCCAACACGATCGTTTGTGTTTGGTACCACATTGCAAGTGTCACTGTGTCTGAGGCAACATGGTGTATCGATCGCCATACTACTTGACAATAGATATGTGGATGCTCCCTCTCAATAGGACTGCTATGTCGTCGGGTCGTTAGTATCCGACAGATGTCACGCGTCGTTGCAGGTCTGGTTTCGTGCAGACCGTCTGAAAGTATCTGTACTCTATACAAAAAAAAGTGGGAATATGCTGCAGTGACTGGGAGATGTGCTGGACCGCCACTGGTGCCATTCGAGAGACTGGTGCTAGTTCTTGTATTAAGATTCCCGTCAGACAAGTGTGGTGTCGTCTCCACAGTTTTAACATTGTGCTGATATATAGTGCCACCGCTCTATCATGAACAAGCGCAAGACGAAGTTCACTCTTTCTAAGAAGGAGAGTAAGAGCGTCGTATCTTATTTTAGACCTGCACTCTCAAAGGAACCGAACACCGCCAAAATTCGTCGTGCTGTCGTCACCGGCATTGGAAGTAATTCAGCAAAATGCGGAATTCGTGACGCCAGGTAGGTGTTAACATACGTGACCCGCTGGGTCATGTCTAATGCCCGTGTGATTTTCCCTCTAACGCCCATGCGGACTGACTTTAGTAGTCTCTTATAGTGGTACGCTGCTGTGCGACATGCGAATATGTAGTTGGTAAAAACAATATCTAGGCATTTCAAGGTATCCATGAGCCGTAAGGTTGCTACACATTCTTCCTTTAGTCCAACACCAATATTCATCGCTACAGACTTGTCCATATTTGTACGGTTACCCGTGGCCGTTCCATATTTGCGTCTCCAATCTAAAGCCACACTCATGTCGTTTTCATTTCGTACCATCAGCACCAGGTCAACCGCATAAACGTGTCCTGTCAAGCTGTGTCGTAGGCCGCAAAGTAACGGGTCGAGAGCCAGTGCATATAACGTTGTTGACAAGGGACATCCTTGTCTGACCGATCTCGCTACGACGACAGATTTTGTCCTACGTCCATTGACGAACACTTTGGAGGAGGCATTGCTGAGTAAGCGCATCACGACAGCGAGAAATGGTCGTGGAAAACGCATTTGTGTCAGGACTTCTGCAATATAATTATGGCTTACTCTATCAAAAGTTTGATCAAAATCTGTGGACGCTAGGGCTCTACGGAGGCGGCACGTCTTTGCTAGGGCGATCAAGTCGTAATATTCAAGAAGCCTATTCTGGATGTTGTTATCTCCGCCTTGCGAAGTTTGATCGAGTGAGAGTACTTGGCGCAATTCTCTTCGCAGGTGTGCTGCTAATAAGAGGGAGGCCACCTGTTCCCGGCGATTGGTTCACCGCTCCCCTACTGCTTCCGCCTCTGGTTCAATGGTACCGAAAATCTTATGTGTAGCTTCGTTAATGGCCGCCATATCGGTATCCATTGCGGTGTAAAGTTGAGTGTAACGTTCTACAAAGGCATTGCCTATTTATTTTTGCGATATTAGCTGTCTGCCATCATCAATTTCCACGGCATGTAATAGGGCTGTACGTCGTCTTTTGTTTTCGTTGATGATTTGATACATCGATGGGCGTTCTCTTGCAACCCGATCTAGTGTCCGAGCTTTGACCACTGTACCTTCGAGGTAGCGTCGCATGATGGACATAATTTTGGCCTTTGCTCACTGTACCGCCTCTCGCGCTCCGGAGAAGGCATTTTTTCAGCCCATTCCCGTAGCACCGTGAAATAGAAGTCCATCGCCTGACGTCGACACACTGCCTCCTCACGACCATATGCCATCACTGCACGGCCCAGCGCCGGGTTTGACGCAACCCATCCACCAACTTAAGATCGTGGGATACGACCGAAGGCGTAGCTCGCAAGATTCCCAAACATCTTCAATGACGTCCGGACAAAGTGGTGCCTGCAGGAGGGCGCCATTCATTTTCCAATGAGCTACGCCACACTTGTTATACGGTCGGTATAGGCTGTTGCCCACATCTCCGTTTCCAGGATAGCGTTTACTTGTAACATATATTCGCTCGAGACGGCTAGCAGATTGACTCTTGTATGGGTGTATCCTGGGTGGAGGCCATGGACATGCTCCCAGATGTCAACCAGATGCATTCTCTGGATCAACATTCGTAATTCTGGGCACGGGGTATAAGGAGGAAATCGGTCTTTCGGTGCAAGTACATAATTAAAATCACCGCCTAGGATTAATCGGTCTTCTCGACCTTGGAAAAGCGGAGAAATTTCGTCTGTGAAGAAGCGGGAAAGTTCTCGCCTCCTGTCTGTACCGGACGGTGCATAGAAGTTGATGAGTCGCACGTCAAGTACTATCATTGCTAATCCGCGTGCAAAGTACATTACATCCTCTGCCGTGGAGTAGAAGTATTGCTATGCCGCTGCCAGTTTAGGAGGCGTGTGATATGTAAGATACGTACCCATACATGGCCGGAAATTCATCGACGTATGTTTCTTGTAGGAGGACAATGTCGATGTCCGCTGTTTGTAGCATGTCTTTGAGACAGAACACTTAATCTGTGACCGTAAGTTACTGATATTGACAAAAGCAAGCCGATACGCTTGTCTTCGTTCCGTCGCATGTATATCGGCCAGGGAAGCTTACGCCGTGGCTGTTGTACAGGCACGTTACATGACCCAGTCCTGCCCGCCGTCGTTATAAGTTTCGAGGGGAGCCGCCCTCGTCGTGTCACCTGTTGCGTCTCTAGATGGGTGCCCTTCACAATCATCAGCCCAGTCTCATTGGGACAAGTTTTCCGTCGGCCGGGACTCGACAACCCCATCTCTCTATCTCTCTGTGGCTCCTCTTCTACTATATGGGCGGGGGGGAGGGGGGGTGGCAGTGGACTGCTGTTGCCGTGTGTTGTCAAGTTTTTCACGGCGCTCTTGACGTATGTTGCTGTCGAGGCGGTGGTGGTCTGGATGAGAAGTCTCGCGTCCCTTTGTACGGTGGCCGTCTTCCTCGATCGTTTCTTGATCGTCACCCTGCATACTTATTAAGGAGTCGTCCGACAAGGTTAGACGTCGTTTCTTGCTCTGTTTTTGAGACAGTTGCTTACGCGTGTGCGTGTCCGTATCCGAATGTGGGCGAGTGTCTCTGTCCCAACTGCAGTTTCAAACGAAGCCAGCCGTTGGCACTATTCGACTGTCGATGACCATTTGCTCATCCGATCTCTCTACTGGTGGTATCGGTCAGTGCTGCTCGGAGCGGGGACGGGGAGGGGCGTCGCCACCGTCACCATGCTGGTATCGTCATCCGCCGTCGTCGGCTTTTCGACTGACTTGTCCACCTGTTGGGCGCTGTCATTTTTCAGTGGGGCGTCCTTCCGGAACACATTTGCATACGTGTGTGTGAGAGAGAGACGTTGCCATATGTGTTGCTACAGCTTCGCCTGTCGGTATTTGTGCAATTATTCGTTGGAGACAGGCTGAGCGAACGTGGGCTTCCTGACTACAACCTGAGCAAGTTTTCGGCTGACCATCGTAAATGACTATGGCTCTGCAGCCTCCAATAGATAAGACGGCACATGTTTTGATAGCTCGATCCGTGTTTGTCACACACCATTAAGTACTGAGTACGTGGTAAAGGTTGTCCATTTTTCTTCTATGTGACTCGACCATAGGGTTGTAGCGAGTGAACCACGATCTCAGGCGGAGCTCGTAGTCCAAATACTCTGACAGTTCTCAATCCAAGGCCCGGTTGATCAATATCTATCGTTCCGACATGGCTGTCAGAATGTTTAAATTTAAAGTCCATCTTTATGGTCGCGTGCGATCTTGTCACGCCTCGTGTTGTTAATCAGTTTGATGTAGACCACACTGCTTGAGGTAGAGAAGTAGATGCCAATCTTGTAGTTCAATTTTAATTTCTTCACGAACAAATCGTTCTACTTCAAATGCCTTCGGTCGTGCAAATTCATGATTAAAGCTGATCTTGATAGTAGATTGTCGATTCGAAAGTGCAAGCACTCGCGAAGGCTAACACGAACTAAACAACCGCGTGCGCGCGAAGCTCCGCGGCAGGGACGTAAACAGACATTCCGAGCCGCACGACTGCGGAAAGCTGACTGCCGACCCGAATTCGGGACCTTTTCCTTTCGCGGGAAAATGCTCTAGCGACTGAGCTACCCAAGCACGACCCAAGACCCGTACTCACAGCTTTATTTCCGCCAGTAAGCTGTGAGAACGGGTGTGTGTGTCGTGGTTGGGTAGCTCAGTCGCTTGGGGAAAAAAATTGAAAAAAAAAGAAGCATTGGTAGAGCACTAAAAAAGCGGTAGCGTCTTTAAAAAAAAAGAAAAATGTCGGCAGAGCACTTGTCCACGTAAGGCAAAGGTCGCGAAGTGGAGTCTCGATTCGGCACACGGATGTAATCTGCCAGAAAGTTTCACATCAGCGCAAACTCCGCTGCCGAGTGAAAATTTCTTTCTGGAGGATCAATGTGGGTGGCGTAGGGACTGTCCTCACTTCAGACATGGCTGCTGCGGCTGTTGAAAACACCATACGGGTGAATGAGGGCACATCTGTGAACAATAAAACTGTATGAAGTTTGGTGCTACAGCACTGTGGTGGATAATCCATTGACAGAAGTGAACGCGGGCCTCAAAATCCGTTGGTCCCAGAGTTTCCACATGTTCTTTCAGGGGTGTAATACCTGCTCACCAGTACTCTCCACACTGTATTCTTTGAAGTGTGCGTTTCACGGGCAAGTTCACTGGTGCTCATTGTTGGGTGGTCGGCCACACGTTTCAACTTCATCTCCTCAGTCTGGTGTACGGACACGTCTTTGGCGGTAACGTTGACCGCCTTTCTGTGGAGTGAACAACCCCGTCTCTTGTAAGCTGCTGCTATCCACTGAGATCAATTTTTTCCACCAGTCAGGATGACACCTGTTGAGAAAGCGTTATCTGTACGTTCGTTGTTATTTAGGTGCACTACATCCTGCTGCAACGTATATTAAGCCAACTCCCGTTACGAGTAACGTTCCATCTTTGCCTACGCGTCATGAACTGTCCACAGTAACACGTCTCACCGTGAACCTATACCAACCTGTTTGATGTAGTGGACAAATGACACCTGGGATAGTGGTGAGCATGCAGCGCAGGCTAATGCGCAGGTGCGATTCATGCAGTCGTCACATGACACACGTGCTTTATGAGCTAAGTTGCTTACAGTATGTCTGTTTGGTAGTCAGTGGTGTGCGCTTTTTCACCTGCTGCCTGTTCCAGTGTTCAACAGACACCCGCTATGTTTGTGAGAGTGTGGCAGAACTGCATGCCCCGTTGCAATACATTATGTGGTATACGCTGTTTATGCCCACAATACAATAAATATGCATTTCCGACCATTAGTTCCCTGTCTCAATATTGTCGGTTATGGACCCACTATCACCCGTTTTAATTTCATCCAAAAAGTTTGAGACACCCTATATAATTGAAAATTGAGCATTTTTCATAAACATACATGGGGTCTGCAAAAGCACATTTTCATATAAATCGAGGGAACAAACTTTTCCGACTGCTGGTTATGCATCCATATGGTAAGACCTCCTACATGGGAGCGCAACTGGAGCAGCGACCAAGGCTCCTGGCTGCGGACCGGAGCGGAGAAATGTATTTCACTCCCAGTTAATTAGTTAGTTAGTTATGTCATGTTCCGTAGATCATTTTCCCGACTATTTTATTGATATGATGTCAGATTACAAGATATATATACACACACACGAATAGTGCTAATATTAATATTACTGAAATTTTTAGTTCTACAAATGCAACTACAATTAGAGGTACGTTTTTTACCATTTCTGAGACAGAAACTCGTCCATGGAGTAGGAGGAGTTGTCCAAAAGAGAAAATGATCAAAGACTTTTGTTGCTGAATAATGTACTCCTTTTTGAGCAAGTGACAGCTTCAATAACGGATAGGAAAGGTCATTTTTGCCTCTAGTGTTATACGTATGAACATCACAGTTTTTCGTGAGTTGAGATGGGTTATTTGTAACGAATTTCATTGGCGAATATATGATGGTGCAGTTAAAATACCTAACTCCTTCAAAAGAGGCTTACACCACTAATTATTCTCACTGTTCTCTTTTGTGCAATCAATACTTTATGTCTAACTGGTGAGTTGCCCCAGAAAACTATTCCATAACACATTATTGAGTGGAAATATGAGAAGTACGTTAGGAGGCTGATCTGCTTATTACCAGGACTAGTGATTATACGAAGAGCGAAAGAAGCTGAATTTAGTTGTTTGAGAAGCTCAATAATATGATCTTTCAGTTCAAGTTGTCATCAACGTGAACACCCAAAAATTTGGCGGAATCTACCTTGTTAAGTGAGCCCTGTTCATATGCTACATCAATTGTCGGTATGACTCTATTCGGTGTACAGAACTGGATATAGTGAGTTGTTCCAAAATTAAGGGAGAGTCCATTTTCTGAGAACTACTTAATAATTCTTTGAAAAACATCCTTAACAATATCTTCAGCTGCTTTTTCTGGAATGGAATGGGATGATGATAGTGTAATCTGCAAAAAGTACCAGTTCTGCTTGCTGAACGTTAAGTGGGAGGTCATTCACATGAATAAGGAACAGCAGAGGACCTAAAATTGACCCTGTGTGACTCCCTTTGTGATAACTCCCCATTCACTAGAATTTACCACCCTCCAAACATTGTTTGTGCTATTCAGCACAACTTTTTGCTTTCTGTTCATTAACTATGATTCAAACCAACTGTGTGTATAGCCTTCAATTCCATAAAACCTGAGTTTTTCTAAGAGTGTGACGTGATCCACATGGTCAAATGCCTTGGAGAGATGGAGATAATTTGTTATTTAGGGCTTGTACTATTTGATGGGTAAATGTGTAGATAGCATTCTCAGTCGAGTAACCCTTCCGGAATCCGAACTGTGGCATGCTGAGTAAATTATTTTCACATAAATGTGAGACTACTCTTGAATACATAACTTTTTCGAATATTTTAGAAAATGAAGTCAGCAATGAGATTGGTCTATAATTACTTAAGTCACTCTTGTCCCCTTCCTTATGAAGAGGTCTGGAAAAATTCCCTGTGCCAGTGAAGCATTACATATATCGCTAAGGACTCCACTTATTAAATTAGAACAACACTTCAAAATTCTGTTAGAGACTCCATCAACACCACATGAGCTCTTGTTTTTCTGTATATTTATAATTCCATTAATTTCAATCGGGGATGTTGGTACTAATTCTAAAGGCATTCCGCAATGTTTTTTAATTGTATTTTTTGTTTCGAGTTGGTAGGCGTAGAAGGGTTAATCGAAACGGAAAATAACAAGGTAGGGAAACAAATTTCTCATACGACTAGGAATAGTTCAAAATGTAATCGCTGTCGTTTTAAAAAGGTTCTTTCACTCAGACCGTTACGCGTCCTCAGTTTACTTTAACAACTAGATGTGGGGTACTTGCCATATAAACAGTTCTAAACAAACACACTCGCGGCACCGAGAACACCTGACAGACGCTGCCTTCGCGCAACTACATCGTTCGTTCCGAATATTCGAAGGAAAGCAAACTAGGTTTACATTTTAAAATATTTATTTTTCGGTAATTAATTTTGAAGCGTACCACGCAGACGATAACACTGTCTGAAAAATCGGTGCTGAAACTTGATCGTGAATCACCCTGAGAACAGTTTTGCATCCCTTCAGTTGTGCAATTCCCGCTGGGTTTCCATAAGACAGCTTTATTTTTAAAGCCTCGAAATAAAGTTTTTAATTTGGCGATAAAAACAAACGTCAGATGGCTGGCACCCAGGAGTGCAGTTTGGCGGTGTTATTTCTACCGTGCAGGCCGGCCGCGGTGGCCGAGCGGTTCTAGGCGCTACAGTCTGGAACCGCGCGACCGCTACGGTCGCAGGTTCGAATCCTGCCTCGGGCATGGATGTGTGTGATGTCCTGTGACTAGGGTTAGTTTTTCCCACTAAACGATAACATGCGTCGATTTTTTTTCCATACAACGAGGCTTAAAATTTTAATTCATTGCTATTCCAAATCGTCTGAGAAATTTATTTGTCGACTTTATTGGATCATTTTCGTACAATGTCTACTGTCTGGGTCGCAAGAAGAATTAGGGGAAATGGCTGACGTTCTAGAAACAACAACGAGGAAAATTGGACTTCAAATAATCCTGACAAGACGGAATACGTGGTTCTACACCGTAGACGTAATGAAACTCAAGAACCACTCATACTATTACAGACAGCTGAAGATTCTTATCGTCAAGTCAGGGAGTTCAAATATTTAGGCGCAGTATTCAGAGATGAATCATCCAGTAAAATGGAAATACAGGCAAGACTACAGGCAGGTAATCGCTGTTACCACGGCCTTAATGCTCTCCTCAAAACCAGAAGTTTGTCAAGACATTTCAAAATAAACATCTACAAAACACTCCTACAGCCAGCAGTACTATATGGATGTGCCACCTGGAGTATAACCATGCAAGATCTGAACAGACATGATATTTGAAAGAAAAGTCCTTAGGAAGATTTTTGGACCAGTTTATGATAATGAGAGTGATAAATGGAGGACTCGTCACAATACAGTGTTGTATGATATTTACAAAGAGCCGAACAAATGGTTCAAATGACTCTAAGCACTATGAGACTTAACATCTGAGGTCATCAGTCCCCTAGACTTAGAACAACTTAAACCTAATTAACCTAAGGACATCACACACATCCATGTCCGAGGCAGGATTCGAACCTGCGATCGTAGCAGCAGCGTGGTTCCGGACTGAAGCGCATAGAACTTCTCGGCCAAAGCGGCCGGTAGAGGCGAACATCGTGGCTATAATGGAGACACGACGACTCCAGTGGGCAGTGTTCGAATGTAGGACAACCGATGGCTGTAAACTGTACTCAACACCACCCAACCGGCAGAAGGCCTATAGGAAGACCTAGAACTCTTTGGAGTGATGGCGTATCCAACAACCTTCAGAGAGTGGTACTGCTAGAAGGATGGCAGAAAGGAGCCGAAGACAGGCTGAAGTGGAGGCAACCTCTCAAAGCAGCGCGCGGTCCATCGGGCCTGATCGCGTACAGTAAAGTAAGTAAGTACAATCTGGCTTAAAATTTTAATTCTTTTGAGAAATTTATTTGCGTACTTTGTTATTATTCCTTATGAATTTACTTACTTTATTATGTCTCTTATTCTTACCAGATTCAATGTGGAAAAAAAACACAAACGTATAAAAAACTGTAGAACGTAATTGGGAATCGCACACAGCTGCTCTACTTTCCAGCCAGAAACCTTGGTCGCTACCTTTTGGCTACATAAGCGGCAGCAGGAAAAGTTTTCCCATTTTCTAGGAAAATATACGTTTGGGTATCCCATACATGTCAATGAGAAATTCTGTTTTTAATTATCCTCCGATTCCGTCAGTTTTGAGTCGACTGTGCGTCACGCACTTTACGAATAGTTTTCTCAAAAACATGTCAAATATGAGGCGAATCTGTTGGTCGTATATGACAAGGAACTCCTTGATGCGAGGTCGCAAAGTTTTGTATTTGGTAAGGCTCATTTATAAGTTTTGTGTTTATAGTCCTGACAAGAAAAATATTAGCTGCTAATGACTCATCATGTGCATCAGGTGAGCGACAGAAATTGTCCGGAAGGAGTACAGATCAGCCTTCTATGGGATCTATATATTACACTTTACAATATGGACATCGTTGACTTTCAAGAAATGTTTAGAACAAACAACTTGCACCATGAACACCGAATGAAACATGGCGTAGCACAATGACTACAAAAGTTCACACCATAAGCATCGAAGGCGAACTCCTTGGTAGCTACAAACCGTGTAGGTCGTTTAACTTGATATCCGCCCATAAAGAATGCATATATAATCCTGTAGGTTAGCGAATGATGATGATGATGAGAACTGATGGAATCTGATGGCAAACAACCGAATGCAAAACAGTCTGTTGTGGAGCTTATCGTGAAACTAACTCTAAGGTGTAGCTGCAGATAGTGCGATAATATGTTTTATAGCCGCGTAGAAAACAGAAATCCAGTGATGAATGTTGTGACTTGGCAAGACAGCCAAGCCACTATGAGGTAGCCGAGAGGCACGCGTTAAAGCTCACGCAGGCTGGCGTGAGGTCTGGAACAGTTAAAGGAGTTGAGTCTAGTAAAAAAAGTACGTAGCTTCTGGAATACTTAACTTTAATCCATAATTGGTAAACATCGGTCTGACGGTACATGCATCACAAGATAAATAGCAAATGATAATGGCGCCTTGCTAGGTCGTAGCAAATGACGTAGCTGAAGGCTATGCTAACTATCGTCTCGGCAAATGAGAGCGCAATTTGTCAGTGAACCATCGCTAGCAAAGTCGGCTATACAACTGGGGCGAGTGCTAGGAAGTCTCTCTAGACCTGCCGTGTGGCGGCGCTCGGTCTGCAATCACTAATAGTGACGACACGCGGGTCCGACATATACTAACGGACCGCGGCCGATTTAAAGTTTACCACCTAGCAAGTGTGGTGTCTGGCGGTGACACCACAATGAATTCGTCCAGTGGATCCAGGTGGTATGAACTGCAATGTCATACACTTTTCAGGAGGGATAGTTTTCTCTAAAGGAGTGTGATTTTTATACGCAGACCAGGAATCAAGCAAAAGCAAGTTAGCTTGACCAGCTATTGGCCGAAAGGAGCGTAGTTCTCTTACTCCCTTTTTTCCACTCTTGCTTGGTGTGACGTAAATATTGCCTACTGCCTTTGCAAGATCACGCACACAAGAAAGTATCGTAGGGGTCAGAGGACCTCCAACGTCTCGTACCACAACAAGTAACTTTCTAGAGAATTTAATATCCGCATTAACGGTCGGTATTATTGTATACGAAAACGTTAAGCCATGGATGTTAGTTGTCTTGGTATAACTCTCTTGGTACCTCTAATTCCCAGGTTTCCTTCCATATGCATTTCCTCTTCAAATCCCGATTGGTTGAAGTTGAAAACAAATTTCTTTCTGAACATGTGATAAGTTTGTTTACCTCATCTACAAACTTTCGGACCGATTCCGCAATTTGCTGTGCATCGTCAAGACGACACTTTGTTTGAAATTTCGTTGCCTTTCGTCTTCCATTACTGTTGCGCTGTTTGAAGTTATGCAACCACCCACTGCTTCTCTTGAAATCACTGTAATTTATGTCGCTCGCAATTTAATGTGTGTACCGTAGTAGGTCGCTGTCATACACGTCCTGTGTAAAGCGTATCGAGCCCCCTTGAAACACGGTAATACAGTTTTTGTAACACGTGCGAATTGTCTCCCTTGAATAATTTTTTTTTTTTTTTTGCCGCCAATGATGTTCCATGTACGTAATATTTAGTAGCCGCTTCTGGGACAACGATTGTCGTTTACCACGTGTCACTGGAGACGGGATTTGTGCCTCACCCTTCGATAAGGTGGTGAACTACATGGTTCTACATCTCTTTCAATATCAGTTTCACTTTCTGGGCACGTATATTGTCCGCACAGTCGAGCATAAACCACACCACACATTCCACTGACATCTAACAGAAACGCCAATATTTCATCTGGCTTTTCTTTTCAGTCTGTGAAATTACTTGGGTTCCTTTATAACGAAATTTCAACTTCGGCAAATGTTGTTTTAGATATAATACAATGTTTGCTCAGTTTATCGTTGCCATTGCCCTGCGTTGTATAAACACCATTAGCACTGTAGCGTTATTGTCAGTTACTCGTCGGCTAAGCAGTTCAACTACGTTCCGTAGCCTCATGCTATGCTCACCGCTGGATACCTCTAATGCCGCCCCCTGTTACTTTAGCAGCCACTATTATGGTTGTTTGGTAGACATGAGGAATTGTAATGGGATTGGTGGGAAATTAGTAGAAGGAAGGGGTAAGGATAATATGGGCTTGGTAGTAGGAATGAGAGACAAGAAATATTAATTGAGTTCCGCAATATATTTCAGCTACTGATAACGAATACTCTGTTCAAAAATCTGAAAAAAAGGAGGTATACGGAAAGGCCGAGAGATGCTGGAATATTTCAGTTTGATTACATCATGGTCAGTCAGATACTAGATTGTAAGGCGTACCCAGGGGCAGATATAGACTCAGATCACAATTTAGTAACGATGAACAAGAGGGCGAGGTTTAAGACACTTGTCGGGAAGAAACAATGCGCAAAGAAACGGAATACGAAAGTGCTAAGGAATGAAATTCTCTGAGGATATAGATACCGCTATAAGGAATAGATCACTAGGCAGTTAGTTGAAGAGGAATTGACATCTCTAAAAAATGCAGTCACAGAAGCTGGAAGGAATACTATAGCCACGTAACTGCGAAGAAACAATAGGTAACATAAGAAATACTTAAGTTGATCGATGAAAGAAGAAAGTACAGACATATTATGCGAAATTCAGTAATCCCGAAATACGTGTCACTTAGGAATGAAATAAATAGGAAGTGCAAGGAAGCTAAGACGAAATGGCTGCATGAAAAATGTGACGAAATAGATAAGGAAATTTTCGGAAGGACTGATTCAGCACGTAGAAAAGTCAAAACAGCATTCGGCGAAATTAGAAGGTAATACGGAGACGCTAAGAGTGCAACAGGAATTTAACTATTATATGGGGAGGAGAGAGCAGATAGGTGGAAGAGTACACTGAAGGCCTCTGTGAGAGGGATGATTGGTCTGATGTGATGGAAGATGAAACAGGAGTCGATTCAGAGAGATAGGCGAACCGACATTGTAATTAGAATTTAAAAAGAGCTTTGGAAAACTTAAAGTCAAATAAGGCAGAAGGGACAGATAACATTCCATCAGAATTTCTAAAACCATCGGGGCAAAAAAAAAAAAAAAAAAAAAAAAAAAAAAAAAAAAAAAAAAAAAAAAAAAAAAAAACGACTGTTCACGTTGGTTATACCTGACTTCCGGGAAAACATCATTCACACAATAACACAATAAGAGTGGAAGATCAAGAACAAAATGCTCGGATTAAAAAAAGTATTGGATAGGGATGTAGCCTTTCGCCCCTATTATTTAATATATAGCCGGCCTGTGTGGCGCTTTAGTCTGGAATCGCGCGACCGCTACGGTCGCAGGTTCGAATCCTGCCTCGGGCATGGATGAGTGTGATGTTCTTAGGTTAGTTAGGTTTAAGTAGTTCTAAGTTCTGGGGGACTGATGACCTCAGCTGTTAAGTCCCATAGCGCTCAGAGCCATTTGAACCATTTAATCTATATATCGAAGAAGCAGTGACGGAAATAAAAGAAATGTTCAAAAGTAGGATTAAAAGGAGTGGAATTAAAATTCAAGGTGAAAGGGTACCAATGGTAAGATTCGCTGATGACATTGCTATCTTAAGTGACAGTGAAGAAAAATTACAGCATCTGCTGAATGGAATGAGCAGTCTTTTGAGTACAGAATTTGCACTAATAATAAATCAAAGAAAGACGAAAGTAATGAGAAGTAGCAGAAATTGCAACAGCGATAAACTTGACATCAGGGTTGTTGATCACGAAGTAGGTGAAGTTAAGAAATTTCTGACACCTAGGCAGCAAAATAACACGTGAAAGGTGATGCAAGCAGGACATGAAGAGCAGATCAGGTCTGCCAGGAAGGGCATTCCTGGCCAGAGAACTCTGGTAGCATCAAACATAGGCCTTAACTTCAGGATGAATTCTCTGAGAAAGTTTGTTTGGAGCACAGCATTGTATGGTAGTGAAAGATGGGCTGTGAGGAAACCGGAAAAGGTGAAAATGGTCGCGTTTGGGCTGTGGTGCAACAGGAGAATGTTGAAAATTAGTTTGACTGATAAGGTAAAGAATGATGAGGTTCTCGCAGAATCGGTGAGGAAAGGGATATATGGAAAACACTGACAAGAAGAAGGATTGGGGTGGTAGGACATCTGTTAAGACGTCATGGAATGATTTCCGTGGTACTAGAGGCAACTGTAGACGGTGAAAACTATAGGGGAAGGCAGAGATTGAAATACATCGAGGAAATAAGTGTGGATGTAGGTTGCAAGCTCTACTACGAGGTTAAGAGGTTGGCACAGAAAAGGCGCACCACATAAGACAGTGAGAAGACTGATGACCGTATCGGGAGTCGGATGCCGTAAACATCATGGGCCTTTTGCGACTTCGAACTCAAGCGGTGCCTTGTGAGGCCTTCGCCTTGTGGGGCAGAACCTCATCATGCCATGTGGCGGAACCGCCAGCACCGTAGGGAAATTTAATGGAAGTTGTATATGATGACTACTAACAATGACGAAAGTAAAGCTCAGAGACATAAACTCTTCTAAGATATGACAGCAACCTCATCATTCTTTACCTTATCAGTCAAACTAATTTTCAACATTCTCCTGTTGCACCACAGCCCAAACCAGTGGGTGTATAAGGTCCGTACACAGCGACGAACGTGTGCTGCGCAACACACTGTGATAACAGCGCGAAATGAACGCACCATCTTGTTCAAATGGCCGTAAACAATAGAACAGCCTCGTCCATAGCGTTACCTCAATTTTACAGTACTGGAAAGAGCATGGACAAGTCTGTGCTGACGATTCGACGTCGCCTGCTGCGGGCTAGGCTGGACTGTTGGCATGTTTGCCGTTGTTCAATTTCCAGAACTGCCAACGCCTCCCACTGCGGTGGGCACATGAACTTCACTGGCGAGCTGGGTGTGAAAATGAAGTGTTTCCAAGCTAGTCCTGCACCTATTCACCCAACAGTGATGGACGCGTAGGTTTCAGTCGCTGCAGATAATGCTAATACTAGGGCAGCCACAGGTAAAGTATTTATACATAATGAAAAATATAATAAAAATGATCTAAAAATGCTTGTTGGTTGTTGAACAACTCTCGTAGCTGTTTCTGGAGATTTTCTTATTTCCACATTCACAACTTGTTTGGGGCCCAGCCCATCGTCTGGTGACCTGTCACTAATTAAAGTTTGGGATTACAAACTTTTCCCATAAATCAAAAGCAAGTATACACTATCGCAAGGCTCAAAAACGCACAAAAATAATAAAAACAAGCAAAAAATATACATACCATATGCAATTACATAAGCACAGGAGGCAGCTGTAAATGCCGTACACCAAGAAATGCGTATGGTGTATCAGGTGCAATAACCTTTCACTCGCACGGACAGAAACCAAATTTATCAGTGCGAGAGCGGAAGGTAAAGGGCGCCGTGTCCGATAGAGGGCACCCTGGGCTAACATAATGCCCTGTGGCGGAACCACCAGCACCGTAGGGAAATTTAATGGCAGTTGTATATGAAGACTACTAACAATGACGAAAGTAAAGCTCAGTGACATAAACTCTTCTAAGATATGACAGCAACTATTACAATTGTGAAAATTACAACATATAAAAAACTAAATTCAAAATTGTGGCACACATCATCGAAGATTTGGTGTTAGATACAGTGGCGCCAAAGAGCGCATGATTTTTGGTTCCAATGGCAATTGAAGAAATTATCAAAAGTATCAAAAAACAATCTCTTGATCCACTGACCGGCTCGGTGAAGAATCTATAAATTGTTTTCGGTGTCGCGAAGCTCATGACTGCACTGACGTAAATGAGCTCCTAGTGCACAACCGCAGTTAGGATAACCGCGCTCGCTATATCGCGTTCTGCACTACCTTGCAGTCTGACTGATGTAAAACTTGTCACGAGGTCCACACTTATTCTTAGAGACCCCCATTGCAAAATGTATTAACAGGCTTCTCTATAGTCTGAGGAGCTTTCCCAATTTGTTAACAGCATTAAAAGCTACCACCATACTATATTTTTTAAACTCATAACTAATTTTCAGAGAGGGTGGGCCAAGATACGTCATAGCAGCATGTCTAACTATTATCTGACTGTTATGTCGGCTTCCGGTAAGATTCATTGTCAGCATAATCCTCTTCCTGTCGGTCATTAATGGGGACTACAATTAATTTTCCCTATTATACAAAATAAAAAATTTTGTTATAAAATGCCATATTACATTACACGAAGTCAAAGCATAAAAGGCACTTTATGTAGAATTTTTATATTACGACTTATTTCTACTACTCCACGCTTACATGGTGCACAAAGGTAGTTCTGTGATGTCCACTTGTGTGGGATTTGAAGTAAGTTGAGTCCCGTGTGGTTTTTCCATATACTGACTCTTTTCATGGGCGATACCTTGCGGGACCCCTCAAGGCTAAGCATTTGCGCAAGCATCAGTGCGGTTTTTCTTCTCTTTTCGTCACGTTTCTTTGTCAATCAAAGGTATAGGTAATTATTTAATTTTTTATTGTTACTGTGATTTCCTCACAGTGCAACAAGCAAACAATACGTAGTGAAGGGTAGATTTTATATGCATCGTAAGCCCATGGTAAATTTAAATGTATGGTCAATCGACATTTCTAATTGTTATATCGGGCACTACGAAAATCCACGTTTATTTCTGGTGCACCGCTGTTCATTGGTTGTAGCCACAGCTTGAGGTCATTTAGCTGTGCTGCATACACCATGCGACGGCCAGATAGGTAACTTCGTAGCGAATGTGCCACTTCTATATCAGCACCCCTCCTGCAGCGTACTGCTGCGCAGCAAACTTGGGACAGTCATGTTCGACGTCGATATGAGTGGATGGTACAAGGGTGTCATCAACTGTACACGTTTCATGAAGTGTCTTTTATCGAGATATGTACACGCATGGAGTGGCTTTTTGCATTGACTTCATGTAATGTAACACGGCGTTTTTATAACAAGTTTCGTAACAGATGTGAAATTTTGTAGTTTATATAATAGGTAACATTAATTGCAGTCTGTAACCCCTTCCTCTCTCCCACCATGTCATTATCTTCATGTTCTCCTCTTAGATAAGATGATGGCAGCATAATACTGTTCAAATCGGTATCTTGGAACAACAAATGTTTCTATACTCTGATCGCGGCGTACGAGCTGTGTTCTTCGTTTCCAGCCATACAGATCGCCCCACAAGACAAGATGTGTATCTTCCAACATAATATAATCCATGGATAATTCACGAGTTTCGGCTCAGAAGTTCCTGCAGAAATATAGGAAAACGTTGTTTGATGCATATATTGAACCAAGTATTTGCATCTGAAATTGCTTTAGCATAGAAACGGCTGAAAAATATGGAGGATTAAGAAATCGACTATACCGTTCCGAATACATTTGCATTTTTTTTACGATGTCGATAGCATTTTTGTCTACAGCAGCCGCTCACAGCTATGCGAGACGCGGCAGTTCTGTCTCCCGCCAGCGCGCTGCTGGGAAAGCTAGCAGTTCCATTGCTCGCGGTCTCTGCTGGGTGGCGCCACGCATACAGGCCACCAGAGGATGCAGAACTGACATTATCTCACTGCGTGCGACTCTGATTGGCAGGCGCGTCTTTTTAAACAGCCGCAGCTCAGAGCTTCGCCCCAGATTCAGTGTGTGTACAGACCTCGTATCATCGTTAGTATGGAAGAGCCGCAGTGAGTACAAATATATCGATGTAACACGACGCTAATAAACATTACTAAAATTCAGAGGCTATCTACATGTATGCGACCAAGACTATTTTTTTGTATCAAGAAAATTACACTCATTGTAGCTATCTCACACCTCCTAAGAACCTATGGCTCTTCAAAGTTACGTAAAATATCTCAGTTATTATGTGTACATATTGTAAATAAACCTATTAATTTTACCCTTTTGTAGATATCTACCTTTATTAGCCACCTGTAATCTACATTAGCCTTCTCTATT
The DNA here is from genome assembly GCF_023864345.2 of Schistocerca serialis cubense. Lineage (NCBI taxonomy): Eukaryota > Metazoa > Arthropoda > Insecta > Orthoptera > Acrididae > Schistocerca > Schistocerca serialis. The sequence continues at coordinate 844,705,860 of NC_064641.1, read as the reverse complement.
ACCGACATATTATTTTTTGTGATTTTCTTATTTCCTTTTGTATCTATGTTGGCTGTAGCGATATGCTAAATGAGCCGTGGCTGGCTCGTGTTATGCTTTGCATTAAACCTTGGTTGCTATTCTGTGATTAGTCTCCCGCGGTTATCGCGATTATGCTGTTATCCTCTCTCTCTGTGAGTCGCAGCAGCAGCGGGTATCAATATTCGCTCCCTTGTACTATCTTTCGCCTCGCGCTTATAGTTTTCCGGCTGTGCTGTGTGCGGGCAGTTGGTCAGTTGGCGTGGAGCAGCGAGGAGGTCTGCGTGGCGTGTGTCTGGCCGGGGTCGCTGGTGGCGTCCACGCGCGGTCGGAGTGTGGGGGGCTGTTCCCACTGTTGCGAGGTCCGAGGCTCACCGACCCTAGACACGAAAGTTGAGTCTTTACTTAATCTACCAGTCTGACGTAAATTCAGGCAATGTATTTGCCTCATTGTGTTGTGGCTGTCCAGCACGCGTGTAGTTTGACAGTTGTGTAAATCGTTGTGCGCGCTGATACCTTCTGCTTTGTTCCCTGTTGTGTGCTGGTTGGGTGGAGCGGAAGTTATCCAGTCGCTTCGTCCGTTGACTGTCTGTCGGATGGGTTGGCGTCGGATTCAGTGTGCTCCATGCCGCCGTTGGATAAGCAGCTGCAGCAGCAAATCGTATACTGCTAGCTCACTCATTTGTTACATAGTTTAATTCTTAATTTCTTTGCGTGTTTTTGGTACTTGCATTGTTTAATTCATGAATTTCGGGCGTATTATAGTATTTGAGAGTTGTAGCATCGCGTTTTAGTACCTGAATAGTGTAAATTCGCGTAGTCTCCTTCCGCCGCCGAGCAGTGTCAGCAGTGCGCAAGTAGCAGCATTACTGCATTTACTAGGCAATCTTGTATTTTAATAACCGTTTGAATTTTGTCGATTTGTTTGCGCTCTCTGTAGATTAGTTCAGACGTTCTTTGCAAAACAGTTTTTGGCATGGATAGGGACTACAACTGCTGTGTTCGGATGCAGGCTGAGTTGGCATCCCTTCGCTCCCAGCTTCAGGCAGTGTTGGCTTCGATCACACAGCTTGAGGCTGTTGCCAATGGGCATCACTGTGGGGGTCCGGATGGGGGTTTGTAGGGGACGGCCTACTCGTCCCACGCATCCCCCGATCGGACTACGACTGTGGTTGCCCGGGATACTGCCCGCATTGAGGCTGATCCCTCACCTGTGGTAGAGTGGGGGGTCGTCTCAAGGTGTGGCAGGGGGCGAAAGACATTCCGGAGGGCTGAACGGAAGGCCTCTCCAGTTTGTCTGACGAACCGGTTTCAGGCTCTGTCTCAGGCTGATACTGATCTTCGGCCTGACATGGCTGCTTGTCCTGTTCCAGAGTTTGCCCCTCAGTCTGCAAGATCCTGGCGGTCGCAGAGGGTGGGCTTACTGGTAGTTGGGAGCTCCAACGTCAGGCGCGTAATGGGGCCCCTTAGGGAAATGGCAGCAAGAGAGGGGAAGAAAACCAATGTAACTCCGTGTGCATACCGGGGGGAGTCATTCCAGATGTGGAAAGGGTCCTTCCGGATGCCATGAAGGGTACAGGGTGCATCCATCTGCAGGTGGTCGCTCATGTCGGCACCAATGATGTGTGTCGCTATGGATCGGAGGAAATCCTCTCTGGCTTCCGGCGGCTATCTGATTTGGTGAAGACTGCCAGTCTCGCTAGCGGGATGAAAGCAGAGCTCACCATCTGCAGCATCGTCGACAGGACTGACTGCGGACCTTTGGTACAGAGCCGAGTGGAGGGTCTGAATCAGAGGCTGAGACGGTTCTGCGACCGTGTGGGCTGCAGATTCCTCGACTTGCGCCATAGGGTGGTGGGGTTTCGGGTTCCGCTGGATACGTCAGGAGTCCACTACACGCAACAAGCGGCTACACGGGTAGCAGTGGTTGTGTGGCGTGGGCTGGGCGGTTTTTTAGGTTAGATGGCCTTGGGCAAGTACAGAAAGGGCAACAGCCTCAACGGGTGCGGGGCAAAGTCAGGACATGCGGGGACCAAGCAGCAATCGGTATTGTAATTGTCAACTGTCGAAGCTGCGTTGGTAAAGTACCAGAACTTCAAGCGCTGATAGAAAGCACCGAAGCTGAAATCGTTATAGGTACAGAAAGCTGGCTTAAGCCAGAGATAAATTCTGCCGAAATTTTTACAAAGGTACAGACGGTGTTTAGAAAGGATAGATTGCATGCAACCAGTGGTGGAGTGTTCGTCGCTGTTAGTAGTAGTTTATCCTGTAGTGAAGTAGAAGTGGATAGTTCCTGTGAATTATTATGGGTGGAGGTTACACTCAACAACCGAGCTAGGTTGATAATTGGCTCCTTTTACCGACCTCCCGACTCAGCAGCATTAGTGGCAGAACAACTGAGAGAAAATTTGGAATACATTTCACATAAATTTTCTCAGCATGTTATAGTCTTAGGTGGAGGTTTCAATTTACCAGATATAGACTGGGACACTCAGATGTTTAGGACGGATGGTAGGGACAGAGCATCGAGTGACATTATACTGAGTGCACTATCCGAAAATTACCTCGAGCAATTAAACAGAGAACCGACTCGTGGAGATAACATCTTGGACCTACTGATAACAAACGAACTTTTCGACTCTTTAAGTGCAGAACAGGAAATCAGTGGTCATAAGGCTGTTGCAGCATCCCTGATTAAGGAAGTTAATAGGAATATAAAAAAAGGGAGGAAGGTTTATCTGTTTAGCAAGAGTAATAGAAGGCAGATTTCAGACTACCTAACAGATCAAAACGAAAATTTCTGTTCCGACACTGACAATGTTGAGTGTTTATGGAAAAAATGCAAGGCAATCGAAAAATGCGTTTTAGACAGGTACGTGCCGAGTAAAACTGTGAGGGACGGGAAAAACCCACCGTGGTACAACAACAAAGTTAGGAAACTACTGCGAAAGCAAAGAGAGCTTGACTCCAAGTTTAAACGCAGCCAAAACCTCTCAGACGAACAGAAGCTAAACGATGTCAAAGTTAGCGTAAGGAGGGCTATGCGTGAAGAGTTCAGTGAATTCGAAAGTAAAATTCTATGTACCGAATTGACAGAAAATCCTAGGAAGTTCTGGTCATACGTTAATTCAGTAAGTGGCTTGAAACAGCATATCCAGACACTCCGGGATGATGATGGCGTTGAAACAGAGGATGACACACGTAAAGCTGAAATACTAAACACCTTTTTCCAAAGCTGTTTCACAGAGGAAGACCGCACTGCAGTTTTTTCTCTAAATCCTCGCACAAACGAAAAAATGGCTGACATCGAAATAAGTGTCCAAGGAATAGAAAAGCAACTGGAATCACTCAATAGAGGAAAGTCCACTGGACCTGGCGGGATACCAATTCGATTCTACACAGAGTACGCGAATGAACTTGCCCCCCTTTCTAACAGCCGTGTACCGCAAGTCTCTAGAGGAACGGAGGGTTCCAAATGATTGGAAAAGAGCACAGGTAGTCCCAGTCTTCAAGAAGGGTCGTCGAGCAGATGCGCAAAACTATAGACCTATATCTCTGACGTCGATCTCTTGTAGAATTTTAGAACATGGTTTTTGCTCGAGTATCATGTCGTTTTTGGAAACCCAGAATCTACTATGTAGGAATCAACATGGATTCCGGAAACAGCGATCGTGTGAGACCCAACTCGCATTATTTCTTCATGAGACCCAGAAAATATTAGATACAGGCTCCCAGGTAGATGCTATTTTTCTTGACTTCCGGAAGGCGTCCGATACAGTTCCGCAAAGTCGCCTGATAAACAAAGTAAGAGCCTGCGGAATATCAGACCAGCTGTGTGGCTGGATTGAAGAGTTTTTAGCAAACAGAACACAGCATGTTGTTATCAATGGAGAGACGTCTACAGACGTTAAAGTAACCTCTGGCGTGCCACAAAGGAGTGTTATGGGACCATTGCTTTTCACAATATATACACTCCTGGAAATGGAAAAAAGAACACATTGACACCGGTGTGTCAGACCCACCATACTTGCTCCGGACACTGCGAGAGGGCTGTACAAGCAATGATCACACGCACGGCACAGCGGACACACCAGGAACCGCGGTGTTGACCGTCGAATGGCGCTAGCTGCGCAGCATTTGTGGACCGCCGCCGTCAGTGTCAGCCAGTTTGCCGTGGCATACGGAGCTCCATCGCAGTCTTTAACACTGGTAGCATGCCGCGACAGTGTGGACGTGAACCGTATGTGCAGTTGACGGACTTTGAGCGAGGGCGTATAGTGGGCATGCGGGAGGCCGGGTGGACGTACCGCCAAATTGCTCAACACGTGGGGCGTGAGGTCTCCACAGTACATCGATGTTGTCGCCAGTGGTCGGCAGAAGGTGCACGTGCCCTTCGACCTGGGACCGGACCGCAGTGACGCACGGATGCACGCCAAGACCGTAGGATCCTACGCAGTGCCGTAGGGGACCGCACCGCCACTTCCCAGCAAATTAGGGACACTGTTGCTCCTGGGGTATCGGCGAAGACCATTCGCAACCGTCTCCATGAAGCTGGGCTACGGTCCCGCACACCGTTAGGCCGTCTTCCGCTCACGCCCCAATATCGTGCAGCCCGCCTCCAGTGGTGTCGCGACAGGCGTGAATGGAGGGACGAATGGAGACGTGTCGTCTTCAGCGATGAGAGTCGCTTCTGCCTTGGTGCCAATGATGGTCGTATGCGTGTTTGGCGCCGTGCAGGTGAGCGCCACAATCAGGACTGCATACGACCGAGGCACACAGGGCCAACACCCGGCATCATGCTGTGGGGAGCGATCTCCTACACTGGCCGTACACCACTGGTGATCGTCGAGGGGACACTGAATAGTGCACGGTACATCCAAACCGTCATCGAACCCATCGTTCTACCATTCCTAGACCGGCAAGGGAACTTGCTGTTCCAACAGGACAATGCACGTCCGCATGTATCCCGTGCCACCCAACGTGCTCTAGAAGGTGTAAGTCAACTACCCTGGCCAGCAAGATCTCCGGATCTGTCCCCCATTGAGCATGTTTGGGACTGGATGAAGCGTCGTCTCACGCGGTCTGCACGTCCAGCATGAACGCTGGTCCAACTGAGGCGCCAGGAGGAAATGGCATGGCAAGCCGTTCCACAGGACTACATCCAGCATCTCTACGATCGTCTCCATGGGAGAATAGCAGCCTGCATTGCTGCGAAAGGTGGATATACACTGTACTAGTGCCGACATTGTGCATGCTCTGTTGCCTGTGTCTATGTGCCTGTGGTTCTGTCAGTGTGATCATGTGATGTATCTGACCCCAGGAATGTGTCAATAAAGTTTCGCCTTCCTGGGACAATGAATTCACGGTGTTCTTATTTCAATTTCCAGGAGTGTATAAATGACCTAGTAGATAGTGTCGGAAATTCCATGCGGCTTTTCGCGGATGATGCTGTAGTATACAGAGAAGTTGCAGCATTAGAAAATTGTAGCGAAATGCAGGAAGATCTGCAGCGGATAGGCACTTGGTGCAGGGAGTGGCAACTGTCCCTTAACATAGACAAATGTGATGTATTGCGAATACATAGAAAGAAGGATCCTTTATTGTATGATTATATGATAGCGGAACAAACACTGGTAGCAGTTACTTCTGTAAAATATCTGGGAGTATGCGTGCGGAACGATTTGAAGTGGAATGATCATATAAAATTAGTTGTTGGTAAGGAGGGTACCAGGTTGAGATTCATTTGGAGAGTGCTTAGAAAATGTAGTCCATCAACAAAGGAGGTGGCTTACAAAACACTCGTTCGACCTATACTTGAGTATTGCTCATCAGTGTGGGATCCGTACCAGATCGGTTTGACGGAGGAGATAGAGAAGATCCAAAGAAGAGCGGCGCGTTTCGTCACAGGGTTATTTGGTAACCGTGATAGCGTTACGGAGATGTTTAATAAACTCAAGTGGCAGACTCTGCAAGAGAGGCGCTCTGCATCGCGGTGTAGATTGCTCGCCAGGTTTCGAGAGGGTGCGTTTTTGGATGAGATATCGAATATATTGCTTTCCCCTACTTATACCTCCCCAGGAGATCACGAATGTAAAATTAGAGAGATTAGAGCGCGCACGGAGGCTTTCAGACAGTCGTTCTTCCCGCGAACCATACGCGACTGGATCAGGAAAGGGAGGTAATGACAGTGGCACGTAAAGTGCCCTCCGCCACACACCGTTGGGTGGCTTGCGGAGTATAAATGTAGATGTAGATGTAGGGTGAGAATCGTTGGGTCGACTACCTGTCTCACCTAAGCGAGCGTTAGTGTTTGTAATCCAGGCTGACCTTTGGAAACTTCCGAGCGCCGTTTGATGTGCTGCCTTTTCTTATTTGTCCTTGTTGTTTGTCTATGTATGGCTTCTAGCCGATTTTAAATTAAAGTTATTTTGCCCTTAAGCCGTGAGATTGTTTGGGCCTTCAGCCTGATTTAAAGAAATTTTAGGATAAGGCCTTCTGCCTTTTATAATTCAAATTTCTTTTTTGAGCCTTAAATTATTGGCCTTCAACCGATTTTAAGTTAAAGATGTTTTGCCCTTAGGGCGTGAGATTGTTTTGACTTTCAGCCTAATTCAGAGAAGTGTTTTAAGATAAGGCCTTCTGTCTTTTAAATTCAAATTCCTGTTTTTGATTCTTAAGTGATTGGCGTTCAGCCGGTTTTAAATTAGTTTTGCCCTTGAGGTGTGAGATTGAATGGCGCATTTAGCTGGGAATTATGTTCTAAAATTGTTTGGCTTGCTCTGTTTTTAATGTTTTCTTTACTCTTGTAATGTCTGTCAAATCTATAAAGTAGTGTGTTAAAGTGCAACTGACAACCACTCATTTTGGCCCTTTTCTGTCCTGTCCTGCGGGTATAGCAGGGGATCTCACTAAACACAAGAAAACAAATTAGAAAAGTTCCAAAATAGAATATAGCCCCTTTCGCAAGTGTTTTATTGATGATAACTCGCTTCGGCGCGGTTAGCGCATCTTCAGATTATCTGTAATTCTTAATAACAATCTTCTTACGTAACAGGTGACTCGCGAACCTATCTAGAACCGATAAATGGGATAGCTGAGCTAAATGTAGAAGTGAAAGATTCACTTTCCTTAAACAGCGGAGACCTCATTAGTTACATTTAAAAACCACTGACATGACGGCGTTAAATCGAAGACAGCAGTCGTCAAATCTCAGCATAGGACAGCCTGAGATGGCTGCTGAATACCGCTAAATTAAAGGCACGAAATTACAACATTAATAAGAAATTATATCTGCGTGAGCGCAGTATTTGGAACCAAAAAGGAACTCACCAAACCACGCAATATCCGGTGAGAATATAGGTAGGCGATCACAGCAATGTATCACAGTGGTAAACAAATACCTCTCTGGACAACGTACAAGCTGTAGCGAGTCGGCCGCGCGGTAGATTGTCGTGACAATGCCGGGTGACGGCGCTGATAGCAAAAAGGGACTGACACAAACACTGTATGGAGCCACATGGAGCGGAGTAGTTTATAAATCAGCAAAGCATGCAGCAGTCTTGAAGAATTTAACATAAACTATAAAACAAAACAGTAATCAGATATGTTGCCTTAGTCATCAGTAATCTTTATTTGAATGTTTCAACTATCTTCTGACAGAGAGCGTTGATCGTCAAGAATGTAACATTACATCTTACTGCAACAATTTTTATCACAAATCTGTTAAAGTTAAAACACTGCAGTTTGTTAGATGATATAGTCGTTGGCGAATCTTAAGTGTTGATTCTTCTCGCTACATCTCTCCCTTCAGCAGGAAATATAAAATTGCCTTCCCTTCAAGTCTCAAAAAGTCCAGCTAAAAGCACAGGTCTGTGACATTATCTCACTCAAAGTGTCGAAACGAAAACAAGCATGTTATGCTTCACATGCAACAGTTGGGCCCAATAAGGCCGGAAGAATCATCTCACACGACTTCAGCCATCAAGACCCTCAGACAGTGGCAAGCGTACGGGAAAGGGATGGCCACTCTTACCCTGTACAGAGATTTAGAGCTACCATCATGAGGCAATCACATGGACTGCGAATTATGAGTGCCACCAAGGAATACATTTAGTTCAGCACTTCCTACGGTAACACCGTAATGACGCTGAACATTAGGACGCACCTACCGCCCATCTTATTTACAATGAACAGCAAAATTCTGGCTAACAATTTAGCAGCATGTCCATCTTCATGGCAGACTTACACAGATGGGTCTAAAGAAAAATATATACCAGGAAGTGAATTTGTAAATGGCACGACTAATCCCGGGGCATATTCAAGCTCCCTCAAGCAGCGTCTGTACTCACTTCAGAACTTACAGCTGTTTTAGAGCGACTTTGTGGAAGGATATTAAGAAGAAACACTAATTACTCGAGTTTCATTACTTTTACGCTCGGCATTGAAGCTGTTAAAATGCTAGAATATCAAAAGTATCAAAAATGATCTGTTATACGTATTACATTATAGAAGCACTTCAAGAGCTTTCCCGACTAAATAAGACAACGATTACGTTCTAGGTAAAGGCGTGCAGAGGGATAAGTGGAACTGAGGTAGAGACTCTGATTAAGGATGCAGTGTGCACTGCTTTAGTGAATATTCCATAAGGACTCGAATCAGGGCACGATGGAACGAAATACGGTATGGAAATTGATGGAAAATACTATACTGCAGTGGCACCTGATAACCTGTCACATCCTTGGTAGCAAAACTGCAATTATAGCAAGAACTTTCTAGTGACAGTGGCACACCTGCGATTTAATTACGGGATATTCCGGCCACATCTCCACCACCTCAAGAGGTGGTGCGTCAGTGACTGAGATGTTAACATTTTCTTCGGCTGCGACAGATGATACGAACTATTGCCGTTGTTATACCGTCCGGAAATGCGCTACCAATGAACATTCAAATTGCTTTAGTAACAGACAAGCTAAAATTATGTAAACTCCTATACGATTTAATAACAGAAGGTCAAACAAAAATATAGCAAAAACCTTACCTTTTTGCATTGTAATATAACAAACAAATAGTTATGCTTCTGGCTATGAACTCTCATTTTATATTAATGAATCTATTTCAATTTTCTTAGACCATGCAATTGGTTTCACTTAAAATGAATGTAACTGTTAGTTGCTGTAACGGCGGTACTTGTTTGGAATGTTTCATATCAACGGTTTCAGGTGGCTGTGGTCTTAAATGTTATGACTTATAGTGAGATTTCCGTACAGGTGATGTCTAAGAGCTATTAATGAATGAACTAAAATAAAAACTTGTAGTTTCGATGCATAAGTTACAATTCACTCCAAGTTCCAATCTTCATTCATTCAGAAGAGACAGTCTTGTGAAATAAAATGAACTTTTCTAAACACGCCATTCATTAAGACAATAACGTATTGAGCACCAAGTGTGAAATTCAGTAAGGGTTTGGAATCTGACGGAATACTATCAGGCTTGTGGGGGCGGGTTGTAGTGAACCGCTACATCTCGCTGACACCTACGGAATGATCGTTTTGTCAACTGCAAAGTGTACGTTTATGTCTTAATTAATCTCTTTTTATAGTATTTGGTTTTACAAAAAAGGTGAACAGACAGTACTTTTTTTTCCTCCTCCTTTTTTTTTGGACTGTCCAGCGAAAAGGTCTTGTATTGAACAGAGATATGTCATTCAGGCATTTCAACATTGGCAAGTCGAGTCTACAAGTCGACTTAATATTGTTATTATAATGCAGATCACTGCAGTACACTAAAACTTAATATTAACACGGCCTTTTGTCACCAAGCCACCCACTTAAGGCGACGATATCTGGCACTGAAGTATCCACATTCATGGTAAGAAAAGTATACATGCAGTAAAGTCAAACAGGCAGCAAAGGAAGTATTCCATTTAACGATACCATGCAACAAATTTAAAGTACGCATCTATATATGTTTGCATTATCCTCTTGCTGCAGAAGTATAATGCTGGAAGCATTTTCATGCTTAGAACTTAAAATCACTGCACTTAACCTTCACTTTTTTTTTAATTACCCTGGACATGTATTTGCGAGCGTTATAGGGTTTCATACCGTTTCAAGAGGACTGGTCTGTGTGTGTGTGTGTGTGTGTGTGTGTGTGTGTGTGTGTGTGTGTGTGTGTGTATGGTATGCACCGCGAAGGAATTTTCCGAGCAGGACTGAATTCGGTAGAGGTGATATGCGTTTACAGACAAAGAATGATTATTACAATTTCAGAAATTGGACGATTTACTCAAGAGAAAGAGCGTCACAAATTGAGCAATTGAATAACGCGTTGGGTCACTTCTGGCCCTTATGAAAGCAGTTATTAGGCTTGGCATTGATTCATAGAGTTGTTAGATGTCCTTCTGAGAGATATCGTACAAAAGTCTGTCCGACTGGCGCGTAACGTTGTCAGAATCCCAAGCTAGTTGGAGGGCTCTGACCATAACGCTCCAGATGTTCCCAGTTGGGGAGAGATCCGGCGTCCTAGCTGAGTGAGGTAGGGTATAGCAAAGACGAATATAAGCAGCAGAAGCTCTAGGCCTGTGCAGATGGGCGTTGTCTTGAATGGCTTACCATGAAGGCCAACAAACCAGGGCGTAGAATGTTATCGAAGCTCCGCTGTGCTGTAAGGGTGCCGTGGATGGCAACTAAAGGGCTCCCACAGACAATTAGGCTACTAAAGGGAGGCGGGCTGCACGGCGGGCGACAGTCGGACTGGTATCACACCGCTGTCCAAGATGTCTCCTGACACGCCTTGGGCCTGTAATCTCATTCGCTGGAGTGGAATTGCCCGCTTGTAACTGCAGCCTGCTGACCAGTCAAAAAATATCTCCCCAAGACGCCCCGGCTAGCGTTGCGATACCAACCAGAATGTCGCACACCTTACGGCCTGAAAGCCAGCAGAGTCCTTCGGATGTTATTCGCGTCACCCTTACAAAGCAGCTGTGCGTCGACGATATTATGCGCCCCGTTTTGTTGCCCTTCATGACAAGCCATCCTGTGCGTACATTTCAGTAAGACAATGCCCACCTGCACACGGTAATGTTTTCTACTGCTTTTCTTCGTGTTTGCCAAACCCCACGTTAGTCAGCAAGGTAGATGTCTCTATTCCCAGTAGACGAAAGTCTGGATGATGATTATGATGTTTGGTTTGTGAGGCGCTCAGCAACGCGTTCATCAGCGGCCTTACAAAGTCCCAATTTTTACACCATTTTTTTTTACACAGTACAATCAGGCAACTGTCACGAATGATGATGATGATGATGATGATGATGATGATGATGATGATGAAATGACGAGAGCAACACAAACACCCAGTCCCCGAGCAGAGAAAAACCCCCAAGCCGGCCGGGAATCGAACACGGGATCTCGTGATCTAGATGCAGCAATGCTAGCCACTACACCACGAGCTGTGGACAGCGAAAGTCTGGAGCGTTACGGGCAGGGCCCTCCAACCCGCTCGGGATTTTGACTACCTCACCCGCCAGTTGGACAGAATTTGGCTCTATATCCCTCAGGATATTGATATTCAAACGGTAATACAGTACATAAAGAGAGTGAAAATCTAATAGTCATGGGGGGTCTGGAAATCGGTTATAGGGGAAGCAGTAGAAGAAAGGGTTACGGGAGAATATGGGTTTGGGACAAGGAATGAGAGAGGAGGCAGACTCATTGAGTTCTGTAATAAATTTCAGCTAGTAATAGCGACTAATCTGTCAAGAATCACAAGAGGAGGAGGTATACTTGGAAAAGGGCGGGTGATACGGGAAGATTTCACAGATTACATTATGGCCCGACAGAGAATCCGGAATCAGATATTAGATTGTAAGACGTACCCAGGGGCAGATATAAACTCAGAGTACAATGTAGTAGTGATGAATAGGCTGGATTTAAGAGATCAGTCAGGCAGAATCAATAAGCAAAGAAGTGGGATACGGAAATACTAAGGGATGACTAGATACGCTTGAAGTTCTGTAAGTTATGGATACAGCAATAATTAATAGCTCAGTAGGCAGTTGAAGAGGAATGGCATCTCTAAAAAGGGCAATTACGGAAGTTGGAAAGAAATACATAGGTACAAGAAGTTAGCTGCAAAGAAACCATGGGTAACAGAAGAAATTCTTCATCTGATTGATGAAAGAAGAACGTACAAAAATGTTCAGGGAAATTTAGGAATACGGAAATAAAAGTCGCTGAGGAACGAAATAAATAGGACATTCAGGGTATCTAGGGCGAAATGGCTGCCTATAAGACGTGAAGGAATCGAAAAGGAAATGATTGTCGGAAGGACTGGCTAAGCATATAGGAAAGTCAAATCAACCTTCGATGAAATAGAAAGCAAGTGTGGTAATATTTAGAGTGCAACGGGAATCCCACTATTACATGCAAACAAGAGAGCGGATAGGTGGAAAGAGTACATTGAAGGCCTCTACAACGGGGAAGATTTGTCCTATTCATAGAAGAAGAAACGAGAGTCGATTTCGAAGAGATAGGGGATCCAGTATAAGAATCAGAATTTAGAAGAGTTTTCGAGCACTTAAGATCAAATAAGGCAGAAGAGATGGATAACATTCCATCAGAATTTCTAAAAGCGCTGGGGGGAGTGGCAACAAAACGACTATTCACGTTGGCGTGTAGAATGCACGAGTCTGGCGCCATACCAACATCTCATCCACACAATTCCGAAGACTGCAAGAGCTGACAAGTGCGAGAACTATCGCACAATCAGCTCAACAGCACATGCAGTCAAGTTGCTTACAAGAATAATATAGAGAAGAATGCGAAAGAAAATTGAGGATGTGTTAGATGATGATCAGTTTGGCTTTAGAAAAGGTAAAGACACCAGAGAAACGGTTGATAATGGTAGCAAGACTAAAGAAAACTCAAGACACGTTCGTAGGATTTGCCGACCTAGAAAAAGCATTCGACAATATAAAATGGTGCAAGATGTTCGAAATTCTGAGAAAAATAGGGGTAAGGTACAGGGAGAGACAGGTAATATACAATATGTGCAAGAGCCAAGACGAAATAATAAGAGTGGACGACCAAGAAAGAGGTGCCCGGTTTAAAAAGGGTGTAAAAGAGGGATGTAGTCTTCCACCCCTCCTGTTCAATCTGTATACGGAAGAAGCAATGATGTAAATAAAAGAAAGGTCCAGTAGCAGGATTAAAATTTAAGGTGAAAGGATATCAATGATACGATTCGCTGATGACATTGCTACCTTGAGTGAAAGTGAAGAGGAATTACAGGATCTACTGAATGGAATGAACAGCCTAATGAGTACAGAATATGGATTAAGAGTAAATCTAAAAAAAAAAAAAAAAAAGCGAAAGTAAAGAGAAGTAGCAGAAATGAGAACAGCGAGAAACTTAACATCGGGATTGATGCTCACGAAGCAGATGAGGTTAAGGAATTCTGCTACATAGGCAGCAAAACAACCAATGGAGGACGGAGCAAGTAGGACATCAGAAGCAGATTATCACTGACAAAAAGGGAATTCCTGGCCAAGAGAAGTGTGCTAGTGTCAAACATAGGCCTTAATTTGGGAAAGAAATTTCTTAGAATGTACGTTTAGAGCACAGCATTGTATGGTAGTGAAACACGGACTGTGGGAAAACAGAAACAGAAGAGACTCGAAGCAATTGAGACGTGGTACTACAGACGAATGTTGAAAATTAGGTAGAATGATGATGGAAGGAATGAGGGAGTTCTGTGCAGAATCGGATAGGAATAAGTGGAAAAAACTGACAAGAAGAAGGGACAGGATGGCAGGACATTAGTTAAGACATGATTAAATGACTTCAGTGGTACTAAATAGAGTTGTAAAGGGCAAAAACTGTAGAGGAAGACAGAGGTTGGAAAGTGTCCAACAAATAACTGAGAACGTAGGTTGCAAGTGCTAGCCTGAGATGAAGAGGTTGGGACAGGAGAGGAATTCGTGGCGGGCCGCATCACACCAGTCAAAGGACTGATTTAAAAAATAAGAAAAAGAAGAATCCCTCAGGAGGACGCCTAACAACTGTACAACTTAATGCCAATCCGAATAAGTGCTTGCACGAGGGTCAGAGGTGGACCTACGCATTACTGACTTCCTGAATATGTTAAAGTCTTTCTCTTTGTCTGTAGACGCTCATCCCAACTACCGATTTCCGTTCCGTTGGGATGATTCCTTCGAGGTGAGTCTTTTTTTGTCTTAGAGTGTGACAGTACAACCAAATTAAAAAGAAAACATTCTAAGTAACACATATCTAATTTTTATTGGTTTCAGAGAAGTAACTTATTAGAGAGGTACGTTGTCATTTCTCGTATTAGTTCCACAGTTGGTGTATTTACCGACTGTCAATTTTGTTCAAGTTGTGAGGCTGTGTTTGAGTGTCATAAATGGATTTTTTGTGATGGTGGGTTGGTGCCCAGTTCTAACGTATCGTTTAAGCACGCGAAACTTACTCAGAAAGGCCGAGTATGCACAAATGGTGTTACGTTCTTTAATGGAAATGCTGGTTGTCTAGATTAAGGTAGACGTATTCCTAACCTCGGAATACCACATTCAACTGAGTTTATTCTTGTTTTCAGTGCGTGAGAATGCTCCAGTAGCCGTCTTGCAAACTTCATCTGCCGTGCAAATGGGCAAAGTGTGTGACTGAAGTAGAAGACGTTATTCAGTTCGTAGAAAGCAGTCCTTCAACAAGCACATTTTAAAATTTCGAGACGTGTGCACGGCCTTCACACTTATCATTTACGATGTACTTAACACCTTCGAGGCCTTCACCCTTATCATTTACGGTGTACTTAACACCTTCGAGAAGGAGATGCAGGCAGACGATTGAAATTTCCTCATCGGTTAATTACAAGCCGCCCAGTAGTCCAATGAATATTGTTTACCGGCGAAGTCAATCTCTCTCGCGACGCTATCAATAGCACTCATAATTTACATAGGGGGTCCGAAGGAAACCCGCATGCTTTTATGGAAAAACATTTCCAGGAACTCTTCGCTGTAAATACGTTGTGTGGTATGATAGACAATCAGTTGACTGGTCTTGTTGTGCTAGCGCATCGATCTACAGGTAGGTCTTTGTTGTCTACAGTTTCCTGAAACGAGCTTCCAGCACAAGTGGAAGAGGTTCCTTTGGGTACAGGGGTGGGTATGGTTCCTCTAGCTTGACGGAGCCCCATCATTTTAGTCACTAAGCGACACATCATGTAAATCTAAATTTCCCTGAAATGATCACTTTTCTTGGCCAAGTTCATTATCCCTTTAGACTTTAGTCCGTTGAAAAGAGAAATCTACGAGGGAAATGTAAACACATGAGACCAACTGATTATTCAGATTACGAATAGTGCTGCGTTCATAAAAGAACGCGTTGGCGACCTCAGAGCAGCTACACGTGTTGTCGTCAGGAGAATTCTAAATAGCACTGAAGTAGGAGGTGCAATTTGTGAAAATCATCGTTTAACTTAAATATTGGCCTTTAATTATTATTTTCTGTGAATATTTGTGTGGGTTACATTTATCAAACGTATTTGTGTTGCCAGTAAAAAGTACATTCATGTTACATTGAATGTTTTGTTCTTAGTGGTCTACTGTGACCTCCTGAAAATTTACTATTTCTTCCAGGATATTCTTTTTTTTCTTTTACCCATACACGATTCAGCATTTTCTGTACTATCTTCAATGTTTTTTAAAAAATTATTATGCCTTACATAACGCTAGTAGCTAGTGTTCTGGCAATTTTATGTAAGCCACACTATACGCAACTTGTCGTAATTTCTACTCATGTCGTCTTTTATACTGCCGTTGAAGATGTGTGAGTGAACAATTTTCCTTTTTTTGTATTTCGCCATAACTGTCGTCAAGAAGTGTGACTGAAAAAAAAATTCAAATGTTTCACACTAAAATGGTGGCCAAGCCACAGTAACTAAATCAATAAAATCTTTATTAGGTTACACTATTAGTTTCGACGCACTGAGTCGTCTTTTTCAAATGTAATCACAAACCTGGAAAGCTGCATTAATAATTGCTACCAACTTCTTTTCTGCTGCCTCTGCTTCAGTTTACTGACTTTAGTGCATTTTTCCTAATATTTGAAGGTAGTGTGTTAGCAATTATTAACGCAGTTTTCCAGGTTTGTGATTACATTAGAGAATGATGAGTCAGTGCGTCGAGACTAGTACTGTAACGTTTTAAAATTTTAATGTTTTAGTGACTATGTTTGACGACCGTTTGTGGTGTCAAATGAACATATTTTTCTTCTCTGTGCTTGTACCATTGCTGTACAGTATTTGCGAGATTACACATACTTTCGCTTTATTTTGTCACGAGAGCACAAAACTCTGATTATAGTTCATTGAGTACTGCAGCATGCGTGGGCAAAATTAGTATAAGTGGATTGTGTCTTGCTTATGGTTTGTCGAATTGTAGATGTTTATTTCTCTGATATTTCCATTTTTTTTCTCCCGAGAGGGCAAATGAATCGCAGTGTCCTACTCTCCGCCTTGTCAGCATCTTGCTATTAGATTTACAATCATTCATTGTTTGACATTGGAATTATTTTTCCACCTGCGTTTAGGAGCAGTCAACCAATCTCTACGGGGTTGACTGTACATGAAGCTCTTCTTAATCATAATACTTCTACAATACATCTGGTCTTTCATGTCATTTTCTTTTATACCCAACTCGAGGATACATTTAGTCATGTCTGTCAGACACACTATTTTGATCTGTCTCTTTTTCTACTGGGAGATGCTGTTTGTTTTATACAGTAGGATTCATCGCAGAGATATTTCCGCAATCTGATTGAATTATCTGCATACGTCTAGAAACTCTGGTTAACTTCTCTCCTATGATTACTGCACTCAGTCAGTATGCAACATTAAGCCTGCATGGTCGATGGTGCATATCGACGACCTGCATTACTTCTCCCCAACGCATCACACACGTGCTCGATGGAGTTTAAGTCGTTAAAAAGGGCAGGCAAGCCATTCGCCGAATATTTTGTGGTTCAATGCGCTGTTCGACTCACTCTCGCACTGTCATCCATAAGAATGACGTCAGCGCGGAGTAAACCCCTGAGAAGACGCATGTTGGGAAGGGGTGTACTGTGTTCAAAGGTTTGGAGGTCAGTGCGCCCATTCAGTCTTATATCTTCCCACACCATACCGCCTGGACCACCAAAACGATCATGTTCGACAATGATCCTCATATAGCGAGACGTAGGAGCACGTAATGTACCCACGAACATTGTTGAACATGATCGTCTTGGTGGTCCATGTGTTACGGTATGGGGAGGCGCAATATAGGATCTGCGTACTGACATCCTAATCTTTGTACACGGTACATTCACCAGTCAACGTTAGTGTGACACTGTGCGCCTTCTTGATGAGTGCCTTTTCGGGAGAGCATTCGGTCCTGACTTAATTTTTATGGATGACAATGCACGCCTGTATCGAACTACGGAAGTGGAGGAGCTCTTACAATGAGAGGATATTCGGCGAATAGACCGGACTGCCCGTTCCCCTGACTTTAATCAAGCACGTGTGGAGTGTGCTGGGGAGACGTCTTTCATCTAAGTCCACATGCACAAACAACCGTCCAGTAGTTATCAACCGCTCAACCGCACCGGTGGAGAAATGAAACGCCCTATCACATTTATTCCTTATCAACCTTGTGACAGCGTGGGAGCACGTTGCAGAGCATGCACAACCGACCGTAGTGATCACACACCTTATTAAGAAACATGTCCCACCTTTTCTAATGTCCAGGGGACCATCACGAATCGCAGTGACTCCCATGGAATTGCGTATTTCTTTCAGTTACCTTTCGTACCATACTGTAGCAGTTCCTTCTGTATATAGTCCAACTATCATCGAGTGTGTTACTTGGAAGCGACTCATCATTCGAAAGTTACCCCCGTCGTTCTGCGGACCAGCGTACAGTTTCCTTTGATGAACAACCCGAAAGTCACGCTGTGTGGTTGGACTGACGTACTTTCATCAAGTACGCAAATTTCTCCCCCTACCCAGAAATACATTCGATTTTTTTTGTGGTTTTAGGGCGCACAACTACAGTGGTCATTAGCACCCAGATTAAATTATGAATGTACTGCGAGACACAACTAAAAAGGACAACACCATAAAAGGCACATTAACAGGCAAGGGATTAAAAGAAAACAGCATAATCAAATGTCCTTAGACAGGTTTGCCAAGTAGATAAAACGAAGAACGCGAGCAGCTGCTCCTGGGTCATCCGCTAAAATGGCATCCAGAGTACATGGCAGGCCAAGATCAATGCGCAGTGCATTAAAATTCGGACAGGACGTTAAAATGTGGCATACTGTCAGCAACTGCCCACATGGGCAAAATGGCACCGGCGCAGCCGTCAGCAGATGGCGGTGGCTGAACCGGCAATGTCCAATCCGTAACCGGACCAAAACGACCTCCTCCCGCCAAGAAGGGCGTGAAGAGGTCATCCGAGCCGTGGGGAGAGGTTTCAAGGCCCGAAGCTTGTTTTCAGTAAGTGTAGACCAATCGGCATGCCACAGCGATAAAATGCGTTGACAAATGACCCTGCTAAAATCAGACGAAGGCACACAACAAGAAGCTGTCCGAGACTGGAGGACCGCAGCCTTGGCCGCGGCATCTGCAGCTTCGTTCTCCGGGATACCGACATGCCCAGGAATCCTCATAAAGGTAACCGGAGAACAGTCGACCGTCAGCTGCTGAAGAGAGCGTTGGATCCGGCGCACGAAAGGGTGAACCGGATACGGATCACTGAGGCTCTGGGTGGCACTCAGGGAATCAGAGCAGATAACATAAGCAGAATGTCGGTGGCGGCGTATGTAAAGAACAGCCTGATAGAGGGCAAATAGCTCAGCTGTGAAGACCGAACAATGGCCATGGAGACGGTATTTGAAACTGTGTGCCCCGACAGTAAAAGAACACCTGACACCGTCATTGGTCTTAGAGCCTTCTGTATATATGAAGATCGTGTTAATGAACTTCGAACGAAGCTCGACAAACCCCGAGCGGTATTCCGAAGCTGGGGTAACCTCCTTTGGGAGCGAGCTAAGGTCAAGGTGAACGTGAACCTGAGCCTGGAGCCAAGGTGGCGTATGGCTCTCGCCCACTCTAAAGGTTGCAGGGAGTGGAAAACCAAGTTGCTGAAGGAGGTGACGAAAGCGAACTCCAAGGGGTAGCAGGGCAGATACATACAACCCGTATTGACGGTCGAGAGAGTCATAAAGAAAGGAACGATAAGACGGGTGGTCGGGCATTGATAAAAGCCGACAGGCATACCGACAAAGAAATATATCGCGCCGGTAGGTTAGTGGCAATTCACCGGCTTCAGCATGAAGACTCTCGACGGGACTAGTATAGAACGCTCCGATCGCAAGACGTAACCCCCGATGTTGTATAGAGTTGAGGCGGCGTACGATGGACGGCCGTGCAGAGGAGTATACAAAGCTCCCATAATCCAGCTTTGAGAGGACGATCGACCGATATAGGCGAAGTACATTCGATTTAAACCCTCGCACAGTCCTAATATTTTTAGCAGCGAAAGAAAAAGTTTACTTCAACAAACCGTACTCCCAAAACGCTAGAGGATGATTCACCACAGCGCAGGTCGGTCTCTTCCGGATAGAGAGGGGGCCTGTTGGGAGCTGTGCCAATCGGAGGAAGAAGTTCGGTGCCTTTGTTTTCCGACAGTCGATGCCGTTGTGACACGCGGGGCAATTTGTCACCTCGGTGATTCGACCTGTGATTCCGACGTCCCATGGGCAACGAACATCTATCACACCTCACTGACAGCTGGAGCGAGATTGCCGCTTTCTCAGCCGGTCGATACAGAGGAGGTTACAAATATGTTTCTGCGGTCACGTATTCCCTCCTCGCTTGCTGATTTCCTATTTTCCAACGAAGTTTTCTATGGTTTTGCAAACAACATCAATGTATCTACAGGATATCTCGAATTGTATTCCTGGTTTCTGAAATGTATTATTACTGTCAAGTTTATCTGAATATGCAATATAGAACTACATTTTTAGTGATATTTAATTACCACACGCACGTGAATTTCAGGCTGAGATAGCGTTAAGAAACTTTCCCTGTACGGAAGAAATAAGTATGGCAGATCACATGTGTTCTATTGTGTACTGAACCGGGGACCTAGAAACAACGGAGAGGCTTCATCCCACCGTAGCCCTCAGTGGTTCACAACCCCACAACAGGCCACAGCAGTAGGGCACTTGTTATTCTGGACCAGACTGTACTTGGCATTAATTGCATTGTCTTGGTAAATCGGTATGCTACGTAAGATTATAACGCAAGCGCCATTAAGGGTAATATTTACCATTTAATATGAGTTGGTTCTGTGAATCATTGTGGCACACAAGGTCACGTAAGACACTGCTGTAGTGGGCAGATACTGGTATACGTCTGTGATATTATTTCCTGTAAGCCTTTATGCCTATTAGGTTATGTAAGGCTTAAATTCAGTGACCAGTTTGGTAATTTTCTGCGTTTCGTAATAACATTTTACAAGCATTGCAATTTTGGGAAAGGTTTAAATCTCATATTTGCAGATTGTTTGATGTTAGATAAATTGTTGATTCCTGTTAAATCAGCTGATGTACATTTAAATAGAACAAGTTATATGTCAATATGTTGTTACCAGTACCTTGCATGACTTTTCTTGCGCATTAAATTAAAATTTATATTCTATCCTCAATTTGTTGCTCAGCCTTCCACTCCAGCAGCTCCTGTATCCTGCGCCCAACCATATTCTCCGATAATTCATAAAGACTCGGCAGGAATGTAGTCACTGTATATGAATGCTGGCAGCAGTGGTCACGTGATTAGGACGGCCACGTGGAACTGCCGAGAGGGAACACCACCGTGTTCGGAATACGGCTTGGCGCATCATGCTGCATTTGCAGCAGCAATTTTAGCAGTAGTTGGCACCACAGCAACACAAAGGGCTTTTTCAAATCGGTTACTTCAGGGACAGCTCTAAGCCAGGCACCCTGTAGCGTGCATTCCACTGCCTCTAAACACCGCCATTTGCGGCTTTCAGTGGTGTCAAACGAGAGCTCACTGGGGGGCAGAGTGGAGGTGTCTTGTGTTCTCTGATGAAGCTGATTCTGCCTTGGTGCCAGCAGATCTGTATCCAATCGAGTAGATACGGAACACCATCGGGCGCCAACTCCATCATCCGCAAACAACATGAACAGCCCCTTCATTGACCGACCAAGTGCAACAGATGTGGGAATCTATGCCACCAACTGACACATGTACAACACAACGCATGCACGTCTGCACTCTTTCATTCAGCAATCTGGCCGTTATTAATGTACGAGAATTTCACAATATGAAATGACATATTTTGCAGTGTTAATCACTTAAATATGTTAACTAGAAAATTTTTTCCCTGAAATTTCATTACTGTACATCAGTGGTTCCCAACAGGCGGTCCGCGGACCCCCAGGGGTCCGCGAGCTATGCCAGAGCGGTCCGCAAGATGCTATTAGAAAAAAAATATATTATTTTTGAATGCATTACGGGAACAGCAGTGATCAATGTCTTGTAAATAATTACTATTAAAAACAGTCTTAATCACGATTTATTTAACAAGGTGACTGGTTTCGACCACTACTGTGGTCATCTTCAGACCATTGAGTAGGAACCCCTTTCTGTTGGAGAACAGAAAGGGGTTCCTACTCAATGGTCTGAAGATGACCACAGTAGTGGTCGAAACCGGTCACCTTGTTAAATAAATCGTGATTAAGACAGTTTTAATAGTAATTAAAAATATATTAAATATATTTGTATTATAAAAGATTTTTTGTTTCGGCCGCTTCCTGCATGAGCAGTTTTAAGCTCAATATTTTTTCAATAATGAATATGTCAATGTTTTTTCTAAGTACCAAAAATAGAAAACGTATTAAAAGACTCATAATTTAGCTTTTTTAGGTACTTGATACTGTGATATGACAAGTTACCGATCATGCTCGATGAGAGGGTCCTCGAGAAAATTTTGTTGGGAACCCCTGCTCTACATTAATTATTTTTCGGTGTTGCGATTTTTTCCCGTCAGTGCATACTCTGTGTTCAGTATGCCACGCAGTCCTTTCTCACTTCCAGTAAGGATAGCAACGTCAGTGACTCTCTGAATGTGAATTTTAATTCAATTCCTGAATCATTTATTTACTTATTCCTACTTCGACGGACAGATTGAACAATAGGTGAGATAGGCTGCATCCAATCCTTATGCCCTGTATAGTCTAAATACATCGTTCTTGGTCTTTCATTCTCATTTGTATCATATATTCGGGACGCTCATAAACAGTCCCGGTCCAACGACCTTAAACTGCCTGTGTTGCTGCTCCTCGTGTAAAACATCGCCTGCGAGCCGGAAGGGGAGTGCTGGCTGTCCCTTGAGGAGTGTCAGTAAGCAGCAACGACTGTGATCTGCACGTGGAGCGGCGTGCCGAGTGCACGCAGGCGGTTCGTGGTCCAGGCACTGCATCCTGCCCGTCGCCCATGAATTCCTCCACTTGTTAGTTAGAATGACATACTAGCAGTTACTCGCACATTGCTGATATAATTGGTTTTCACCCTTCTAATGTATCTTGATTTGTGGTTTTCTTTCAAGGTCCTGTCTGTGGCCAATTAATTTTTCTTCGTACACCAATATTTAAACTGGATGAAGGTGAAACACAGCTGGTATCCTTTTATTACAAATGAAATTCCTCCAGCTGTACTTAAGATTAAGATTTTTTATTTACTTCGCTACTAGTTTCGACGTTGCGTCAACGCCATATTCAGGCCCGTACACTTTGATGAAATCAGTTGTGTGTGGCGCAGTCTAGACTGAAGTAAATAAAAAATCTTAAGTACAGTTGGAGGAATTTCATTTTTAATAAAAATTAATTTTTCTGTCACATCAAGTGCTGATAGTCCTAAAATTTGGCAGACATTATCGAAGTCCATCTATTCAACGACTATTCAAGTTTTATTTCCTTCTATGATGTCAATTTTAAAATTTTTGCATTTCTAAATCGTTAAAGTTCTGTTTCTGAGGTTTGTATTGTATACAGATTTGCCTAATGATTCACCAGAAGCCACTGGTCAAAACTCAATCCAGACTTCGACTCCCCATCCGAATCAGTTGGCCTGTTGTTGAATACTGGTAAGCCTATAAGGCTGTTAGATTCTCATAGCAGAGTGTGGTTAGATGATTGTAGCCAGGTTTTTGGTAGTATTCAGTATTAAAACTTACACCAGACTGAATACTTCTTCGGTTACCTTTTTCTTTTTTGCCATTTCACTTATTGTTGTCATGTTGTTGTTGTTGTTGTGGTCTTCAGTCCTGAGACTGGTTTGATGCAGCTCTCCATGCTACTCTATCCTGTGCAAGCTTTTTCATCTCCCAGTACCTACTGCAACCTACATCCTTCTGAATCTGCTTAGTGTATTCATCTCTTGGTCTCCCTCTACGATTCTTACCCTCCACGCTGCCCTCCAATACTAAATTGGTGATCCCTTGATGCCTCAGAACATGTCCTACCAATCGATCCCTTCTTCTGGTCAAGATGTGCCACAAACTTCTCTTCTCCCCAATCCTATTCAATACTTCCTCATTAGTTATGTGATCTACCCATCTAATCTTCAGCAATCTTCTGTAGCACCACATTTCGAAAGCTTCTATTCTCTTCTTGTCCAAACTATTTATCGTCCATGTTTCACTTCCATACATGGCTACACTCCATACGAATACTTTCAGAAATGCCTTTCTGACACTTAAATCAATACTGGATGTTAACAAATTTCTCTTCTTCAGAAACGCTTTCCTTGCCATTGCCAGCCTACATTTTATATCCTCTCTACTTCTACCATCATCAGTTATTTTGCTCCCCAAATAGCAAAACTCCTTTACTACTTTAAGTGCCTCATTTCCTAATATAATTCCCTCAGCATCATCCGACTTAATTAGACTACATTCCATTATCCTTGTTTTGTTTTTGTTGATGTTCATCTTATATCCTCCTTTCAAGACACTGTCCATTCCATTCAACTGCTCTTCCAAGTCCTTTGCTGTCTCTGACAGAATTACAATGTCATCGGCGAACCTCAAAGTTTTTATTTCTTCTCCATGAATTTTAATACCTACTCCGAATTTTTCTTTTGTTTCCTTTACTGCTTGCTCAATATACAGATTGAACAACAACGGGGAGAGGCTACAACCCTGTCTTACTCCCTTCCCAACCACTGCTTCCCTTTCATGTCCCTCGACTCTTATAACTGCCATCTGGTTTCTGTACAAATTGTAAATAGCCTTTCGCTCCCTGTATTTTACCCCTGCCACCTTTAGAATTTGAAAGAGAGTATTCCAGTCAACATTGTCAAAAGCTTTCTCTAAGTCTACAAATGCTAGAAACGTAGGTTTGCCTTTCCTTAATCTTTCTTCTAAGATAAGTCGTAAGGTCAGTATTGCCTCACGTGTTCCAGTGTTTCTACGGAATCCAAACTGATCTTCCCCGAGGTTGGCTTCTACTAGTTTTTCCATTCGTCTGTAAAGAATTCGTGTTAGTATTTTGCAGCTGTGACTTATTAACCTGATAGTTCGGTAATTTTCACATCTGTCAACACCTGCTTTCTTTGGGATTGGAATTATTATATTCTTCTTGAAGTCTGAGGGTATTTCGCCTGTTTCATACATCTTGCTCACCAGATGGTAGAGTTTTGTCAGGACTGGCTCTCCCAAGGCCGTCAGTAGTTCCAATGGAATGTTGTCTACTCCGGGGGCCTTGTTTCGACTCAGGTCTTTCAATGATCTGTCAAACTCTTCACGCAGTATCATATCTCCCATTTCATCTTCATCTACATGCTCTTCCATTTCCATAATATTGTCCTCAAGTACATCGCCCTTGTATAAACCCTCTATATACTCCTGCCACCTTTCCGCTTTCCCTTCTTTGCTTAGAACTGGGTTTCCATCTGAGCTCTTGATATTCATACAACTCGTTCTCTTATCTCCAAAGGTCTCTTTAATTTTTCTGTAGGCAGTATCTATCTTACCCCTAGTGAGATAGGCCTCTACATCCTTACATTTGTCCTCTAGCCATCCCTGCTTAGCCATTTTGCACTTCCTGTCGATATCATTTTTGAGACGTTTGTATTCCTTTTTGCCTGCTTCATTTAGTGCATTTTTATATTTTCTCCTTTCATCAATTAAATTCAATATTTCTTCTGTTACCCAAGGATTTCTACTAGCCCTCGTATTTGTACCTACTTGATCCTCTGCTGCCTTCGCTACTTCATCCCTCAAAGCTACCCATTCTTCTTCTACTGTATTTCTTTCCCCCATTCCTGTCAATTGTTCCCTTATGCTCTCCCTGAAACTCTGCACAACCTCTGGTTCTTTCAGTTTATCCCATCTCCTTAAATTCCCACCTTTTTGCAGTTTCTTCAGTTTTAATCTACAGGTCATAACCAATAGATTGTGGTCAGAGTCCACATCTGCCCCTGGAAATGTCTTACAATTTAAACCCTGGTTCCTAAATCTCTGTCTTACCATTGTATAATCTATCTGATACCTTTTAGTATCTCCAGGGTTCTTCCATGCATACAACCTTCTTTCATGATTCTTAAACCAAGTGTTAGTTGTGATTATGTTGTGCTCTGTGCAAAATTGTTGTCATAAGTAATCCATTTCAATGCGTCTGATTTTTAGGGTGGCTGCTCAGATGGTCCCAGGTATTCCTCACTTACAGAAGAGAGAGTATGGCTGTGAAATATTCTGTGTGTGCACAACATCCCGCTGGCAAAGCCTCGGACTATGCGAACGCATTGCAGGTCATGGATCTGCCAGTGCTTCTTTCTGATCTTTCAGCGAAAGCGGTAAGTGCGAGCATATACTACCCTGAAACTATGTTAGAAGAAATGGTCATTTAGTTTCTTTCCTTAAAATAGCTCACCCTTTGCGTTTGCAACTTAAGTGCATAGAGGTTAGATTAATCCATTAGAGCAAGCATGCGAAGGATCTGTATGGTGCTGAAGCCAGTGTGGCTTTTAGTGATTCATTATTGCACCTTGAACAGGAAGTACTGGATTTGCGAAAGCATATTACTTGCATGTTGTGTGGTCGTGGGCTTAATGGTGAGCAGCTGGTGTACTTGGGTGCTGGTACCATTAATCCCACTTACATGTCTGAGTTGGCTATAACGATTGAACTGTTTGCTAAATTGTCTCACCGTATCCTTCGTTAGTTGAAGAAAGTAGGGTACATTTTCAGATGATACCTTGTCTCAAATAAAAAATAATTGTGGAACACAAGGTTTATGTACTATGGGAAAAGCAGTGTTACCAGCTTTTGTACCCACTAGGTCACGGTCGTTTGAAGCAATTTGTGTTCCTGGCCATAACCTTACTGGAGTCAGTAAATTTTTTCGCTACCCCACATATTGGTAATCTTAAAAAAAATTGCACACATGGAGATCCATTTGTTCCGAGATTGCCACTTTAAAATTTTTCATATTCCTAAGTTGTTTAATGTCAGTTTCTGAAATTTGTCTTGTAAACTAAAGGCACTTAGGCGCAACCAAACCCAGCCTAAGCTAGATGGTCTGTTAAACACTAGTCACTATTTTGGTAATCCTAACAGGCCTGTTATATTACAGTTCATGCTTGGTTCTTACAAATAAGACTGTATATTCTTATATAATATCGTCGGACAGCGCGCTCCATGAAGATGCGGCGGATAATGGAAGTCAGTTATTAAGGATGTTGGATAACAAAGCAGCACTACGGAACGAGTCGGCCTGCCGCATGTCGGATGATACTGCAGCCGCAGTATCCAGGAAGACCAAGGAAGACTTCAGGAGACGATGAAACATATATCAGCATTCTGCCATTCAGGGTAGGCAACATACTCTGCAGATGGAGAGGAGATAACTGAGGTCGGCGACCACCGAATGAAATAGTTTCCAAAGAATCTACAGTGCATTAGTGCAAGTGATCATGGAAGCATGGTCTTTAAGACATGGGTGGAGTTGTTTGCTGTAGGGGAAACACTGCTGGCACGCAGGCCCCAAATAATCCAGCAAACAATGGTGTTGACCGAGGTAATATGAGGGCGGATCCAGTAGCGGAAACAATCAAGTTCAATGAATCATAAAAATGAACTAACAGAGAACAGATTCTGTAAGGCTCATAGTAAATTTAGTTTTTTGGTTATTGGTTAAGGGTTTCATTGTAGTTTTGAGGTAGTAGAAGCAGGTGCAACATTATCAAAAATAAGTAGTTCATAAATAATTTTATTACTATCCCAGGAATTGTAATTTGTAAAGCCCATTTTACCTTGTCAGATAAAAAGCTTTACTTATGAAGAATAAATAAATAAACAAATTATTACATTTATTTCCTTATTTTACGGAAAATCTCGGACATCCTGAAATATTTTACATTAATTTGTAACGTATAACGGTTTAATTGTACTTTTCACAGTAACAAATCATTGCCAAAAGTGAGGTGAAAATTAAAAACTGAAAAAAGTAATCCGAGGACCGACAGAGGTTTGAGGCACGATCTTCTGCATTTGTAGATCAACACTTAACCACTCGCCACCACGCTAAACACATAATCATACACTGCCTGGCACCAGAAGACATAGTTGGATGTCAATGTACAAAGGGCGTTCAAAAAGTTTTGTACAGTCGTCT
Source organism: Schistocerca serialis cubense (assembly GCF_023864345.2). Lineage (NCBI taxonomy): Eukaryota > Metazoa > Arthropoda > Insecta > Orthoptera > Acrididae > Schistocerca > Schistocerca serialis. The sequence goes on along the minus strand of NC_064641.1, from coordinate 844,678,090 downwards.
CTGATTTTTTTTTTATTTTTTGCAGGAGGAGAATGAAATTTTTTGTGAACATACTTGCAACATTTAGCTATACATTGAGCTTACCCAATGTAGCCTCCATCAACTGTGACGCAAATAGCCCAACGTTCTTTCCATGATGTAAATGCACTTTGGTAAAATTCTGGGGATTGAATTTTACACCATCGCTTGACAGAGGAAGTAAGGTCTTTCTCACTATCAAATGTTTTACCACTGAGGTGGGCCTTCAGACAACCAAAGAGGAAAAAATTAGACGGAGCTAAGTCCGGACTGTAGGGAGGATAAGGAACATTTTTCCAACCGATTTTCTGATTTTCTCCTGCTTCATAAGGGCTCCATGGGGTAGTCTAATGACCTGACCCTGAAGCTATGGTCTGTGGGTCTTGATGGTACGTCGCAGCTTGTCCAATGACAAACCATAACGGTCCCAATAAATTGTGGAGCCAGGTTCCAAAAATCCAATGAAAATGACGCCACACTGATCCCAGACGAAGGAGGCCATAACCTTTCGGCCTGCTGTTCGTGAAAGTCTTGGGTTCTTCTTCCGAGGGGAACCCGGATGAAGCCACTCCATGGATTGGGTTTTGCTCTCAGGTTCGGACAGAAACAACAATGTTTCATACTGAGTAATGACGCCGTCAAAACACTGTTTCCACTCTTCAGTAAAAGTCTTCATGAGACCCTCGCACACATTCGTCCTCATCGTTTTCATCTCTCTTGTCAATAATCTAGTCAGCCAACGTGCACAGATTTTTCTGTACCCTAGTGACTGTACCAGTGATACCACACTACCCAATGACAAACGAGTCATTTCAGAAAGCTGTCGTGTCGTCACTCATCTGTCATTTTGGATGATTTGATCAATGGTCTCCTTATTCACATCACTTACTGCCGTCGATGGTCTACCGCCTCATGGACTGTCCAGTAGAGAGAAATCACCTCCCTTAAACCTCTGCAACCACCGCTGGATACTGCTGCGATCCACTGTGTCCCCATTAACAGGACACAACGGTGAGGCAGAGTCATCGCCGGTCTTCAGGAAGAACTCCATCACTGACCGTTGTCGCAACCTGACATCTACACTCATGCTCATAAATTAAGGATAATGCTGATACACGGTGAAACAAAGCTCTGGTAGGCGGTTTGCAGGTTTAAATCACCTCGGCGTATGACCATGAAGTGCATTTGACCTGCCGTCGTCGCAAGGTGGCGCTGGCAGCAGTCCACATACACAGAGGTGTGTTGGTGCATGTCAGAGTACGGTGCGGCGAGTAAGTGTGCAGACGTTTTGAGAAGTGCAAATGGTGACTGTGTGTTGAAAATGCCTCAAAGAACATATATTGATGACGTTATGACGGGTACAATACTAGGGCGAATGGAGGCTGGTCAAACACAGCAGGTCGTAGGATGGGCCCTCCGTGTGCCACAAAGTGTGATCTCAAGATTATGGCAACGATTCCAGCAGACAGGCGCTACAGTACGGGACGTCCACAGCTTACAAAACCACAAGGAGACCGATATCTCACCATCAGTGCCCGCAGACGGCCACGGAGTACTGCAGCTAGCCTTGCTCTGGACCTTACTGCAGCCACTGGAACCGATGTCTCCAGACACACGGTCTACAGACGATTGAATAGACATGGTTTATTTGCCTGGAGACCTGCAAGGTGCATTCCACTGACGCCTGGTCACAGGAGAGCCCGTAAAGCCTGGTGTCAAGAGCACAGCACATGGTCATTGGAACAGTGGTCCCAGGTTATGTTCACAGACGAGTCCAGCATAGTCTGAACAGTGATTCTCACCGGGTTTTCATCTGGCGTGTATCAGGATACCAACCCCGTAATGTCCTGTATGGAGGTTGTGGTTTGATGGTGTGGAGTGGGATTATGATTGGTGCACATACACCCTTGCATGTCTTTGACAGGGGAACTGTAACAGGTCAGGTGTATCGGGACGCCATTTTGCACCAGTATTTCCGCCTTTTCAGGGGTGCAGTGGGTCCCACCTTCCTACCGATGGATAATAATGCACGACCCTACTGAGCTGTCATCATGGAGGAGTACCTTGAAACAGAAGATATCATGCGAATGGAGTGGCCTAAACCCCATCGAGCACGTCTGGGATGCTCTCGGTTGACGTATCGCTGCACGTCTTCAAACCCCTTCGACGCTTCAGAAGATCCGACAGGCACTGGTGCAAGAATGGGAGTCTATACCCCAGCAGCTGCTCGACCACCTTATATAGGGTACGTTAACCCGTGTGCATGGTGATCATATCCCATATTCATGTCGTTGCACATGCTCAGGAAACAGTGGCGTTTTGTAGCACACGTGTTTCCGGACGGTTTTCTCAACTTAGCACCAATACCGTGGACTTACAGATCTGTGTCGTGTGTGTACCCTATGTGCCTATGCTATTAGCGCCAGTTTTGTGTAGTGCCACGTTGTGTGGCACTGCAGTCTGCAATTATACTTCATTTATGAGCATGAGTGTAAATGATCTGAGATCCAGTGCTCTCCACTAGAAGAAATGCCACCAGAATACATTATTGTTCGTGTCTAGTTATCAGGGCTGACGGCGTTACAGTGGGCGTCAATAGCGTCAGATGCTGAGTGACCACTGTAAAGAATACGCAGACGCTGCGCACACGTGAGACTTCGTTATCAACACCTGACAGATGGGTTTCCATGTGTTTTGCTCTTGTCGAATTATGTAACATTCAGATTTGTGTGACATTCGAATGTGACAGTGTTCCCATAGGTCTGCGTGGGTACATGACGGCACTCTCGTCAAAATTCTGGTGGACCACGTTCGAGTGACAAAAGGGAGGGCCACAGTATTGTTTTGGAGAGAATAGTGGTGTTAGTACTTACGTCATGGTGTGGAGAGCCACCAGATATGACTTCAGGTCACGGCTAGTAGAGACTGAGGGAGTACAAACGGCATAGAGGTACGTCATGGACATACTGCATTCCCTCATACGGCAGTAATGGTGCCATTTTTCAGAACGGCAATGCTCGCACATCCATTGCATGTGTCTCTATGAGCTGTTTGTATGTAATTGATGAACTTCAAAGACCAGCAAGTTCCACAGATCTGTCCCTGATAGAACACGTGTGAGACCAGCTCAAATGTCATCTCCAGTATACAGGATACGAAGAACCACTGCGCAGTTTGCTTCAGGGGGGGGTACACAACGCCTTCATGACCCCCTTCCCAACAGAATCAGTGGACGCGTCCAGGCGAGAGGGGGTAGCCGTACCGGGAGGACCCAGAGCTCGTGACATGTTCCTGAGTTCCACGGACATTTCTCGCGAGAGCAGAAGACGTGTTCCTAGCACTCTTAGCGTGACAGGAGCCAGAGGAGGCGCTCAGTCTGGAGTAGGATACGCTCCCTTGAGAACAGACTGCCATTTGTCAGAGACCGCTTCGTCCGACTGAGTCTCGTCTTGCTGCCCATATTCTGCGAGCACTGTTGCGTGTGTTATGGGAGGTCAGAGTGCAGTTGGACGAGAGAAGCAGTATGGGATCGACCGTACCAGTAACATGGCCTCAGCAGCAGTGGCAGCAGGTTTTCCGTCTGGCAAAGCCCACGAGGTCGGATTTGGTCCTGGAGGGCGGCAGATGACGCTACCGCCCACAATACACCAGATCAGCAGCGCTCCGTCGGACGAGGCGAGGTCAGGAGGTCACGTGGGAAGCAGTTGACGGAGGAGGGAGCGATCGCCCGTGTGAGTACGGCCTCAGCTCCTATGCGAGTCTGCTAATACCGTCAAGGCCATCCCCAAGGGACTGCCCTGAGTGAGCGCGATTTTGAACTGATTTGAATCGCGGTAGCCCGACTGCTTTGTGGGAATCGGTATGAAATAATCAGATCACAGCATCTAGTTTTGGAAGGCATGTGGTGTGACTGACACCTGTTAACATTCAGATTTGTGTTCCCTTGCGTCAGGCATGTGAAGCTGCGGCAGTAGCTAATCAGTATTAATTCTAAAGATTCAAAGATCCAGTATAAATGTTAATTAATTGAAACCATCAGCTGCTGACAGGTCTTGTTGATATACGTCGTTGGGGACAGCTGAAAATATGTGGCCCGACCGGGACTCGAACCCGCGATCTCCTACTTGCATGGCAGACGCTCTATCCATCTTTCTTTTCTTTTTGTTGACATTCTGTCGCGCTGATCACTTTTTTTTATTTCCAATGTCAGGCTTACCACCTTTGCTGACATAAATTTTGTTATACTACCGCATAAATAGTGTCTACAATGTCCATATGTTGACAAATAGTGCCTAATTAGAAAATTAAGTAATTAAAGAAATGAATAAGACTGAAAATGCCCAAATGAAAGAAATGAAGACATTGCGGATAGTACAAATGCAAAAGAAACATGCTCCTGTAGAAATGAAATGAAATTCGTGTCGGGGGCGACACCTGCTCACGACCCGACGTTCGATAGAGAAAATGTAGCAGTGAATGAACCCAACTCGCGACGTCTTATCAACAGTGCACCACGCTTACCATTACGCTACTAGCTAACACATGTTTTTTTTTAAGCCCATCTGAGCCACCGAGGACACAGATGAATAGCGCGACTGCAGGGAGCTATCCCTTGCACGCTTCTCGTGAGACCCACATTCCCAACTGTCCACAATCTATATACGTAAGGTTCCTAATAGATATTCCTAATAGATATTTGCCCATCCACTCATTAGTCGCGCACGCTAAGGTGATGATTCCCGCAAGAATTCGGACAACCTGTGCGCATTCGCACAGACTAAGGTCAAGGCCGGGTAGCCTTTAACTATATATGAAGATAGTAACTGTTCTCAGATTTCCCCATCGAGGTATATCAACAACACCTGTTGACAGCTGAGGGTTTCAATTAATTATAATTTATTCTAGAGAAGCTGCACGGTCATCAATGGTGTCTGTTCCTTCTAGAACAGTTACTATCTGCATTCAAAGATCCAGTGGCTAGATCCGCGGTGCCGCTCAGCTTCTCGTGGTCCACATTTATTAACTAATCTTATTCTTCTTTTCAGTGTTCAATAATTGTCTCTGCTATTGTGTGCTAAATGTTAACTTGCTTATGTAACTTTACTCACGGCTCGAGACTAGTTTGTGTGGCATTAATAATTGTTCTGCTAATGGCGTTTTCGTTATTGGTGAGCAAACTGTGTTTGCAATAAGAAAGTGTTGTTCACTTGCAAACCGTCTCGAACGTTATCAAACTGTTATTGTTTATTCAGTGGGCCTTAGGGGTGGGGGTTACCTTGCAAACTTGGCATCTGCCTATAATGCGAATCATAGTGTATAGTGTTATTGCAAGGAATAAATTTAATTTTACTCTGTGATATCATCTTAATACTTACTGTCGTTTTTTAAAAAATATATAGGTACCATTTGATCTGCAGGCAACAATTTATTTTGGTTTATTAACAGTCTGAGTTGGTGCATGTATTCGCATTTGTTATGTGTGTTTTAAGACATCTTTCAAATACGTTCCAGGAGTGCCCAGTGCTAGGACAGTGAGTCAGTGAGTGTTACGGCGCGTCCAGATTTGTGGGTGACGCCGGGATTTAAATCCTGTCTCCTGAATTTTGTCTAACGAGTGAGCTAATCGTGTTCTTCTAAACCAGGTGGTCTTTGTTAGAGTATTATCAAATCTGACAGTTTACTGCAGGACTGAGAGATCTAGTAAATGTGTTATTGGTACGAATAATGTTCAATTTTCCACTGTCCGGTTCTTCCACTCCCTAAGCAACTACTGACAGCTGGACACGTATAAGCACCGTCTTAATGAGAAGTGGGCTCATATTGCCAAGTTCTTTGTAGATTGGACTCGATATTGTAACAATTGACGTAAAGTCACACACCATCGCAACCAGTGGATTTTCGTTTCATTTCCTTATACCATTCTGGATGCTTCACTTCTTTTTGTCAGGCTGTGTATTTATACTTTCTATTACTGAGTTCTGATTCATGATACGAGACTATTTTTATAGTTTCTGATCAAACACTTTATTTTAGTTGTCTAAATCTGTCCTTAACTAGCTGTTGTAGTAACAGTCTGTCCTCACGCACTAGCAGCCAAGCACGCGCTCATGGAAGCCGGTTTGATTTATTTTCAGCATACAACGGCTTTCTGCTTCAGTTTGTTTCACTCATCAAGGCTGCTGGCTGAATGTATTCTGACCCTTTGCCTCTCTTATTTACTTTCCTTTCAGTGCTCTCCAACAGCCAGTTTAAAAATGACTTCGTTTCTTACTTCTTCTTCTTCATTAGCGTGCTTTCTAGGTTTCAGTGTTTTGTGAACTCACTCTCTCTGTAGAGACATTAATTCGAACTCGTTTTCCGTCTCAAGCCTTCCTGCCGCGTTCCTTGCAGTGATGTTGCTATGTTAATAATTTGCCTAATTGCCTGTGAGACCTTTTGTTTTGTACGGGAAGTAAGTGATTTCAATTTGTTCAAACGCGTTAAAGTCAGGGCGGAGAAGAAGGAAATGATTGCTGAGGGATGTCGGAGACGCTCCCGTCCCTCTACTAATTGGTATTGAGATGTACAACTTTTTACATCAAGTCGACGTAGTGGACATGGTGTCGGAAGTGTTTGAAGCTTCAATGATGTCTGGTTTGATAATTAAAATATACGACATTCCATTAAGTCGCATTTTACTTACTGTAATAAGAAAGAGAAGTTGCCGACCATACGCATGAAAGATAAAATTATCGACTGAAGAAGCTGAGCCAAAGGCGAAAACTGTTAAAATGCTGAATCACAGAATTTATTTCTGTTTGTAGTAAACACTGCCGATTTATATTGTTTACAGGTAACATGGTTATACATCGTCTTTCGTGACTGTAATTAAAGTCTTAACTAGACAATACGAGTTTCGCTTTATTTTAAAGCATCTTCACTGGTTACTGCAACAAATTGATTCTTTTACTGATCTGTTTGTCAAGATCGTAAACAGGTCTCATGTTTTACACTATCATTATTAAAAGTATTAATTATAATTACTGCTCATGGTTTTTCTTACTGTTTCATTCCTAATGTCTTTCCACACATAGCTACTTGATCTTTAGAACATCACTCTCCGCTTGACACGGGGTATAATTTTATTTTCATATCGTACAGATGCAGTCACACCGAGTGTACTTTGTTTTGATGTTGCGAGGTGCAAACATCTTTTGTTTGTTTCCTGTGGCTGTGAAAGCTTCTGCTACTCATATGTGTGTGTATTTATCTTTTTCCATTAATGTGTTTTTCTCTGTGTGTATGTGTGCTTATGTTGGTTCACTGATGAAATTAGGCAGCTATACGATAAAAGGCGCGAAATGAAACATAAACTGTATACCGCAGACCTGCATTTAGCTGACACCACAAAAAAGAGTGCCTTGCTCTCCTATATATTAGGCAAAGTGAAACACCACACGTATAATGCCACGGAACAGAAGACAGAAGAGGAAAATAAAAGCACTTACAGAGCAACAAGCATACTCAGACCCCACAAACAAGCATAAACACAGATATATCAGTTCTACCCACACATCATCAACCTCACATAAACCAAACTTAAAGATGAAGAAAGTCAGTTATTACAAAATTATTAAAACATAATGTAAACAAAAAATTAAGGAATACTGCATAGAAAGTTTGATCACAGGATTTGATAACATGCTATATCAAGAACAGAGGAAGGACAAGAGAACCATGAGCATATATCAAACAAGGAAATTAATACCAACAAAGTGCAAGAATTCATTGCACAGAATAAAATCATGAAACTAACGTCAAACCCAACGAACAGGTTTGACAAAAAAACGACACTTGTGCTAAAGGCTATAGAACACACACTTGTTTGGCTTATACTAAACCTCATACTTCAGAACTCCAAAGCCAATCAAAATTTCAAGAAGTAAATACACCTGTGAGAGCAATCATAAATTACGGAAATGCATCTTCATACATCTTCAACAGACATATGTTAGACACCCTGTACAAAACACAAAATGACAGTGGTAAACACAAAAGAAATAATAAACCACATACAAGACATATGTATTCTGGATGCAGCTATGTTGATCTCATGTGATGCAGAAAACAAGAGCGCCAGAATCCCAGTCAAAGAAACAAAGACAGCAAGACCTAGATACTTACAGTCAGTTAACACAGGAATACAAGCCATAGGTAAGTAATGCTATACACATGATTGCTGACTACAACTACTTTTAATTTACTACAGAATTCTATTTGCACGAAGAAAGATTGCTAATTGAATACCCCGCTTCAGGAAAGTTAACAAATAACTTCATGACCAAAAATAGCAGAAAGAATATTTCAGAAAATAGTACCAGGAAAATATTAAGTACTACACTGGTGGAAATACATAACATCCTATTCTTGGCACATGAAGCAGAAAAGAGATAGAACAACTACACAAAGAGATAAACAGACTAAACAAAAACATGAATTTTAGACAAAGAAGAAGCAGGGCAAATAAGCCTCCTGAGTATATCTGCTACAAAAAGAAATTGTGAACATTCATTCAGTATTTACAAAAGGACACTACAACTGACACAATACTAGACCAATCATCAAACCACCCACAGTCCTAAAAACAAACCATGCTCTACAGATTAAACACAGTGCCAGTAAACAAACCTACAATAAAGACCTAGACAAAATAAATTATATAGCAAAAAATAATTGATACAAAGGGTCTCTAGTTACAAACTCAAATAAATATACCCACAAAGACATAAAAATTGAAGAAGCTAAACAAGGAGAAGAAACCACACAAATCTAGTGACCCACAGCACTCATCACACACACACACACAAATAGACACATATGCGCTAACAACACCATCAATACACAATATGGAAACAGCACTAAAAACTCAACAGAAAAGCTGGTGCTGTGTCACATGTGGAAACAAGCTGACACATGGAATTGGTAATATGTTTATAAAACAAGGAATTAAAAATACCATATCAAAGTAATAGTTTAATGCGTGAAGGAAAAGAGAAGGCGAAGGACATTGAAACATATAAAAAACCTGGCATTTGTCAACTTCAGTGTAAAAGCTGTGAATCTCTATACTTAGGGCAGACGAGCTGAACTATTGAAATAAAATATAAAGAACATGAAAGAATATGAAAGTTGTAACAGAACATTACAAAAAACAATTCACGGTCTCTGAAGATCTGAAATCATGTAGAAAATATAACGTCTGTGTAGTATGTTTTCTTTATGTTTTTGATATGAAAAACAATTAATAGGTTTAGCTAGATTCCTTTTTTACCATTTTCTTGTTGGCGCTTTTTGTGTCTGCACGGAAAGCAAAAGTGATGCTGTACAACTTAGACTAACTAAAAACGATTCAGATCTGTATTACGAGTGTTCACTATCAGTAATATTTCTTATCCTAACATTGTTTTAAATATTTTTACAGCCTTATAATAGTCAATGCCTAATGGAGTTGTGTGTTACGTGTGCTAATACGGTGATACTACTGATCGGCCGCAACAGCTGCTGACTTAATTGCGAATTGCATGCCCAATAAAAGGACCTGGGTTTATGCAAAGTTCTTTTCTAGAAGTTCGATCCTTTTGAAAGGAGTACTGAGATGCAACGCAAATACTGGCGTTGCAGTACTTATATTTCTTTCCACAGTCATGCATCTCTCTGTTACAAGTGGACCAAAAATCAATGATTGTGCCGATTTTATCGTCACTCCCCTCATCACAATAATTCCGCTTTCTCTTCTTGCTAATCACATAAGATAAATAACATTTGATTATTCACCAAAGACAAGAAGAAATTATGAAATATGCCACCAGCCATATAACATTTGCAGGAAACCAACGATAAGAAAACCACTACCCAACCACAATAAAAACGGGTATGAAAATAATCAGATTGAGTAAAAAAGTCTCTTAACACTAAAAGAAAATTTCCAAATTCAAAAGGCATTCACAGAAGAGCAACACATAATAAACGACAAATCAAATATCAGCAACCAACTTTATTTAAACTAATGAAACACGTAATAGTTAAATAACATTCCTCTAGTCCCACCCAAAAAACAGTATTACATAAAACAGCCAACACCCACTCATGACCACTCACCACAGTACAATAGTTAAGTAGCTTTAACAAAGAAGTAATTTGTGCGCACAGAAGCTAGCATATATCTCCCCTACACACACACACACACACACACACACACACACACACACACACACACACAGAACAACAGCAACGAACAACAGCAACTTCCACAACCACAGAAAACAAACAAAAGACGTTTGCATCTAGTACAGGAGGTGTAAGTGCACGTATACAAAATGAAAGGAAATTTATATCCAGTGAAGGGCAGAGTCCTAAAAATCGACCACCTATGTGTGGAAGAACATTAGGACTGAAGTAGGCAGCAAAACATAATGAATAATAATGGTATAAAATAAAGCGAAATGCATATGGTGTAAATAAGACATTTATTTCATCCGCAAATGACGACATATGACTTATACTACGTGCATAGCTGCGACTGCGGAAGAAGGAGCCCTAAAAACAGAAAAGACTACGTGTAGCCTACATTGTTTGGTTTTCGATGTATAACTGAAGAAAATTTTTTTCACGTGTTTCTCGGAAGCGAGATCTTTGTCGTCACTTGTGCGGAAATGTCCTCCTATTGTGTCCAGGAAAATCGTATCGTTTGTAGCAAACGACTATTGATTGTGTGGAACCAGCAATTTACCTGTTTAGCCAATGGGCATCACTGGACACCAGATTGATATTGTAAGCGGATAGACTGGAGACTCTGTATATTTCACGTAAACCTTCACTGAGTAAGACTTGGAGCAGAGATAGGTGAGTAACTTTTTTAATTACCTCTTGTTGTCGTACCAGTTCGTTACAATGAACATAGTGTTTGGAACCAGAGGAGATGAGTAAGGGAGGTGGGGGGGGGGGGCGGGGAGCGAGGACTCTGTATGGGAGAACGATGTACGTTTCTGTATCGTGGATGACTGCAACACTTGAGAAACACAAAGGTAATTACAACTTGAACAGTTACGTTTGGACATGGATTAAGTATTAACTGATGGTACTATTCGAGTAAAAGGTATCTGTTGGCAGACATTTCATGGTCCATGACTGAAATATTCTTGAACTCGCGGAGGGCTGGAAAACTACGAGTAGTAGCATGAGTTTTCTGTGTTCATAAATACCCTCACTACCAATATGCCATTTCACAACTAGTTCACTGGTATAGTAATAAGCACGCACGCAAATTTGCTTTCACCATTACAGTACGTAAATAGCACCAGTGAATAAAAACAATTACAAGAGAGACTCATATATAAAGAAAACAATATCTACTGAAAATGGATACGGAACAAACACTGTACACGAACGTGATAACAAAATGAAAACAATGGTTTCGTGAACAAGTGATATTCTGTGGCTTACAAATATTGGAAATATGTCGGTTTCACGCGTATAAATACATTGACGTAAGCTTCCCAATAGAGATTACTTTTATTTATTTGTTTATTTATTGGTGGAAAATTATCGGGCGTATTCCCGTCATCAGCAACATCTGCATCACGTAAGACATATTTCAAAATACATTTATCTTTAGAGTATATTGTTTCGTATTACTTCACGTGACAGTTATTTTTCATATAATTTAACTAGCCTTTTATATTACTCATTTCTTAGCACAAAACAAAGACGTTAGTCAATAACAGTCATCTAATTATCTAATTATATGATATTTTTAGTTAGAATATTAATCCTGGATAGTTGAAGGAAGATCAAAATCGAAAAGTTCTCTATTTTTAATGAAATAACACAACAGACAGAACACTTCTCTATATGGAGAACTGATACACACACACATACATACATACTCACTCACACACACACACACACACACACACACACACACACACACAAACACACACGCACGCACACACACACACACACACACACACACACATGTCAACCCTTTTATAATGCTTTCTGAGATACCCATATCATACGCTGTAATAAAAGTAAACGAACAGCTAATCAGCTGACAAACAACATAGAAGCCGCGTAAGGCATATGAATATAATGTTATGAGTTTTTGCCACAACTACCGCAACGATCGAAAAAGTGTTTTGTAACAAAAACTACGAATGCTTTATTGCTTCCGAAATTTAAATGCGGTTTGACGTTAAACGCGCTGCTTTTAACTTTACCTATACGTGGGGACACAACGCAACGCATACTCACATAATCCCAAATGTTCAATCTCACGTCGCAAAACGAACCAATTTCTGCTGAACAGGCAGTAGTTCACAAAGCGTTATCCACACAGCGGGAAGTAACTCAACAAGCGCATTATTTAGAACTCACAAATGTTACGTATAAGGTTCAAATGCCTCTGAGCACTATCAGACTTAAGATCTGAGGTCATCATTCCTCTAGAATTTAGAACTATTTAATCCAAAATAGCATAAGGACGTCACACACATCCATGCCCGAGACAGGATTCATACCTGCGACCGTATCTTCGCGCGGTTCCAGACTAAAGCGCCTAGAACCGCTCGGCCACACCTACTCATAAGGACGACCCACAGAAAGCAGTCTTGGTAGTAGGAAAAATGAACACGTGGTCCGGTAAGAAACATAGCCATATATTCAATCACATGTCAAACTAAGGTACATGTCCTGTAAACATTATGAGTAAAGACTGTGCCAGCCATTTTGATGCTTGTATATACCTGCTTTAATACAAAACACCATTTGCAGTGTTAAAAGAATCGTTTACATTTACTCGTTAGCTGTGTGAAAGTAAAAGAGACGAAACACTATTTTGCACTTTTTCAATACACGTTTTCTATAAAAACGATAATAAATAACACTGCGGTTGGTCCCGGCGGAGGTTCGAGTCCTTCCTCGGGCAAGAGTGTGTGTGTTTGTCCTTAGGATAATTTAGGTTAAGTAGTTGTTAGAAATGAATATACCTCTGCAGATCATTCGAGAACAAGTAAACAGCCAAGAAATGATTCTATCAGAAATTAATTACTTCTGACTTCTACAAAAGGCTGTCTCTTGTTCTTCTCGATGGTATACCGGAAACAGTGAAAAACTTGGGTGTACGTTTTGGACGAGCACTCACCTGGACAGAAAATACGATCTCCATATGCAGAAAAACTTCCAGTTTTCTCTATGACCTCCAGAAGCTTCGGAACCCATTTCCACAGGATGTGAAGTGTAAACATGAGGAATCACTCGTTCTACGGAATCTTCACTATTGCCGTGTACTCCAGCACGGTGTGAGTAGTGAAAGCTCCAAACGGAGGCGATAAGTTGTCGGATGCCTCCTAATATACTGTCGAGCCTCCTTTAGCCCTGCCTAATGCAGCAGCACCCTGACGTGGCATTAACTCAACAAGTCGTTGGAGGTCCCCTGCAGAAGTATTGAGCCATGCTGCCTCTATAGCCGTCCATAATTGCGAAAGTGTTGTCGGTGCAGGATTTTGTGCCGGAATTGACTTCTCGATTACGTCTCCTAAATGTTCGATAGGGATTCGTGTTGAGCCATCCGCGTGGCCTAATCATTGGCTCGAATTGTCCAGAATGTGTTTCAAACCAATTGCGAACAGTTGTGTCCCGGTGACATGACACATTGTCATGGGAACATGAAGTCGATGAATGAATGAAAATGGTCTTCAATAGCCGAACATTATCATTTTCAGTCAATCATCGGTTCAGCGATATCAGAAGACCCAGTCCATTCCATGTTAACACAGCTCACACTATTATGGAGCCACTATTAACTTGCGCAATGTCTTGTTGACAACGTGGGTCCATGGCTTCATTGGCCAGACTCGAACCCTGCCATCAGCTCTTACCAACTGAAATCGAGGCTCATCTGAACAGGCCACGGTTTTACAGTCGTCTTGGGCAGGGGTCTCCAAACCTTTTAGTCCGCGGGCCATATTGACTCCTCCACGAAGTCAGAAGGGCCAAGATCTACCTAGTGGGACTAAAGCACCCTAGCACTGCATGATCATCGTAATGTAAGGGTAAAGGAAAGATGAAATCGCAAAGATCTAAGGTTGTGGGAATAGCTAGCACTGAAACGAACTAAGATTTTTATTTAATTATAATTTTGATTGGTGGACGTTCCTGACCGAAATTCTGGCGTATTTTATTTTGGCGAATTTCACGGACAAAAAAGTATGTCACTGCACATTATTCACGAAATCGTGCTGCAAAGTTAACGAAATCTCAAAATCATTGTTAGCAACACTATTACTGCAAGACGTAACAGAGGTAGAGTATGTCAACGCATTGTTATTTCAAGCGGCGCAACAATATGTTTAGTTATGTAGTCTTGTAGAGAGTAGCAGAGCCAGAGCATATATTTGATAGTTCTGTTGCGTAATTGTGTCTATGTTGCGAGTGTCTCACGAGTTTTTTAGTGTTTTATGCACTATACTAGTAGGTGAGACGACAAAGTGTGGGAGAATTCAATGTTTGAATTCGAAGAGACAAGGAAATCTGAAAATCGAAATACGTATAGCACGACTTGAGTATTTTTTCACTGTATTTTTTAGTGGAACTACAGTGTAATTGTATTTAATTTAGTAATTAAAGTACCTTAAAAATAAATTCATTGCATTTTGTTTAGGCAGACTACTCCCTAGTTTTATTAGTATTAAATAGCACGATTTTATTTTCAGGTTACAATCTTCTGTGAAGTTCTGTACAAATATGGAAAAGAAACGAAAGGTTGACAGTGAATGAAGAATTTTTAAAGAGTAGGGGGGATGTCAATATTTCGTGGTGGAGTCAAGTAACAAACCAGTGTGTATTATTTGCAATGAAGCAAATCAGTCTTCAAAGAATACAACATAAAACGTCATTATGAGACTGAGCACTCTCAGAATTACTCCAAGTTTACAGAATGCGAACGGTTAGAAATGTATGGGTCTCTGAAACGCCAGCTAAAAACCCAGCTGTCGCTGTTTAAGAAAGTAAATGCTGAACAACATGCAGCAACTCGTGCTAGTTTTCGTGTGGCTCATTTAGTAGCGAAACGGTGTAAGCCGTTTACTGACGGTGAATTAATTAAAAACTGCATTATTGCAACAGCGGAAGAAACGTGTTCAAAAAAAGTTAATTTATTTAAAAACATAAGTTTCTCGGCAAACACTGTGGCTCGAAGAATAGATGGCATTGCACAAAATATATCTGCACAACTGCGTGCCGTGGATGAGTCAACAGATGTAGCAGATACTGCTCAACTACTACTTTCTATTCGAGGGATTGACAAAAATTATGAAGTGTATGGAGCTCCTTGATGTTCACAATATTCACGGGACGACCACTGGCGAAGATATTTTTAAAGGAGTTGAAAGGGCAGTTCAGAAAAACAATCCTCAGTGGAAGAAATTAATATGTATTACAACTCATGGTGGAAAAAACATATGTGGGAAAAATAAAGATGTTGCTGCTCTCCTTTCTAAGGTCGTAGAAAATGACAGTGGCTTAAAACCATTAGTAGTGCATTGTATTATTCACCAACAGTCTTTGTGTGGAAAACATTTAGATGTCAGAAGTTTTAAAACCAGTTATTTCAGTTGTTAATTATATCTGATCCGATGCACTCAGTCATCGACAGTTCCGCGAGTTTGTTGAAGGTATTGAGGAAAGCGACTTGTCATATTATACTGCAGTGCGCTGGCTTAGCTGCGGTAAAGTTCTGACCCGTTTTATTTTTAACTACGAACAGTAATTGAAATCTTTTTGAACTAAAGGAATCGCCTTCTGGCTGAGTTACGGAACGGTGAGTGGATATGGAAGCTAGCATTTTATACAGACTTAACTAAACATATGAATGACCTTAATTTAAAATTGCAAGGTGAAAACCAGCTTCTGCCTGATTTATACACGCATGTTAAGTCCTTTCGACAAAAGATTGCTTTGTTTCAATCTCAGTTGAACAAAGTATGCTTCACACATTTTAATGCATGCCAAACATTCAGTCAGCAAACTGAGATTCCGTTTCCCGTAACTTTCGCAATTAAAGCTTTGAACGCTTTAAAAATTAATTTTGAATCACGTTTTTCAGGTATCGATGCAAATTCAAACGATATCAAGATATTTCACAATCCCTTTGACGTCGATATAGAAGCGTCACCCGCAGAACTTCAGTTTGAAATAATTGATTTGCAATTTAGCGACTTTTTCAAAGAAAAACATTCAAAGTCAACATCACTGGAATTTTATTATTGTCTTCCATCCACACAGTTTTCAAATTTACATAAATTTGCCCGTGGCTTTTCTTCCGCTTTTGGCACAATTTATTTGTATGAAAAAACTACCTCCAAAAGGAAACATGCAAAAAGTATTTACAGATCAAAATTAAGTGATGAACATTTGAAGTCGCTGATGATTATCTCTACCAGTAAACTTGATCCACAACTGGAGGTAATTATGAAAGGAAAGTTACAGCTACATAAAAGTCCATAATTATCACTAAGATGTTAAATTTCTTTACGTGAATACTCTAACACTGTGAGTTTTCAAGATGTAAATTAATTACAGTTATTTTTATACATCAGTTACAACTAAAATATCCAATATAATTATGTACACCAGGTATTGTATTTTCTTTAAACTGCCTTTAAATAAAAATATTTTATACGATTTACTTGCTATGTGTATTTTACAACGTAATCAAAAGAAAGTGAAACCTCGCTTAAGAAGCATCTTCCATAATGATTGATTACTAAGGCTAGTCGCCGCAGTGGCGTCCATTTGAAAGACTTGCACCAGACTCGTGAGTAGAATAAAATGCAAAGAATTTTTTTACTTAAAATGTTTCCGCCAAACTAGTCTGTTAACCGTTCTTTTTTTTCACTATTGCACGGAGAGTGATCTGTCTGTTTATTGTGGATAGCCACAAGTTTAACCATGACCTTCCGCTATGTGAAGATAGAGCTCCGACAATGTCGCGGCGTATTGGTCGCGATAGGCCTCGAAACTGAATTGTTGGCAGTGTAGGTGCCACCTCAAATATTTGGCGGGCCGGATACCGGGGGTGTCCGGCCAGCTAACACGGGCCGGCTTGCTGGCCCTCGCGGGCCGGTTTTGGCCCGGGTGCCGTAGTTTGGAGACCCCTGGTCCAACCGGTATGTTCACGAATCCAGGAGAGGCGCTACAGGCGATGTCGTGTAGTTAGCGAAGGTCCTCACGTCATCGTCTTCTGCCAGAGCCCAGTGACGCCACATTATGCCGCACTGTCCTAACGGAAACTTCCGTCGTACGTCTTACGTTGATATCTGCGGTTATTTCACGAAGTGTTGCTTGTCTGTTAGCACTGACGACTTCATGAAAACGCCACTGCTCTCGGTCGCTAAGTGAAGGCCGTCGGTGGAAGGTATTTCCTGAAATTTGCTATTCTCGGCACACTGTGCATCTCGGAATAATGAATTCCCTATCAATTTCAGAAATGGAATGTTCTATGTGTCTAGGGCAACTAGCATTCCGCGTTCAAAGAGTGCCATTTCCCGTCGTGCGGTTATAATCACATCAGAAACTTTTTCACATGAAATGTATGAGCATGATAATTACAACTAAGCTCAAATGGTTCAAATGGCTCTAAGCACTATGGGACTTAACATCTGAGGTCATCAGTCTCCTAAGAACTACGTAAATCTAACTAACCTAAGAACATCACACACATCCATGCCCGAGGGACGATTCGAACCTGTAACCGTAGCAGCCACGTGATTCCGGACTGAAGCGCCTAGAACCACTCAACTACAGCGGCCGGCTGACAACCAAGCCAATTCAGTGGCCCTTGTATCTTGTTGATGTGATTCTACCACCGTCTGTATATGTGCATACCGCTATCCCATGACTTTTGTCACCTCAGTGTATACGATTTGATCTAACTGTGATCACTTGAGTGCGTTACATTTGCAGCAACCGCCTATTTGACCACGTCACTGTTTCATTTGCCCACTTTGGTTGGTTGTCTACCACATGTTACATGACCGACTCTTCAGCCCGCATACACCTCGTTACCTCGCATCAAAGACTCAGTAACTGTCATTTCATCGTAATGGAAGCACAAGATGTCAGTTATCTAAAGTGCTAGCTTTGCGCATCCAGAAAACAAATACATTCGCCGGCCGGAGTGGCCGAGAGGTTCTAGGCACTACAGTCTGGAACCACGTGACCGCTACGGTCACAGGTTCGAATCCTGCCTCGGGCTTGGATGTGTGTGATGTCCTTAGGTTTGTTAGGTTTAAGTAGTTCTAAGTTCTATGGGACTGATGACCTCAGAAGTTAAGTCCCATACTGCACAGAGCCATTTGAACCATTTTTTCTAAATACGAGTACATTCGCAAACATCTTCGCTCTCATTGCTGTCCCCCTCTGGAACAAGTTACCCTGCATTCTGCGCACAGTTCTGTGCGTTCGTGCATTTGAGATGAAGGTGTAGCACTTCCTTCTGTTAATCTCACAACTTTTTTCCAATAAATTGAGGTATATGCCTAGTTTTCCTCTTTAAAATATTAAAGCAAATTCTCCCATCTTTTCCCAGCTACGCATCTTTCTCTTTTCATTTTTCATTCAGTCAAGCCACATTCTTTCTCCCTGATTCCATTATTCGATTTCTGTCAGCTTTCTTTAGCTCATCCATCCCTTCTGTCACGTCCATTGCTGCTAGCGCTCACATTTTAAATCACTTGCCCATAATTTGTCTGCTATTCTGTTTTCCATGAATGAAAATAAACTGTCAATTTTTTTTTATTTCTGCCCTTCGTAGTATAGGAGAAGTACCTGTTCCGGTGATTTATCTGCGCTATTTACGAAATAGTAATTTCTAAATGTTTGATCCTATATCAGCGTTTAATATGCCTGTCGTAATGAATGTTATGTAAAACATGAAGAATGCCTGATGGTCGTAGTTTTTCCAGGATAAATGAATCTATAAACAGAAAATAAATAAATAAATATGTTCTGTGAAATCAGAATAAATAGGTAGGGCTGGTCGCTGTGGCCGAACGGTTATAGGCGCTTCAGTCCGGAACCGCGCTGCTGTTACGGTCGCAGCTTCGAATCCTGCCTGGACATGGATGTGTATGATGTCCTTAGGTTAGTAGAGTTTAGGTAGTTCTAAGTCTAGGGAACTGACGATCTCAGACGTTAAGTCCCACACTGCTTAGAGCCATTTGAACCGTTTGAACTAGGTATGTTGGTAACACCCAGTGTTCAACGAAAAGCCGCATAAACGCTGAAATCTCCCCCTGTAATGTCACACCCTCTTCAGCTCAGACACTTACTGCTATGGAGAGAAGGGATGTTGCCTACCTTGTAATGCGCACAGCTAACTGGCAGAACCATACAGCGGTGGTTGGGGTGTCATCGCTCGTCTCAATGGTGGACACAGGGCATCCTCTCTGCAGACACCGAACCTAGAAACACAAATACCACCTCATTACTCAGAAGGTTTAACAATTGAAGACATAAAGTCTGTATATGAGTTATGAGTCCGTGATCATTTTATTTTTAGCACTTTTATTTTCACAAGTCCGTGAATTCTGTGTGATCATGACGGACTTGTGAAAATAAAAGTGTCAGAAGGTTTAGCTTGCGGGCAGGACGTGCCGATTTTTGCTTTGGTACCCTGATCAACGCTGAGTGGTACAAACGGTAAAGTGTCCTTTCTACATCGATTAATTTCTTATCTGGAAGAAATAAATCGACTAAGCAGTTTACTACAAAATCAAGTTACAAAAAATATATTCCAATTATAACTGTTTATAGGTATTTTTTCTCGCGCCACATTATTATTATAATTATTATTGTTATTATTTTACAGCGGTAAATATTATTTGTATAACATTTGCTTATATTAATTTTACTTTACAGTACTGAAAGAAAATCAGATCAAAAAAATCCTTTTTCTCTCTTTGACAGCGTGAGCTGTATTTCTGCAATTGCCGTATAGTTTAGGAAATTGCAACGGCTTGGAGATGGCATGCAACAAAAGTCAAAATGGCGCGAAGTGCACTACATGAATGAATATAAAATAGTTAGTAGAAATTCATTGATCTATAAAAAGATCGACGCGCGAAGCATACAACTCCCACCGTCATATCTCGGCGAAGGATCTTCTCGAGAATCCGAACAAATTCCGGGACTACATAAAATTATAAAGACTATCGAAAGCTACTATTCACTCACTCGTCTACCATTCTGGTGTGGCGACACAGGACAGCAATAGGAAAACTGAAATTTCAAATTTTGCTTAAAAAAAAATACCATTCACATAGCAAGATAGTACACAAGCACTGACTCCTGTGTGTAGGACATATACAAGGTATCTTGGGCTTGAGAAGGAAATGAAAGAGTTCAAAACAAATACGTCACCCCGCCCTCATGAAATCCCGATTGGTCATTGGCCCATTACTTGCCTTGCATTTGTCGCGACAGTCTCGTCCTAAGCAGAGTTCAATAGGAGTGCGAAAGAGAGCAGGTGACTCTCGTGCAAGAAGGATAAAAGAAGGTACCGACAAAATTACAGACCAATATCCTTAACGTAAGATGAGAATATTTTAAGATCTATTACAATAAATTATTCGAGACAGAAAAACTTCTTTCCACTAATCAGCACAGATTTAGAGGGCACCGCTCTTGTGGAACTACCTTGCCGTTTTCTCGCATGACTTCCTGCAAACCATGGATAGGGCGACAGGCAGATTTCATATTCCTAGATTTCCAGAAAGCGTTTTATATAGTGCCACACTCTGAATGTTATCGAAAGTCTGAGGCATGTGAGTGGCAGGAGGCTTTTTAAATAATAGAACCCAGAACGTTCTCCTAGAAGATGAAGGTGCATCAGAGACAAGGATATCGTCATGAATGCCCTAGGGAGAAATGGTAGGACCGTTCTTGTTGTTACGGCGTAAAGTCAAAGCGCCGGCACGCCAGTCGGGAACGACAGAGAAGAGATGGCTGTGAGAAGAGGTCAGCCAATAGCCTGACCGACCCTGCTCCAGGACGACAACGCTACAGCAGTGGCAGCTAGGTGAAGAAGACATAAGCTCCGCACCCGACTTATCGCGGCAAATTTGTACAGCAGCTTCAAGACTAGCAACTTGGATAGAAGCGTCAACTCTAATTACTTACTTGTGCTGTTTATGTAACACGGACTTGGAAATTGTTATACTGAAGAGATTACTCATTTTGTCTGTCATCCTCTGCTTGAATTGCTTGTATGTCTTCATTTTGTAATAAAACTCATTAATACGATTTGTTTGAATGTTGTCTAGCAATCCGAGAAAGCAGGCTTCCTAGACACCCCATATTGGACGGCTAGGCTGGATTTAACACTTGTTCTCTATATACACAATCCTCCCAGCGGACAGCGAGAGCGACAATCTGCGGGTATTTGACGATGACGGTGTGCTGTACGGGAAAGTGTGGGCAAGAAATGGGTGTAAAAGGATACAAGGTGAATTGCGTTAGACAGTATTTCTACTTGGTGTGATGAATGCAAGTTTGCTCTAAACGTTGACTAATAGGAAAAACTATCCCGTAACGTTCAGATACAGTTTTTGTCCTGTTCTGCTTGACACAGTGAAGTCTTTTAAACGTGTAGGCCCATACTGCGAAGCGATATGAAATGAAACGAGCACGTAATGTCGGTAGCAGGGAGTGCGAATGGTCGATTTCTGTTCATTAGGAGAATTCTTGGGAAATGTACCCCGTCTATAAAGGAGACCACGACTAGAACATTAATGCGACCCATTTTTGACTATTGTGCGGGTTTTTGGGGTCCCCACTAAGTTGGGATGAAGGAAGACATCGAAGCATTTCAGATGCGCGCTGCTAGGTTTGTTACAGGTAGGAATAGGAAACAGAATGACTGTTACCTGGTACAAGGTACCCCTCACCATGCGCCATAGAGTGACGTGAGAATTTACGTACTCATAGATGCAGATTAGCATATGACCCCAACTGTACAAACTAGTACGAGTAAGGTCATCTACATATAAGTAAAGATTACTAAGTGGGTTTCTTATTCAGTACCGCAACTGAATGTTTCAGTTTTTTAGAAGTCGCTGTATGCGCCATATAGCAAGAAGAATAATTTACCAGCACGTGTCGGAAATTCACCAGTGGCGGGATCGTGGCCTACCGTGGCTATATCACTGGTCTGGTCGTGTTAGGCTCTTTCCCTACACTGTCAAGCGAATAGGGAATCGATGGGTTCAGGAGTGCCGTACTTAACACCGTACAGGATCTCAGTCATCAGCGCTACACGAATTGGCCTTTGGTTCCGAAAGCCCATGTCAATGATGTTTCGTTGAATGGTTGGCACTCTGACCCTTGTTGATGTCCCAGCACTGAAATCTGCAGCAAGTTGCGGAAGGGTTGCACTTCTGTCAGGTTGAACGCTTCCCTACAGTCGTCGTTGCAGGAGCTTTTCTCGGCCGCAGCGATGCCGGAGATCCGATGTTTTACCGGATTCTGACATTCACGGTACATTCGTGAAATGGTCGCACGGGAAAATCTCCACTCGTCGCTAACTCAGAGATGATGTGTCCCATCTCTCTTGTGCCCATTATAACACCAAGTTCAAACTCATTTAAATCTTGATAACCCGCCATTGTAGCAGCAGTATCTGACCTAACAAATGCACCAGACACTTGTTGCTTTACATAGGCGTTACCGACCACAGCGTCGTATTCTGCCTGCTTACATATCTCTGTACTTGAATTAGCATGCCTATACCAGTTTCCTTGGCGCTTCAGTGTAGTTCGACACAGGATACCTGAAAATTAATTACGAAGAATTTTAAAATAACAGTTTGATCAATTCTAGATGCATATCAAAGGAAAGGTAATTTTCTGAATAACCCGAATGTGATGCCAAATTTACTTATTGCTGTCACCCTTTCACACTGTAGCAGTAGAGACTAATGTCAGACCTTGTGGCCAGTCCACGAAAAGTCTGCACATTACATTTAATTTCGATCGTTTCCGGTCGTCTTCTGATCAGAATATAAACCGGAAACGGTCGAAGATAGTTACCCATTTCCTATAAGCGATCTCGGCTAATAAGGATTTTACGACAGATCAAAATTAATTGAAATAATAAGTGGCAGTCTATACTCTGTCAATTCCCGGTAACTAAAATAATTTTTTCGCTCTTTTTGTTTTTCTTCTGAGGCTACTGCTACAAAACTTGGCCACCGCCAAATAAAACTGCCCTCTTATAAGATTCCTTAGCACGAGATTGCTACAGTTCATGTTCTCTTGTGACTAACACCAAATGCAAACGGAGCCTCATGCTAGTTGTTACATTCGCAGCGTAGCCACACCCATGATCAGTTCACACATGACGTGCTTGAGGCAGTTGTGGACGCCTGTGTCCACATATAACAAAATTAAATGCCAATTTGGTTTCATAAAATGTAGCTTTCTTTTGATCCTTGTCCCGTATACGATGTGCTCTTGACCGTATCTACACACATCAATAAACGTGTTGCAGCACCCCAGCATCTCGTGCAGATGTGTTGCTGTACCGATCGGGAAGTCAGGCCTGACGTTCTTTGCAGACTTACACTTTGTTACCATGATAGTTGCCAATGGGTTGAACGTCGCGTTCGAATGGATTTCAGCATTTCAATTGAAAGTAAAGCACCCGTAGAGACGCATTAGAGGTATCTGTCGAATAGTAGAGTGAACACCCACTACGCCACGCCACGAACAACTGTGACCAGTGACGTGTCCACGTCATCATGTTGCGGGTAGGGGTCATGCAACCAGGGAAGTTGCTCGACATGTACACCGTAGTCAAAGGGACGTGGTGCGGACATGGAATCCAGTTGACAGGTAGTGTTGAAGACTTACACCGCACAGACTGTCCACGTACGAGAGGCCCCCTGGGCCGAGTGCTCGAGACCTGAATTCGACGTTCAAAGAGGTCACAGGACGTCATGTATTGCATCGAACTGTTAGGGGACGATTGTATAATGCGAATCTCCATTCCGGCTGCCAAAGCGAATACGACGATGTACATCAATTCAGTTACAGAAGGGCAAAGAAATAATGAAAAATGGGCGCCCCGAGGTTTGCGTGGGGTTTTTGTTTCCGACGAAACTTGAAACTGTTTGTGTCCTGATAATTGCAGACAACATGTTTGGAGAAAATCCGCTAATATTCAACACCTCCAACACTGTGCCCCCTTGTGCAATAAGGTACCCGTGGAGTGATTCCTGGTGTGGCGTTACATGGGACCATCGCAAACCTGTAGCGATTATTGAGAGTAACCTCACTGCTCTACGGTACAGGTACGAGATTCTTCAACCAATTGTGGGACTATATCGCGAACGTTTGGCGACAATTTCACTCGATGGATGATAGTGCTGTTCTCGTGAACACATTCCTTCAGCACACTGGGATCACCAGAATGGAGAGACGTGCCTGCTCTCCGTACGTGAATCCAACTGTGGTATCAGGTGAAACTATATCTTTTTGGACGTCGACAACTTGTGCAGAACCGCCATTGAAGAGTGTGACAATTTGGATCAGCGCTGGGTTGATGATTTCATTGATGGTAGGCCATGGTGGATTCAATCCTGCTTCCGAGTAAAGGGACATTCCACTACGTACTGACGTTGCTTGGGAATGCTGTGAAGACTCCCTCATGGGAAACAGTTGATTTTGTCGTTACAAACTATAAGCATTCCTCAGAGCCAAATTTTGTTTTCTTTGCAGTGAACTTCGAAATAAATGGGTGTTGCAAAACATTTGTTGATGTGTGAAAATAGAAGCCTGAAATCTTTGTTTGTATCGAACGTCTCAAGTGCACTCTGACCCTCACTTCATACTTTTGCCTTTTATTGCTGCACTAACTATCGAGTAAATTGTCGGAGCAGTATGTACAATGTATATCGCCCAAGAAGGATGACATTTACTTTATGCTTATCTTCGACTGCAATGTTGACATAATCGGACAGGGGCAACTAACAATAATTCGACGAGCACTATCGAAAGTGGGAAGCAATTGCGCAATTTCTCAGTTTTGTTCCCAAAAAAGCGAGTCTTAGTATTGATATTCTGTCTGTTTCTTGTACCAGTTGGATACAGAAATCGTTGAGGAAAGCTCCCACTCCCTCCACCCACACGCACATACAGGCAATTGCATACCCGCACACTCACCTAAAAGCACGCTTGCTTGCACGCCTGGGTCATTTGCATGAAAAGTATTTAAAATATCATTGTAGCTACAAAGGTTGCAAATTTTTTGCTGTAATTTTCTCTCTCTTTCATCAGACCTCTAGAATTCCCGTTTACAGCGGAGGAGTATTGTGACGACAACAATGTGAACGTACTACAGTGAGATCGAAGTTTTACCTCTCGTATCTGTCAAGCGAGAGCTCAGAGGACATTCACCAATCAAATAAAATTATCAAAAGAATATAAACTCGATTACGACCATATATTTCTGTTGTCATATATAATGTGAGCATACCCAGAGTATATAGTAGTCCTACATCATGTACCTCAGTTTTTTTTTTTTTGGTCATCAGTCTACTGACTGGTTTGATGCGGCCCGCCACGAATTCCTTTCCAGTGCTAACCTCTTCATCTCAGAGTAGCACTTGCAACCTACGTCCTCAGTTATTTGCTTGACGTATTCCAATCTCTGTCTTCCTCTACAGTTCTTGCCCTCTACAGCTCCCTCTAGTACCATGGAAGTCATTCCCTCATGTCTTAGCAGATGTCCTATCATCCTGTCCCTTCTCCTTGTCAGTGTTTCCCACATATTCCTTTCCTCTCCGATTCTGCGTAGAACCTCCTCATTCCTTACCTTATCAGTCCACCTAATTTTCAACATTTGTCTATAGCACCAAATCTCAAATGCTTCAATTCTCTTCTGTTCCGGTTTTCCCACAGTCCATGTTTCACTACCATACAATGCTGTACTCCAGACGGACATCCTCAGAAATTTCTTCCTCAAATTAAGGCCGGTATTTGGTATTAGTAGACTTCTCTTGGCCAGAAATGCCTTTTTGCCATAGCGAGTCTGCTTTTGATGTCCTCCTTGCTCCGTCCGTCATTGGTTGTTTTACTGCCTAGGTAGCAGAATTCCTTAACTTCATTGACTTCGTGACCATCAATCCTGATGTTAAGTTTCTCGCTGTTCTCATTTCTACTACTTCTCATTACCTTCGTCTTTCTCCGATTTACTCTCAAACCATACTGTGTACTCATTAGACTGTTCATTCCGTTCAGCAGATCATTTAATTCTACTTCACTCTCACTCAGGATAGCAATGTCATCAGCGAATCGTATCATTGATATCCTTTCACCTTGTATTTTAATTCCACTCATGAACCTTTCTTTTATTTCCATCATTGCTTCCTCGATGTACAGATTGAAGAGTAGGGGCGAAAGGCTACAGCCTTGTCTTACACCCTTCTTAATACGAGCACTTCGTTGTTGATCGTCCACTCTTATTATTCCCTCTTGGTTGTTGTACATATTGTATATGACCCGTCTCTCCCTATAGCTTACCCCTACTTTTTACAGAATCTCGAACAGCTTGCACCATTTTATACTATCGAACGCTTTTTCCAGGTCGACAAATCCTATGAAAGTGTCTTGATTTTTCTTTAGCCTTGCTTCCATTATTCGCCGTAACGTCAGAATTGCCTCTCTCATCCCTTTACTTTTCCTAAAGCCAAACTGATCGTCACCTAGCGCATTCTCAATTTTCCTTTCCATTCTTCTGTATATTATTCTTGTAAGCAGCTTCGATGCATGAGCTGTTAAGCTGATTGTGCGATAATTCTCGCACTTGTCAGCTCTTGCCGTCTTCGGAATTGTGTGGATGATGCTTTTCCGCAAGTCAGATGGTATGTCGCCAGACTCATATATTCTACACACCAACGTGAATAGTCGTTTTGTTGCCACTTCCCCCAATGATTTTAGAAATTCTGATGGAATGTTATCTATCCCTTCTGCCTTATTTGACCGTAAGTCCTCCAAAGCTCTTTTAAATTCCGATTCTAATACTGGATCCCCTATCTCTTCTAAATCGACTCCTGTTTCTTTTTCTATCACATCAGACAAATCTTCACCCTCATAGAGGCTTTCAATGTATTCTTTCCATCTATCTGCTCTCTCCTCTGCATTTAAAAGTGGAATTCCCGTTGCATTCTTAATGTTACCACCGTTGCTTTTAATGTCACCAAAAGTTGTTTTGACTTTCCTGTATGCTGAGTCTGTCCTTCCGGCAATCATATCTTTTTCGATGTCTTCACATTTTTCCTGCAGCAATTTCGTCTTGGCCTCCCTACACTTCCTATTTATTTCATTCCTCAGCGACTTGTATTTCTGTATTCCTGATTTTCCTGGAACATATTTGTACTTCCTCCTTTCATCAATCAACTGAAGTATTTCTTCTGTTACCCATGGTTTCTTCGCAGCTACCTTCTTTGTACCTATGTTTTCCATCCCAATTTCTGTGATGGCCCTTTTTAGAGATGTCCATTCCTCTGCAACTGTACTGCCTACTGCGCTATTCCTTATTGCTGCATCTATAGCGTTAGAGAACTTCAAATGTATCTCGTCATTCCTTAGTACTTCCGTATCCCACTTCTTTGCGTATTGATTCTTCCTGACTAATGTCTTGAACTTCAGCCTACTCTTCATCACTACTACATCGTGATCTGAGGCTATATCTGCTCCTGGGTACGCGTTACAATCCAGTATCTGATTTCGGAATCTCTGTCTGACCATGATGTAATC
Organism: Schistocerca serialis cubense; assembly: GCF_023864345.2. Classification (NCBI taxonomy): domain Eukaryota; kingdom Metazoa; phylum Arthropoda; class Insecta; order Orthoptera; family Acrididae; genus Schistocerca; species Schistocerca serialis. The sequence continues at coordinate 844,650,221 of NC_064641.1, read as the reverse complement.
TAATTGAAATCTTCCCGTATCTCCCGGACTTTTCCAAGTATACCTCCTCCTCTTGTGAGGCTGGAACAGGGTATTCGCTATTACTAGTTGAAACTTGTTATAGAACTCAATTAGTCTTTCTCGTCTTTCATTCCTTGTCCCAAGCCCATATTCTCCTGTAACCTCTTCTTCTACTCCTTCCCCTACAACTGCATTCCAGTCACCCATGACTATTAGATTTTCGTCCCCCTTTACATACTGCATTACCCTTTCAATATCCTCATACACTTTCTCTGTCTGTTCATCTTCAGCTTGCGACGTCGGCATGTATGCCTGAACTATCGTTGTCGGTGTTGGTCTGCTGTCGATTCTGATTAGAACAACCCGGTCACTGAACTGTTCACAGTAACACACCCTCTGCCCTACCTTCCTATTCATAACGAATCCTACACCTGTTATACCATTTTCTGCTGCTGTTCGTATTACCCGATACTCACCTGACCAGAACTCCTTGTCTTCCTTCCACTTCACTTCACTGACCCCTACTATATCTTGATTGAGCCTTTGCATTTCCCTTTTCAGATTTTCTAGTTTCCCTACCACGTTCAAGCTTCTGACATTCCACGCCCCGACTCGTAGAACGTTATCCTTTCGTTGATTATTCAATCTTTTTCTCATGGTAACCCTCCCCTTGGCAGTCCCCTCCTGGAGATCCGAATGGGGGACTATTCCGGAATCTTTTGCCAATGGAGAGATCATCATGACACTTCTTCAATTACAGGCCACATGTCGTGTGGATACACGTTACGTGTCTTTAATGCAGTGGTTTCCATTGCCTTCTGCATCCTCATGTCGTTGATCATTGCTGATTCTTCCGCCTTTAGGGGCAATTTCCCACCCGTAGGACAAGAGAGTGCCCTGAACCTCTATCCGCTCCTCCGCCCTCTCTCTGCTTTTATACATTCATTAAAATATGTCAAATTGGTTAACAGTGATTAAAATCTAAAATATTAGTTCTTTTACATAAAATATGTAGTATTATTGTTGTAATATCCAATATAGTTGGTTACAAGTCATTGCTGCACAGTACACTGCATCCTAAGAAATTTCAGTTTTTAGCGATTCAGAAGCTTATATTAAAAATATTTGATGTATGCACCCAACCGACTTCAGCAGTACTTTCAGAAAATGTAAGCAAAGTGTAACTTTGACAATAGACATGAATTTGCGTGTCGTGCAAACTTGTATAAAGAGAAAGCTTTTGCACCACCCTTATAAATGTGGAAAATGAGAACAATAATAAGCAGAAACGGAAGTACATATAATGAATAATATATCGTAAATACACAGTTCACGAAGAGCAGTACAAAACAAGTTGTTAATTTGCACCGGGTAGCTGCAGCATTCAAATTGCAGTCGATTTTTTAAGCGATGTTCAAATTGAAGAGTTAAATATTTATCCCACGAACTGAAGTTGGGCGAAAGCAGGAATGGCGTGTTGGTGTAAATGAAAATGCTTAAAAAAGTGGCTGGTTGCTTTATTTCTTAAAGTTACCAGTAAAATGGCTAATTAATGTAGAAGAAGTAAAATCGGACAGTTTGTTTGAAATTACAAATTTTCTATTCCTATTTGTGAGTTAAAATTCACTGCAAGTTTTTGTCTCCATTGATACAGGAGATGGACTATACTCTTGCGAAATCGGAATTTTCTTTTCGAAACACACTATTGTCTTTTTTCATTCAATGTGCACTAGACATGGCACTATCGCACAGCAGACGGATTGCAGACAACGAGCCGAAGTAACTTTCTGAATGGGATTAAGTTCTCTCGGTCACGTGCTCCAGGGATCTCATTTACAGCGTAGCGTACCGACAAAGGCGCCGTTATTCGGAAAGAACTCTGAGCTATCAAATCTGATTACCAAAGTCTATCCGCGCTTGTAGGGGGCCATTTTGTTTATTTTAATGGCAGAAGAAAGGAGTTTCCGGCTGCTGCAAGAGGAACGTCTTTTAATCATGAAAAGACAAAGCTGTGAGTGTTCCAGTTTTGTTTATTTACTTCGGAGCCGGCTGTCTACCGTCAACAGGCCTTCAAAGACAGTGGCGTGCATAAAAAACATCTGAAGTATCTTCGGAACGAAAGCGATTGTAAACCGGAAACGTAATATTAGTTCTCAACAAGCAACCAACGTACTGATCGTCGCGAAAACAGTAGAAGGAAGCGCCCCATATGTTAGTTTGATGGCATCTGTATTTACATTTTTTGGGATTATGTTGCTGTGTTTACAAGTCGTGTGCTTCCAACCTTTTGCTGAACGTCGAGATGACGATTATTTAGGATTGAAAATATCATTTTATGAATGCTGACTATTTCAAAACTGGAGAGCATATTTTAAGCTGTGTACGAGAGCATTCTGTTCTCAGTATCAGATATTACGTGTCATGCTTATTACTCGGTCGAATTTCCCACTTTGCTGACTCAAGTTGCAACCCTCTACCACTAGACAGCTCCGAATTGTAGCGTCTAACATGGCGATCTGTAACGATATACGTATAGATATCGTTAGCGTCTGATTTTTATGAGTTGGCAACGCGTATTACGCGCCAAAGTTACAGTGAGGCAGGTGTAAGAATATGCTACCTAGCAGCGATACTATGAAACGAAATAGCATGCGATCATGTGCTATAAACTGTATTGACCAGTGCTGTCACCTAGCGACGAAAATATGAAGTGGTTTAAGGTATTCTTTCCTGTGCAGTAATTATTTCATTATTTATAGGATAGTGATCTACGTGTTTTTATTCAGAAAGTATGAGCGGTTCCACGTTTGTTTCCGTCTAATAACATCCTTTACCACATTCAGTCGTCAGTAAAGAAAATTTTAAGCACTTTCCAACATCAAAAGATGCTAATGAATCGTAAGGATAAATATCTAGCTTTCTACATTTAAAATATCATCTTGATGGGAACTATGCGAAGAAGTTGACGTCAAAGTTAATATACCAAAATGTCTATTATAAACCATAGACACTGTGGTGGCGCCGGCCGGTGTGGCCGTGCGGTTCTAGGCGCTTCAGTCTGGAACAGCGTGACCGCTACGGTCGCAGGTTCGAATCCTGCCTCGGGCATGGATGTGTGTGATGTCCTTAGGTTAGGTAGGTTTAAGTAGTTCTAAGTTCTAGGGGACTGATGACCACAGAAGTTAAGTCCCATAGTGCTCAGAGCCATTTGAACCATTTTGAACTGTGGTGGCAAAAATCAGTGAAAACGTATATTTGCTTTTGCTTGTGACGGAATGCAATTGTTTTTGAAATACCAATGCAGGTTGTTTAAATTACGTTCAGCTAGTTAATTATTTTCATATCATTACGGTAAAGTGAAGTTTTGCCTACTTTTGTGCACTATAATATTCTTGTAAATAAATGTGCTGTCAGTTTCTGATTAAACATCAGCCACCACGCTAACTGTATAATTAACTTATAGAAATTAATTACTTATACTGACAGTGAATATTAAGTATTTAATGTTATTATGGTTTACAAACTTAAGTGCATACAGATTCAAGTATTTTGTGCTCAAATTGGTTTATAAGTTAAACTAAGCGCCGTCCAACAGTCAGCCTTAAGTGATGAACCGGTCTATATCTATATCTACATCTACATGGATACTCAGCAAATCACATTTAAGTGCCTGGCAGAGGGTTCATCGAATCACCTTCACAATTCTCTACTATTCCAATCTCGTATAGCGCGCGGAAAGCATAAACACTTCTATCTTTCCGTACAGGCTCTGACTTCCCTTATTTTATCATGGTGATCGTTTATCCCTGTGTACGTCGGCGTCAACAAATCATTTCCGCATTCGGAGGAGAAAGTTGGTGATTGGAATTTCGTGAGAAGATTCCTCCGCAACGAAGAACGCCTTTGTTTTAATGATGTTCATCCTGTATCATTTCAGTGACACTCTCTCCCCTATTTCACAGTAATACAAAACCTGATGCCCTTCTTTGAACTTTTTTTATGTACTACGCCATTCCTATCTGATAAGGATCCCACAACGCAGAGCAGTATTTTAAAAGAGGACGGACAAGCGTAGTGTAGACAGGCTCCTTATAAGTGTCCTGCCAAAAAACGCAGTCTTTGGTTAGCCTTACCCATAACATTTTCTGTGTGTTACTTCTAATTTAAGATGTTCGTGATTTTAATTCCTAGGTATTTAGTTGAAATTACAGCCTTTAGACTTGACTGATTTATCGTGTAAGCGAAGCACTCTTGTGTATGACTTCACACTTTTCGTTATTTAGGGTCAACTGCCATTTTTCGTACCGTACAGATGTCGTTTTTAAATCGTTTGTAATTTATTTTGATCTTTTTATTACTTTACTAGTAGATAAGCGACAGCTACATCTGCAAACAACCTAAGACGGCTGCTCAGATTGTTTCCCAAATCTTTTATACAGATAAGGAACAGCAAAGGGCCTATAACACTACCTTGGGGAACGCCAGAAATCACTTCTGTTTTACTACGAACTGTGACCTCTCTGACAGGAAATCACGAATCCAGTCACATAACTGAGGCGATATTCCGTAAGCAAGCAATTTCGCTACAAGCCCCTTGTGTACTACAGTGTCAAAAGCCTTCCGGAAATCCAGGAATGCTTTGCAGATAACAGTTTCTCTACGCAACAAAAATTCCAGTTAATAATCTTCATTTCGTGTAATGGCTTGGGTGCACAATTGTGCAACGCAGTGTAATTTGAACCCTGGAGATACTAAAAGGTTTCAGATAGATTATATAATGGTAAGACAGAGATTTAGGAACCAGGTTTTAAATTGTAAGACATTTCCAGGGGCAGATGTGGACTCTGACCACAATCTATTGGTTATGACCTGTAGATTAAAACTGAAGAAACTGCAAAAAGGTGGGAATTTAAGGAGATGGGACCTGGATAAACTGAAAGAACCAGAGGTTGTACAGAGTTTCAGGGAGAGCATAAGGGAACAATTGAAAGGAATGGGGGAAAGAAATACAGTAGAAGAAGAATGGGTAGCTCTGAGGGATGAAGTAGTGAAGGCAGCAGACGATCAAGTAGGTAAAAAGAAGAGGGTTAGTAGAAATCATTGGGTAACAGAAGAAATATTGAATTTAATTGATGAAAGGAGAAAATATAAAAATGCAGTAAATGAAGCAGGCAAAAAGGAATACAAACGTCTCAAAAATGAGATCGACAGGAAGTGCAAAATGGCTAAACAGGGATGGCTAGAGGACAAATGTAAGGATGTAGAGGCTTATCTCACTAGGGGTAAGATAGATACTGCCTACAGGAAAATTAAAGAGACCTTTGGAGATAAGAGAACCACATGTATGAACATCAAGAGCTCAGATGGAAACCCAGTTCTAAGCAAAGAAGGGAAAGCAGAAAGGTGGAAGGAGTATATAGAGGATCTATACAAGGGCGATGCACTTGAGGACAATATTATGGAAATGGAAGAGGATGTAGATGAAGATGAAATGGGAGATACGATACTGCGTGAAGAGTTTGACAGAGCACTGAAGGACCTGAGTCGAAACAAGGCCCCCGGAGTAGACAACATTCCATTGGAACTACTGACGGCCTTGGGAGAGCCAGTCCTGACAATACTCTACCATCTGGTGAGCAAGATGTATGAAACAGGCGAAATACCCTCAGACTTCAAGAAGAATATAATAATTCCAATCCCAAAGAAAGCAGGTGTTGACAGATGTGAAAATTACCGAACAATCAGTTTAATAAGCCACAGCTGCAAAATACTAACACGAATTCTTTACAGACGAATGGAAAAACTAGTAGAAGCTGACCTCGGGGAAGATCAGTTTGGATTCCGTAGAAATACTGGAACACGTGAGGCAATACTGATCTTACGACTTATCTTAGAAGAAAGATTAAGGAAAGGCAAACCTACGTTTCTAGCATTTGTAGACTTAGAGAAAGCTTTTGACAATGTTGACTGGAATACTCTCTTTCAAATTCTAAAGGTGGCAGGGGTAAAATACAGGGAGCGAAAGGCTATTTACAATTTGTGCAGAAATCAGATGGCAGTTATAAGAGTCGAGGGACATGAAAGGGAAGCAGTGGTTGGGAAGGGAGTAAGACAGGGTTGTAGCCTCTCCCCGATGTTATTCAATCTCTATATTGAGCAAGCAGTAAAGGAAACAAAAGAAAAATTTGGAGTAGGTATTAAAATCCATGGAGAAGAAATAAAAACTTTGAGGTTCGCCGATGACATTGTAATTCTGTCAGAGACAGCAAAGGACTTGGAAGAGCAGTTGAACGGAATGGATGGTGTCTTGAAGGGAGGATATAAAATGAACATCAACAAAAGCAAAACGAGGATAATGGAATGTAGTCGAGTTAAGTCGGGTGATGCTGAGGGTATTAGATTAGGAAATGAGACACTTAAAGTAGTAAAGGAGTTTTGCTATTTGGGGAGCAAAATAACTGATGATGGACGAAGTAGAGAGGATATAAAATGTAGACTGGCAATGGCAAGGAAAGCGTTTCTGAAGAAGAGAAATTTGTTAACATCGAGTATAGATTTAAGTGTCAGGAAGTTATTTCTGAAAGTATTTGTATGGAGTGTAGCCATGTATGGATGTGAAACATGGACGGTAAATAGTTTGGACAAGAAGAGAATAGAAGCTTTAGAAATGTGGTGCTACAGAAGAATGCTGAAGATTAGATGGGTGGATCACATAACTAATGAGGAAGTATTGAATAGGATTGGGGAGAAGAGAAGTTTGTGGCACAACTTGACCAGAAGAAGGGATCGGTTGGTAGGACATGTTCTGAGGCATCAAGGGATCACCAATTTAGTATTTGAGGGCAGCGTGGAGGGTAAAAATCATAGGGGGAGACCAAGAGATGAATACACTAAGCAGATTCAGAAGGATGTAGGTTGCAGTAGGTACTGGGAGATGAAGAAGCTTGCACAGGATAGAGTAGCATGGAGAGCTGCATCAAACCAGTCTCAGGACTGAAGACCACAACAACAACAACAGTGTAATTTGGTAAAAGTATTACTGAGAAGCTACTGCATATGTTACCGTTCCAAAGTCCGATGCCACACCGGCAAATACAGGTCATTCCATAATATTTTAACAGAACATTTAACTGAGAGTCGAAGGGTAGCTGAATGTTGTGTTTGGAGTCCGACATGTACTCACATTAGGAACTGGGAGAAGCGCTCTTCATGTACGGTAAGGCGTACGGTAATGTTGCGTAGCTTGTCGTCTACACGTCAGAAAAGCTACTAAACGGGAAGACATGAATGTCTCCATCACTTACTGTACGCTCCTAGGAAGTTTTCATCTCCTTGTTTCGAGAGGAGCGACGAAGATCTGCAACTCCACCTCTAGAGGAGGAGAGTCTGGATTCTACGCAAGCGACTTCTATAAGCACACGAAGGTTATGGCTTTAAGTGGTTGTTGCTCATACGACTGTCTGGAGACTGTTGATAGAGCAATATGTGTCTCCTTATCATTTTCAATGTGCACAGGCCCTGCCGCCAGCAGATTAACATGGGAGAATTAAGTTCTCAGTTGGTGCTACCAATCCGAACTTTCCTGCCTTAGTAATATTCATAGATGAAGCACAGTTCACACAAAGTGGTTACAAAATTCCACAGTCAGCATGTGTGGACATCTGAAAACCGACATGCAACTGTTCTATATTGTCACCAACTGTGGTTCTCCCTTAGCAAGTGGGTCTGTATCTTTAAAGATCAGTTACTTTTATCCCACTGTCCGCTCCCTTAGCTGAGTGGTCAGCCCATCTGACACCCACGCAGCAAGGTCCGGGTTTGATTCCCGGATAGTTCGGAGATTTGATTTGTTCTGAGACTAGTGTGCGTTGTCTTCATCACCATCGACACGCAAGTCGCCCAATCTGGTGTCAACTGGAAAGGCTTTCAACTCAGCAACAGAACTTCAGTAGGTGGGGACTCCAGTCCATCAATGCCTTACGATTAATTTTTTTTATTTATCCCATGTGCTTTTAAACAGACTTATCGGGCATGCATACTTCCTGGGAAACACGGTACCTCACGATTTTCAAGACCTCTCTTGATCATTGGTGATTAAGTTCACTTCTTACGTGATGGTGCTCCTGCACACTTCAGCCGAACCACCTGCCAGTACTTGGATGTTTTCAAATTGATGGATTGGTAGAGGTGCCTCAGTTACCTGGCCTCCACGCTTACCTGATTTCAGTCCTATCGATCACTGGTATATTCTTCTTTGGTACCTGGAATACAGTACCTTTGGAATGGGAGGGGATGTTCGCAGTACTCCTGGAATTTGTATTCATAAAGCCATGCGATATCGATCTGATGCATGTATTCAAGCAGAAGGAGGACACTTCTGTAGAGAAGGTAAAGGTTTTGGTGAACAAAACTGTTTTCAAGGCCAAAACTCCGAAACCAACAATTTCCGGGCACATGTTGCAATGAGCTTTTTTAATTATCTACATGTGGGGAATGCATACCTGAAATAATCCTCCTATTTTTGAAGCAATCTACGTAACAGTTTAGGTATTTTTGAGATGTATCTTCTCAATTATTTAAGAGCTCTGGAGTGCAGCGCACAAAAAGTATTTTAAACCAGTTGCAGGGGGGGCTATACCTGGAGGACAGTGTGCCTAGGAACGCATTTATGTTGCAAGGTCGGAGTGAGTGATTTTAGGATCATATGAAGAAACGTCCACTACAATCCGCTATAACCAGTTTCTGACATTTCTGTTTCCTTTTTGATGTTGCGACACATGAGGTTGTATTTTGTGCAGCGTTTGTAAATATTATTTTTAAAGCTAAATCTGTGAAAATTTGTATTTGAGTTCTCTGTTACAGATCAGAGACGTGATGATTTTGCGATTGATTTTGTATTGACTGCGGTTATTGTTGAACGGCGCAGATTATAATTCAACGACATTGCACCATACGCGATTGATAATTAACTTATTTGCAGCAGCCAAAGGAAGTGACTACGGGAATAAACTCCGTGTAGGCGATGCTTCCTTCGCTGATAGAGCGTCCTTGGCACTGGGATAATAATACTTTTTATTATGGCCTGAGATACTGGAACAGAAAGACGTGTTGTCGGAGCAGACCTTGTTGTATTTTTGCACTGCAGTCATTACGGAATTAGTTAGAGAATGAAGTTTATGTAAACGCTGAGGCGCAATATCTTGTGAACAGAAATGCGAAAGTGGATGTCTTGTTAAAGATAACTATCGTATAAATAAATATTTATTCAAAGTTGAGCAATTTCGTCATTTTAAAACTCTGATAGGTTGTGCTTCAAGTTTCCATATAAGCACGATTAGACATTCTTCTCTGAAGCTTTATGAGTGTTAGTTTCAGCCGGCATGCGGTCCAGTTCCGTCGGAATAGGACGTTTTTGCATGTGAACTGTAATTTGCTAATATTTTTTGCCCCAAAAACTCGGACGACTAGATTCATACATCCCAGAGTGTGGTACGATTGTATGTGGCCACGCATTTCTAAAGTGGGAAATAAATAAGGTTTTCACGATAGTGACATGCAACGGCAGAGGTACGGAGGCTACAGTTTCGTGTCGCTACCATTTGGTCATTGCTGCGACTATACGGAGCTACATCATACCAGTAAACTTATTAAATATAAGCATAGCTGGACCGTCCTGAAAGTTTGGATCCATTTAAAGGCACTCTTAATTAAGGGGAGAAACTACTTCGTGAAGCACATTGACATTTAAGTTAATATTCAAGGTACATTCATCCAAACTTTAACATTTGAAATAAACATTGAAGTAAACCGCAACTTAAATTTCTCTCCCTTAATTTTTCTGTCGCTGTATAAAAACAAAACAGCGAGTTAATATTTCACTGGCATCCAGTTCTGAGCTATGTTGAAAGTTTCAAGCCTCTAGTTCATCGAGAACTTAGTTTCAAATCAGTTGCAAAATTTATACTGAACAAACAGACAGAAGAACAAAGTAGCCTCCGCAATAAACGAGACACTAATGAGAGTTAATACTGCGTTGTCACCCAATTCTGAGCTGTGTGGGAACTTACAAGCCTTTAGCTCATCAGAAAGTTAGTTTGAAATTTATACAGAACAGGCAAACTGATAGAGAAACAAAGTACCCTCCACAAAACAGAAAACAAGACAGCAAGTTAATGTCACATGGTTATCCAGCTCTGAACTATGGTGAAAGTTTCAAGTCTCCAGCTCATAGAGGAAGTTAGTTTTAAATCAGCTGCAAAATGTATACCAAACAAAGAGACGTAATAAAAATATGTCAAAATAGAGAAAATACGGTCATTTTAACGTTTCAGGTGTTCTACATAGTGACACCCTTCCATCTTTCACTATTTTAAATGTAGTATCTATTTTTAAACATACAGATTATGCCACGTTTCAGAAATGTGTGAAAGATATTCCGTTCTACATCTTCTATTATTTATTGAGGTATTTTACGCCCACGTTGGAGCAATTTATTCAGTCCATATACATTTAGGTCTTAATACTAGTTGTAGATTTGGCTTTTTTCTACTGCTCCCAAAACTTCTTCATCCTTTCCGATCTGGCTGCTCTTTCTTCATCAGTTACGGTGTATTTTTTGCGTGTAAATGTCTTTAGTTTAAACTTCGTGCCTCTGTGTTTCACTATCTTCTTCTCTGCCTTCAATTTGTTGCATTGTCCAGCCTAACTCGTCTAAATCATCTTGAACTTCTTTGAACCAGTTGTCCTTCGTCTTACTTTTCCAAAAGCATTTGAACAGTTGTTTCAGTAGCCTGGTTTCTGGTAGTCTGGAAATGTGGCTGAAAAAGGCAACCCTTCTTTTCCGCATTGTGTCAACTATTGACTCAGTTTCTTGGTACACAATTTCGTTGGGTAATAGTCGCCACTGTCTCTCTTCTTGGTATTTTTTGTTTATAATTTTTCTAAGGATTCTTCTGTCTGCCTTTTCTGTCTGCCTTCTGTAGTTTGTCTGTGGTTGATTTGGTGTTCATCTTGAACAGTATTTCACTAGCATAGATTGCTTCAGGTTTAATAGCAGTGTGGTAGTGTTTGAGTTTTGCATTTATCGAGAGACATTTCTTCTTGTAAGAACAATAGGTATTTTATATCTTAGGTACATAGGGTGGTATTTTATACACTCCTGGAAATGGAAAAAAGAACACATTGACACCGGTGTGTCAGACCCACCATACTTGCTCCGGACACTGCGAGAGGGCTGCACAAGCAATGATCACACGCACGGCACAACGGATACACCAGGAACCGCGGTGTTGGCCGTCGAATGGCGCTAGCTGCGCAGCATTTGTGCACCGCCGCCGTCAGTGTCAGCCAGTTTGCCGTGGCATACGGAGCTCCATCGCAGTCTTTAACACTGGTAGCATGCCGCGACAGCGTGGACGTGAACCGTATGTGCAGTTGACGGACTTTGAGCGAGGGCGTATAGTGGGCATGCGGGAGGCCGGGTGGACGTACCGCCGAATTGCTCAACACGTGGGGCGTGAGGTCTTCACAGTACATCGATGTTGTCGCCAGTGGTCGGCGGAAGGTGCACGTGCCCGTCGACCTGGGACCGGACCGCAGCGACGCACGGATGCACGCCAAGACCGTAGGATCCTACGCAGTGCCGTAGGGGACCGCACCGCCACTTCCCAGCAAATTAGGGACACTGTTGCTCCTGGGGTATCGGCGAGGACCATTCGCAACCGTCTCCATGAAGCTGGGCTACGGTCCCGCACACCGTTAGGCCGTCTTCCGCTCACGCCCCAACATCGTGCAGCCCGCCTCCAGTGGTGTCGCGACAGGCGTGAATGGAGGGACGAATGGAGACGTGTCGTCTTCAGCGATGAGAGTCGCTTCTGCCTTGGTGCCAATGATGGTCGTATGCGTGTTTGGCGCCGTGCAGGTGAGCGCCACAATCAGGACTGCATACGACCGAGGCACACAGGGCCAACACCCGGCATCATGGTGTGGGGAGCGATCTCCTACACTGGCCGTACACCACTGGTGATCGTCGAGGGGACACTGAATAGTGCACGGTACATCCAAACCGTCATCGAACCCATCGTTCTACCATTCCTAGACCAGCAAGGGAACTTGCTGTTCCAAAAGGACAATGCACGTCCGCATGTATCCCGTGCCACCCAACGTGCTCTAGAAGGTGTAAGTCAACTACCCTGGCCAGCAAGATCTCCGGATCTGTCCCCCATTGAGCATGTTTGGGACTGGATGAAGCGTCGTCTCACGCGGTCTGCACGTCCAGCACGAACGCTGGTCCAACTGAGGCGCCAGGTGGAAATGGCATGGCAAGCCGTTCCACAGGACTACATCCAGCATCTCTACGATCGTCTCCATGGGAGAATAGCAGCCTGCATTGCTGCGAAAGGTGGAAATACACTGTACTAGTGCTGACATTGTGCATGCTCTGTTGCCTGTGTCTATGTGCCTGTGGTTCTGTCAGTGTGATCATGTGATGTATCTGACCCCAGGAATGTGTCAATAAAGTTTCCCCTTCCTGGGACAATGAATTCACGGTGTTCTTATTTCAATTTCCAGGAGTGTATATTGCAGTACCGTACTATGCTGTGCACCAAATGTACATTCTCAGAAAATGTTTCCTCAAATTAAGTTCTATGTTTGATTCTAGCAGACGTCTCTAGGTCAGGAATGCCGTATTTGCTAGTGTTGGTCTGCTTTTTATATCCATCTTCCTCCGTCCGTCGTGTGCTCTTTTGCTTCCTAGGTCGCGCAAGTCCTTATTTCGTCTACTTCGTGGTCCTGATTCTGATGTTAAGTTTATCACTGTTGTCATTTCAAATACTCTATTTTCGTCATTCTTCGATTTACTCACAGTCCGTATTCAGTTCCGATTAGACTGATCATTCCATTCACTACCTGCTTTTCTGAAATTTATATTCTTCTTGAAGTCTTAGGGTATTTCGCCTGTCTCAAACATCTGGCATACCAGATGGAATAATTGTGTCATGGCTGGTTCTCCTAAGGCTGTCAGTAGTTCTTAGGTAATGTCGTCTACGCCCTGGGCCTTGTTTCGAGTTAGCTTTCTTCAGTGCTCAGTCAAACACTTCTCGCTGTATCATGTACCCCATCCCATCTACATCTACGGCCTCTTCCATTTCTGTAATATTACCTGAAGTTCATCTCCACTGTACACTCCTTCCACCTTTCAGCTTTCTTCGTTAGGACTTGTTTTCCATCTGAGCTCTTAATATTTATGCAGCTACCTCTCTTTTCTCCAAAGGGTTCTTTAATTTTCCTGTAGGCGATATCTATCTTTCCCATAGTGAAATACACTTCTAAATCCCTACATTGTCCTCCAGCTATTCCCGCTCGGCCGTTTTGCACTTCCGGTCAATCTCATTTTTTAGACGTCTGCATTCTCTTTCGCCTGTCTCATTTGCTGTATTTTTATACTTTCTCCTTTCATCAGTTTAACGCAATATCTCCTGTGTTGTCCAAAGAGTCCTACTCGGCCTAATCTTGGTACCTATTTGGTCCTATGCTGCCTTCACTATTTAATCTCTCAGAGCTACCCATTCTTCTTCTACTGTTTTCTTCATCTGTTCTACTCAATGGTTGCCCAATGCTCCCTCCGAAACTCTCAACAACAGCTGTTTCTTTCATCATATTCAGATCCCATCTCCTTAATTAACTACCTTTTTGCAATTTCTTCAGTTTTATTCTGCAGTTCATAATCAATAAAGTGTGGTCGGAGTTCACATCTGCTCCTGGAAATGTCCTACAGTTTAAAATCTGGTTCCTAATTCTCTGTCTTACCATTATGTGATCAATCTGAAAACCGCCGGTGACTCTACGTCTCTTGCAGCTTTCTTTCATGATTCTTTGTCCAGGTGTTAGCGGTAGTTAAAATGTACCCTGTATATAATTCTACCAGGCAGCTTCCTCTTTCGTTCCTTTTCTCTAGTCTATATTCATCTACAATTTTTTCTTCTGTTCCCTTTCCTGCTATCGAATTCCAGTTACCCATTACTATTGAATTTTTGTTTCCCTTAACAATCTGAATGATGTCTTTTACCTCATCATACATTTCTTCAATCTTTTCGTCATCTGCAGAGGTAGTTGTCAAATAAACTTGTACTATTCTGGTGTGTGTGGGCTTCCTGTCTGTCTTCGTTACGATAATGCGTTCACTGTCCTGTTCATAGTAGCTTACTCACATTTATATTTTCTTATTCATTATCAAACCAACTCCTTCATTACCCTATTGGATGTTGTGTTTATAAACCCTGGCCACAACTCCTATTCCACCTGCCACCGAACTTCACTAATTCCCACAGTATCTAACTGTAACCTATCCATTCCCTTTTTAAATTTGCTAGCCTACTTGCCCAATTAAAGAATCTAACATTCCGCGCTCCGACCCGTAGAATGCCCGTTTTGTTTCTTCTGATGACGACATACTCTTGAGTAGTCTCCGCCGGGAGATCCAAATGGGTGGCTATTTTACCTTACGAATATTTTACCCGAGAGGATTCCGTCATTGTTTAACCATAGAGTAGAGCTGCATGCCCTCGAGAAAACCTATAGCTGTAGTTTGCCCTTGCTTTCAGCCGTTCACAGTACCAGCACAGCAAGGCCGCTTTGGTTGATGTTACAAGTGAATCATCCGGACTGCTGCCCCTGCAACTACTGAAAATGCTGCTGGCCGTCTTCTGAAACCATATACTATTGAATGTAATACCATTGTACGATATATAGTTCAGGAGATGTGACGTCATAAACATTGAGATGAGTGAAAAAGTAGGTTTTCTAGAAACTGAGCGCAGATTACGCAGCTACACTGATTCTGTGTTTGACAGGGCGACCACTTAGCGACTTGCAACAAAGTTTAAACGTAATTTCCAAACTTTTCTGAAAGTTTTCATTAGTCTATAGGCGGACAATCGGAAACTATTAAAACCAGCGTGATCTTGGTTTGGCGTCTTCAACGCGCTAACTCATTCATTTGTTAAGTTGTAAGAGGTCCATGACTAAGAAATTTATTGCTAGAGCACTCAAGCAGATGTAATTTCGATGGATTGTTCACTCGCTGCCTGCGAAATGTAAGCTGCAAGTGAATCTCAGACCAGAGAGCAATGTTGTATGCAGTAGGAACTGTGTGGCAGTAGGAGTAAGTTGTAGCTAGCAGTCGTGTGTGTGGAGTTGGCTGGGCCGGTCGTGGGGAGCGATGGCGGTGCCTGAGCGATGTAGTATAAGGTAAAAGCAGCCTCGCGCATATGTACTATTGTTATATCAAGTCCCTTGTAAATGTTTTAAAAAATCTCTTAGTAATAATCATTCTTATAAAAATTTACTTTTGACAATCGCTCATCTCAATTTAAAGAATTTACTAATTTCTCCAATCCATGGTCCCCATTATCGTAAAGAAAAATCAGTTGTTTCTTTCTATGCATGACAAATCTATCGGCCAGCAATGCACTGGGCTGTGCCAGAAAAATAATTATTATAGGAGCAGATATAAACGCGCTATCCGGCGACTTAATTGAGGTAAGAATTTTCAATTTATTCAGAATGATCTTTCAGGGCCATGACGCAGCACTGCTGGTCCAAATTTACTAGTTTAGGTTCACAGTCAATTATTGAAAGGTTATAAGTGAGCCACAATTTTATTGAGAGGTTAGTAACGTTATTATTGCGAGGTTACGGAATGTTATACATATTTTTTCTGTTGGAAGGTTACATTGAATGTGAATGATATACTTATTTTTTACTGTTGTGAGGTATTTTTAACTGTGTTACGCTGAATGTGAATGAATTATAATATGTATTTTAATTGTTGGGAGGTTACACTAAATTTGAATGCTATGTAATTATTTTTATCTGGTGGGAGGTTACACTAAAAGTGAATGTTATACATATTATGTTATCTGTTGGGAGGTTACAAAGTAATCAGATGTTTGAAGCTGCTTTGTATACTGGAGTTCGATCCTTTGAAGAATATATTTGTTTGCGTGTGTGCCTATGTGTGTGTGTGTGTGTGTGTGTGTGTGTGTGTGTGTGTGTGTGTAAATGGAAGGAGGGGGGTTACTAATCTGAGTATTTTGTAAAATACATTTCATTTCATTAACTTGCATTAAAATGTCTGGAGAAAAATCGTTCTCTACTTTTAGGATGATCCCCGTATTATCAACAGAGTTTTTCGTGCATGACGTGAGTGTCACGTGACCGCTGTTACTTTACTGAAACGGAGTGTAATTAGAGGATATAGTTGACAGAGACTCCGTGCTAAGGCAGCAGTCGTGTGCGGCTGTTGTGTGTGTCGGCATAACAGCAGAGGGTGTCGGCCGGCGCGGCGGAAGCCGTAGAGGCGTCGCGCTGAGCTTCAGAGGTTTGACAAGCGCCGGCCGGGAACACGGCGCGCCAGAGCTGCCTTTGACATTATAGCAGCACCGCGCCGGGACAGCGGGACAACTGGACGTCAGGGGAACGCGTGCGTGCCCTGGCAACCGCTGCCGCGCTATATTATACGGCACGCACTGGGCACTGTAGGTTACACGACTCAAGCGACGCGCAAGACTGGTTTACCAGGACGTTGACCTGCACGTGGGTAATTACAAAGCGTGTGATACAGGGTGTTATCCTGACGACCAAAAATGAACTTTCGTTCACAATCAAAATAAAAAAAATCAAGCAAATGTTTTTTTGGTTATCTGGGGGACTTTAAGCAGAATGACTGCCTTTCTTGTGTCTGTTCGTTACGAAAATACAGGGAAACAATTATTGAATTATATGAAAAAAAAACGTAAATCAGTTACCGAATACGGGGTGCACACACTTTACTCAACACGTAAACTTCACTACAGAATTAGGTTATCACATGAAACTTCCTGGCAGATTAAAACTGTGTGCAGGGCCGAGACTCGAACTCGGGACCTTTGCCTTTCGCGGGCAAGTGCTCTACCAACTGAGCTACCCAAGCACGACTCCCGCCGCGTCCTCACAGCTTCACTTCTGCCAGAATCTGTGAGGACGGGGCGTGAGTCGTGCTTGGGTAGCTCAGTTGGTAGACCACTTGCCCGCGAAAGGCAATGGTCCCGAGTTCGAGTCTCGGCCCTGCACACAGTTTTAATCTGCCAGGTAGTTTCATATCAGCGCACACTCCGCTGCAGAGTGAAAATCTCATTCTGAGGTTATCACATGTCCGATATGCCTGACATCACTGGCGATGACGTGGCGCAGACGAATAGCGAAATTCTGCATGACCCGCTGAAGTGTCGGAACAAGGATGCTGTCGATGGTCTTTAAATGGCTGTTTTCAGCTCAGCAATAGTTTTGCTGTTATTGCTGTACACCTCGTCTTTAATACAGTCGCACAAAAGTAAACGCGTGGGTTCAGATCTGGAGAATATGGCGGCCAATCGAGGCCTATGCCAGTGGCGTCTGGGTTCCCTAGAGCCAGAATGAGGTCCCCAAGAGTGCTCCTCCAGGATATCAAACACTCTCGTGCTTCGATGGGGTTGAGCTCCGTCTTGCATGAAACACATTTTGTCGAAATCAGGGTCACTTTAGATAATGGGGATGAAATCATCTTCCAAAACCTTCATACAGCCTCCGGTAGTCACCGTGTCGTCGAGGTATAGTGCACCCAATATTCCGTGACTGGATACTGCACACTAAACAGTCACCCGTTGAGGGTGAAGAGACAGCTCGATAGCGAAAGGCGGAATCTCAGTCCCCCAAATGCGCCACTTTTGCTTATTGACGAACCCGTCCAAATGAAAGTGGGCTTCGTCGCTAAACCAAACCATATTGTGCCTACGAATTTCAATCATGCCCCGCTGCCAACCTCGCATTTTGAACGTCCTAACGCAAACCGTTCATATGACCGAATAACTGTCAACCTATATGAGCAGGAGTATTATTATTTGGTGTGGTGTCACCGCCAGACACCACACTTGCTAGGTGGTAACCTTTAAATCGGCCGTGGTCCGCTAGTATACGTCGGACCCGCGTGTCGCCACTGTCAGTGATTGTAGACCGAGCGCCGCCACACGGCAGGTCTAGAGAGACTTCCTAGCACTCGCCCCAGTTGTACAGCAGACTTTGCTAGCGATGCTACACTCACAAATACTCTCTCATTTGCCGAGGCGATAGTCAGCATAGCCTTCAGCTACGTCGTTTGCTACGACCTAGCAAGGCGCCATTACCAGTTTATATGAGATTATCATTCTGTATCATCAAGAGCGATGTTCTACAATTATGGATTAAAGTTAAGTATTACATCAACTACGTACTTTATTTGCTACTATTAATTCCCTTAACTGTTCCAGACCTCGCGCCAGCCTGCGTGAGTTTAAGCGCGTGCCTCTCGGCTTCACCTCATAGTGACTTGTCTTGCCAAGTCACAACATTTTGGCGACGAGGATGGGATATGTAATCAATGCCCAAGGCATACATCCCAGTCCCGAGCACCTCCGTGCCATACAGGACTTGCCTTCGCCGCAGAATTTGAAGCAGCTACAGAGTGTGCTGGGAAAACTTAATTATTACCACAGATATGTGCCACATGCCTCTTCCATTTCAGCTCCGCTTCATCGCTTACGCCGTAGAGGTGTTCCGTTCGTCTGGACGACGGAATGCGAACGCGCCTTTCGCCAGTTGAAATCGGCGTTGCTTTCCACTACTTGCCTTACGCCATTCGATCCCCAGAAACCCCTTTTGTTGATGGTAGATGCATCGGATTTCGGGATCGGTGCTGTGCTTGCGCACAAAGATGGATCACACGATCGCCCTATTGCCTTTGCGTCCAAATTGCTCTCGTCTGCGCAAAGAAATTATTCACAGATCGAGAAAGAAGCCTTGGCTCTCGTATTTGGTGTTACTAAGTTTCATGATTTCTTGTATGGTCGTCACTTTACAATTATCACAGACCACAAACCTTTGACGTCACTTTTTCATCCGAACAAGCCTGTACCTCCACGTACAGCGCAGAAATTCATTCGCTGGTCTATTTTCCTCTCGCAGTACCGCTACGATATCTTGTATCGGTCCACTGCTAAGCACGGAAACGCCGATGCGTTGTCCCGTTTGCCTGTTGCTGAGGAAAAGCGTTCGATTCTTCCGAACTTGCTTGCATGTTCCTTGAGGCGGAAACCGATGACGTGGTCGAATCGTTTCCGATTGATTTTCGTCGTGTAGCTACAGCCACAGCTGCTGACCCTGTCCTTGCTACAGTTTTGCGGTTTGTTGCTACGCAATGGCCTTTGTCTAAGTCACGGATCGGGGATCCGTTGGTTCGCCGATTTTCTCACAAGGAGAGACTTTTTGTTCGACTTGGTGTTTTGCTGTTGCGTTCTGATAATGATCAGTCCAGGGTCGTGGTCCCACCTTCGTTACAGTCCTCTGTCTTACGGCTTCTCCACCAAGGACATTGGGGTATAGTGCGAACGAAACAACTTGTTCGTCAGCACTGTACTTGGTTCGGAATCGATGCTGCGATTACGAATATGTGCTCTTCTTGCATGGCGTGTGCCGAACAACAATCCGCACCGCCGCGGAAATTCTTTGCATGGCCGAAAGCCACTTCCCCTTGGCAACGCTTACACATTGATTTTACTGGTCCATTCTGGAATGCTCGATGGTTGGTTCTGGTCGATTCATTCAGTCATCTTCCTTATGTTGTCCGGATGTCTTCCACGACGTCATCTGCCACCATCCAAGCGTTATCCGCTATCTTTTGCATTGAAGGTCTTCCACAGACTATTGTTCCCGACAATGGCCCACAATTCATATCCGCAGAATTTCAGTCATTCTCCAAGGCCAATGGTATTCAACATCTGACATCCGCGCCGTTTTTGCCTCAGTCAAACGGTGCCGCTGAACGATTGGTCCGCACTTTCAAGTCACAGATGTTGAAGTTGAAAGAGTCGCATTCTAGGGAGGACGCGTTGTTGCTCTTTTTGTCTTCGTATCGCTCTCAGCCCCGAAATGGTCGCTCGCCGGCTGAGTTGCTCCACGGTCGTCCTCATCGCACCTTGATGTCTTTGCTGCATCCGCCGCATCAGGTTCCTGTGCAGCGGCAGCCACCTGCTTTTGCTCCAGGCGACGTTGTATACTATCGCAACTATCGAGGTTCACGGCGTTGGCTCGCAGGGCGCATTCTTCGCTGCCTCGGCCGCGCTATGTATCTGGTTTTGGGGGCCTCTGGTGAGGTGCGTCGGCATCTCAATCAGCTGCGCCTCTGTCGTCGCACGGGTTCTGCCGCTCCCCGTCTGCTTTCAGCGACGGTGCCGTCCGGTCAGCGCCCTGGGGACCCATCTACTGCCTCGCCTCATCCCCAGGTGTTACCGACGCTGCCTTCCATTTTGCCCCATGACGACGCGCCGCCGCCGCCTGTTCTCCTGCCGGCGACGCCCGCAGTGGACGCTTCGCTGCAACCGTCGGGCGCCTCCCTGGGTCGCGGGCCGCCGATCGCTTCCCGTGACCAGCTGTCCTCCGACATGGAACTCTTGCCCGCTCCGGACCACATGGCGTCTTCGAACGTCGGGTGCCCAGCCCCGATGGAGGTCGACTCTTCGGCCCCTCCTGTCTCTCTGCGGGCACATACACCGCGTGTTGGCGTGCACCCTGGACTAGGTTTTCAGGCGTTTCCTAGCTCCCCTCGGACCGAATGGCCGGGTGCGGGTGGCACAGCCTCGCCTGTTGTTAGGCTCCCCACCTCGTCGCATACGTCAACATGGGGTCCTCCCTACGGCGGGCGGAAGCCTTATCACACAACCGTGCGCTGATTTGCGGGGGAGGAATGTGGTGTCACCGCCAGACACCACACTTGCTATGTGGTAGCCTTTAAATCGGCCGCGGTCCGCTAGTATACGTCGGACCCGCGTGTCGCCACTGTCAGTGATTGTAGACCGAGCGCCGCCACACGGCAGGTCTAGAGAGACTTCTTAGCACTCGCCACAGTTGTACAGCAGACTTTGCTAGCGATGCTACACGGACAAATAGGCTCTCATTTGCCGAGACGATAGTTAGCATAGCCTTCAGATACGTTATTTGCTAGCAAGGCGCCATTACCAGTTTATATTGAGATTATCATTCTGTATCATCAAGAGTGATGTTTCACAATTATGGATTAAAGTTAAGTATTACATCAACTACGTACTTTATTTGCTACTATTAATTCCCTTAACTGTTCCAGACCTCGCGCCAGCCTGCGTGAGCTTAAGCGCGTGCCTTTCGGCTTCGCCTCATAGTGACTTGGCTGTCTTGCCAAGTCACAACATTTGGTAATCTACTTCCTCTCCACAACACCTGTCCAAATACGTATCACGTATTCTCGTAAGCAGAACATTCAACGTAATAAGAAACAGAAACAGGGATCTTTAATACTATTTTAGTACTATAATATGGAGTGCGCACGAAAAGGTGTACAACATTCGAAGATACTCAAATTGGTAACCCTGGACAACAATATACTGATCCACTACTACGACAGTTTCCTGTTTGTTCTCTGGAGTCGTTGGAATATCGTGATAGACAATGTCTTTTACACATACCCAAAGAAAAAAAGTCGAGAGGAGTTATGTGAGGACACCGAACGGACAAATGCACTGTTCCACAGCCACCTACACATCTGGCACGGTACGTCCGGTTGAACATAATGTGCACATATGGAATTATGTGCTAGACATCCATTGTGTTGATAGCACATAGATAGGGATATTGGGACTTCATCCAGGAGAAGAGGAAGAATTCGTTGAGAAACTTGGCATGCACCCTGCTGTACAATTGAACTACGCAGCATCCCACACCAGCCATTAACGCTCTATTCACGCTGATGTTCCTAACATTTAAGCCATCATGGGCTTTGGCTGGATCAGCAATGCATGTCCTTTGTATTTAACCTTTACTTTCAAAAGGAATTTTCATCGGTAAAAAAAAAAAAAAAATCGGAAAAGAAGTTACATGATAAGGATGGAAGTGGTGACGTGTTAGACTGCAACATACACTTGTCGTGTACCCACATGTCGATTCACTGCAACAGATGCAAGAACAGGAACTTCGGCAGTTTCGTCTGTACGAATTCTATGACGATTGCGTGCCATTGGGTTGAAATTTCCAATCTTCTGAGGCCTTAGAACAGAACGAGAAAACATGTCCGGAAAGGTGGGTTCTTGTAAGGACATCACTCTTTGTAGATTCACGTGCCTGGGGAAGACTACGCGCACCTTCAATCAAAATAGGAGAAAAGCAGTGAAGATGCAGTTTACAATCAAGGACTGCCTTTACTGTAAAGAACGTATGGTTTAAGAGCACTGCCATACTGTGCTACCTGCAGTACAGGTAGTACTTGGACTCATATTGTAAATAAGAAAACATATTGCTATCATCTCCATAGATGATTAGCATTTTGTTCTTCTGTTCGGTGGTGTATATTGTGCTCAGATAAACCTTCAACCGAAGACAGTTGACTGAATGATCTGCGCACATTTTCCTTGTGTTTTCTCTTATTTAATATCATCTACAGCAAGCGGCCGAGTTACGTTACCCCATATAGCTGTTCTGTGTGCTATTGCAGGAGAGCCAAAGTCAGTGTGGTGTTACGTTTTTGATAACCTCGTTTTTACGCGAATGGTACTCTGTGACGAGCTTATGAACATTTCTTGAGGAAATGGATTACGAAATGAAAGAAAAATACTGGAAATTATTTAAAAGAGACGTACTGTTAGTCACATCTTCTTTACGAACAAAGCTGCGAGAATAGGAATTACTCTGGTTAATGTCCGTTTGGGAACTAAACAACATTTCCTTGATACATTTTTAATTTGATTGGTTGGTTGGCTGGATGAATGTCGGGAGCGGACCTAACAGCGAGGTCGCCGGTCCCAGCGGATGGTTCAAAGGAACCATACCGGCATTTTCTCAAAGCGGAAAACCTAAATCAGGATGGCCGGTCGCGGGTTTGAACCGTCGACCTCCCGAATGCGAGTCCTCTGGTTTTAATTTGATTACAAATAAAAAGTTTTTTTGGACGGTCAAGGTAAATGGGACACCACGTATTGCTTGTGATGTGCCAGTCGATAACTTGTGCACTACTGACTATTAAAATAGCAACGTCAGAAAGATTATCAAATAGCGAAATTTTACTTATTTTACGTACACGGTGTAGAAGAAAGAACACATAATTACATTTATTGCTGATTTGGGGGTATACCGGGTGCTTGATTTAGTACAGAGACCTGCCTTCTCTTGGCATAGTGTCTAACTGAGCTTGAGTGACGGACAGGGCACGTCCTCCCATGTTGCTTGAGCATGCTAATGTGAGTGATGGGAAAGGGGGAGGACACTAGTAGTTGTGGATAAGTTGAGAATTAGCATCTGACGGGAGGCGTGCTATGGTAGCCCGTGTAGTTGCAATGGCCACTGTGTCCAGATGGCCTAGTGGTCTGCTGGTACGGTACCACAGCGTGTTCGGGAAATGGGTCAGCTTCCGTCACTCCAGTCAATTATATATATTGAAACGTCCCCTTTGGACAATTTTACACGACTGTCCTTAAACTGACACACAATATTTTGTTAGCGCAACGCAATCTGACTTTCAAAATTCCCTACAAAAGAATGGCCCTGACTAACATTAAACTATACCTTTCACAAATCACTTACCTCACAAAAATCTTCGCTGCTCAAGCTACTGCAATACAGCGAGCGCCACTACTGCCAGCTAAATAAAAGATTCAAACTATGGAAGGCACTAACTAGTGATAGGGATAGTTAGCAAATGAAAGATATTAATAGAGAACAAACAATGTATTTACCTTGATATCATCATATATAAATATAGCAGTTCATGACAAATTACAAATCTCCGCCATCTCTCTCCCCACATCCACCACTGCTGGCAGCTCACCTCCAACTGCGCAACGCTACGCGCTGTTCACAGCCAGCTGCCTAACACTACAATGGCGAGTATTACAACAATGCAAAGCAGCCACAGACTGCACACAGCACAGCCAGTGATTTTCATATTGAGGTGGCGTTACCAATAAAAAAACCTAAACAGCCTACTTAACGTTGCCAACAAGAAAATATAAACAGCCTACTTACATAGAGAAAACATAAACAGCCTACTTACATAGCCCCCATGCTCCCCACAAAAATTTTTACAAATTTTTTTTTGGGCAGTGGCCAATAATGATTTGATAAAATTTTTCATAATTACAATAACAAAGAAATCAAATGCACACACTTATTGATACAATGTTGGTCAAAAGCTAAAATTTTCTCACAGTCCATAAAGATAGTCCACATTGTTCATCACAGTAAAAAATGCAGAGTTTTTCTCAAAGTCTGAGCAATAGAAAAAATGCACACGGAAGTAGTGGATTTCCATGCAGTCTTGAAGAAGTAGTGTTGTCCTTCCAACGGAAAGACAGTGCTGACTCTTGACATGCTGACAGGTAATGGGCCACAATGGAGCAAACCCACAGCAGAGTCATTCGAAGTTTTGAAGAATATTGGTAGGTAGGTCATCACAGAGCAGACCCACTGGAGTCCTGGTAGAGATTACGGTATTGGTGGGCCACCAGAGGTGCAGACCCACTGTAGTCCTTGTAGAGATAGCCAGCAGCCATCTGTTGCGATTGTGCAGGTGCACATTCACCATCGAAGAGTCTTGCGGAGAATATAGCAAGTCCATAAACCACCACTTGTGCACTCACAAAGTTTTTGGAATTGTCCTTAGAACCAGCAATGCTGTTATCCAGTCTCTTGCTGAATTATTAACACACGTGCAAACACTAACAGTCCCTACTTCTCACATATTGTCCATATACTATGACCAACAGAAACGTGTGCAGTGAAATGTAACTTACAAGTTAATAATATGATGAATGGTGACAATTACAATTTTATAACATGAGAATACAATTACAAAGATACAGAAAACATCATTAAAAACATAATAATACAGATAACATTTGTAGTAAAACAGGCGTTACAAAAGAATAGAAATAGACATATACGTCAGTGTTACAGGAATTATGACATGAGTACATACATAAAAGATCAGAATAACTTTCGAAACATCAACTTCACACATGAGCATTGAACAGAACGGAATTAATAATGTCTAACATCTTTACAAAGTAAATAACATATTATTAATGCCAATTATATTCGAGGATAACAGTATTCCTCATCATAGTGAATGTAGCTTAATATTAAAAGAAGAAAAAATTCTATGAAACTACACAGAGACAGGAAGAAAACAAATACACAAGGGTACACAAACACATAGTGGGATAACACCAATGGGAAAGGACAGGGTTCGTTTTCAGTGTAACATTTGGTACTGCAGTCCAACCCAAAACTTCATATATCTTTCCTCTTATTTCATCCTTTGTTTCCACCAAAAAAAATTCTAAGCATGCTTTCTGTGTTTATATGTTCACACATTTCTTACCTCATTTTTATTTTCCATTACCTTACCTCATCATTTATTTCCAAGAAAATCCTACCTAAAATACTTTTTTTTTTTTGGACAAACCATTTTCTTATAGCGTCTAAATGCATTTCTTCCAATTCATCATAGTTAGTTTCTTATATAGTCTACCCCTCTTAAGCTAACTTAAATCTACTGAGCTCAGATGCTAAACTAAGGGACGAGGCAATGCAGCAGCACATAACAAATTAACACAAACAGCAATGCAAAAAATGCAAATTGGCAAAGCTAGCAGCATAAATGAGCAAAAGTCAAATTCAATAACACTATGCCTGGCAAACAGCAGCAACTTATACCTAAACATGACATAGTGCAAGCAGAAAAAATATTACACTAAACAACAATGCAGATAAGGGAAATGTATATTCACATCTTACTGTCTATGTAATTAAAGTGGTGCACCACAACAACTTATTGTAAAAAAAATATTACCATGTACTTGAAAAGAAAATTATGTGTTACTGTTACTAGTTCCTTCTTATTGTTCTTTCCTTTCCAAGTGCTCCTTTTTTAAAGAATGTGGATCATAAAATAATTATTTAATAGATCTGTTGACAGAAAGTGTTCACATTAGCAAATGCATTTCATTTTATAAAAGCAATGCTGCAACACAGCTGGAAACCAGATATCAAATGAAATAAGCAATTACGCAAACCAAAGCATAAAAACATCATTCAATAGCTATGTGGCATTTCGTAAGTCAGTAGCTCTCAATTCTCGTAGAAAGACACTTGTCATAATCAGGTGTGCAGATGTAAAAATATTTCTTGTCATTTTATTAGGCATTTCAGTAAATATCATAAATTACGAGCTCCACAGTATGCTTTCAACAAGGAAATGTCAGTAGCGCGGACAATGGCCTTCCCTTTCTTTTTTTTCTACCTGTGCTTCTGATGAGGCACTCACTAATGACTTGTTCTCCAGGCGTCTGACACAGCTGGATGCCCGTGACGCATTACGTGCAGGTGGTCACTTAACTTTCGTACGGAAATATTTACGACAGCAGTTTCTGCTACCGTTGCAGTCTCATATAAAAATATTTCACAGGTCAAGAATTAGCGTTGCAAATCTGTAGAATCAAAATCCTATAAATATAACAGTTCCAAAAAATGTTCAGTGGCATTGTGATACATTCACACATGATTCACACATGTCATAACTCTTAAAGTACGATTCTTGGTTTCCAACATCCTTTTTCACAAGTCAAGAGTCCCTACCCACTATTCATTACTCCTTACCTTATTACACATATACGTATCCATCGACACTCGTCAATATTTCGTCATTATAAATATGAAGCATAATCAAATAACTCATATAGCCTCAGCCTATTAATCGTAAACATACCTCAGCAGCATAATACACATCGTCGTCGTAAAAATAACATCATAACACCTCAGTCAAATCTCTAAATCGTCGTAACTTCCTCCAATAATTTCAAAACCTAAAAAAAATTCTCTGCTCATTTCAATAGTGTCATCTACCTCAAACGTACTTTAAAAATCATGAATCCATACCAAATACATCATTCAAAGCTCTCATAGTATAACAATGGTTCCGAAAAAATATGAACAGTTTACAAAGTACAGACAAAATACAGTTTCATAAGTGTGAAGTAATCCAACTCTGTAATTGCGTAAACATACGTCGCTGATGTAATAAAAAATGTTTATCTCTCAGTTAAATGATCAGATAGCTGTGTAATTTGTGTGTTAGAGAAATATGGTACCGATGTGTAAAGTTGTATAAGCAAATACCATATTAGCTAGGGTTCCTTGTGGTTGCCACACACATGGTACACAAAGTAAGCGTGTACCCCCCTGAGGATAAATGTAATTATACTCCCAGGTGTTACAAATTACAGCAATGGAATGAAATGTATCACGGAAAACTTTCTTTGTAATTCAAAAATCTTTAAAAATAAATGTTTTAAGTATAAAATTGATCACTGAAATGCGTGTCCTATAGCGCTAAATGTGCATCTTGTTGTAAGATAATCTCTGTGGAAGTGTCGTAGTTATTTTCCTCCGAAAGCTAAGTTCTGCAGAAGCCAATGTACTTACCTCATGATAAACAAAATTGAAATGCTTTTCGTATAGATGTCTTAGTTATTACGCTTATTGGCGTGATGAAGAAAGTACTGTACAGTAACGTAATGTTGTGCCACGAAAAAGGCTGTCTCATTGTTGCTATACCACAAAAGTTACTACTAAAACATGTTTTTCTTTCCAGAAGAATTCAGAAAACTGTGCAGATATAAAACAGATACACCGCAAAAGCAACATTGTAAATTGTCACTCATTAGTAGCGTCGTGATAAAAATCGTGTAGCTGTCACATAAACTAACCACTGTGTCATCTGGTATCTCACAGAAAGTACTTTAAACCGAGAATGTATTTTCAACTAAACCAAAATGTTGCATTAAAATCTCATTAGCAGTACCAGATATAATGTTATTTTTCTCGGAGCCAGCCGGCGCACGTGTATGCCTGCGCTGCGAGTCATTGTCTGTCTCTTTGTTGCCGCGCGTCGTTATTGGGATTTGGAGACCTAACTTCTACAAATTCCCCTTTGGACAATTTTACACGACTGTCCTTAAACTGACACACAATATTTTGTTAGCGCAACGCAATCTGACTTTCAAAATTCCCTACAAAAGAATGGCCCTGACTAACATTAAACTATACCTTTCACAAATCACTTACCTCACAAAAATCTTCGCTGCTCAAGCTACTGCAATACAGCGAGCGCCACTACTGCCAGCTAAATAAAAGATTCAAACTATGGAAGGCACTAACTAGTGATAGGGATAGTTAGCAAATGAAAGATATTAATAGAGAACAAACAATGTATTTACCTTGATATCATCATATATAAATATAGCAGTTCATGACAAATTACAAATCTCCGCCATCTCTCTCCCCACATCCACCACTGCTGGCAGCTCACCTCCAACTGCGCAACGCTACACGCTGTTCACAGCCAGCTGCCTAACACTACAATGGCGAGTATTACAACAATGCAAAGCAGCCACAGACTGCACACAGCACAGCCAGTGATTTTCATATTGAGGTGGCGTTACCAATAAAAAAACCTAAACAGCCTACTTAACGTTGCCAACAAGAAAATATAAACAGCCTACTTACATAGAGAAAACATAAACAGCCTACTTACAATATATATATATATATATATATATATATATATATATATATATATATATATATATATATATATGACAAAATTAATTTTTTTTTTTTTAAGTTGTCGCAGCATTTGCAGAGTAAACATGAGACCGGGGTTCGAATCCTGGTCTGGAACAAATTTTCAACTTCCCCATGGATTTCAATCAATCGACACTCGCAGTCAGTGTCTGTAATTCCTTTTCGCTTCACGGAGAGGGAATTAGCCAATGAAACGTGAGACCGCTTACACGACACAAGTAGAACTTGGGAGACGGCGTACTGAATTACGTCGTTTGTAGCGGAAGACTGTATTTGATAGTTTTTATAGTATAACATACGTACAATTAACACAGGGTGACGATTACTGAACAATATGAAATGAAATCGTCATAACCTCTGAACGGTTACGTAATAGGCGCAAATGGTATGGTTTAGCGACAAAGTCCACTTTCATTTGGATTGATACGTCAGTATGCAAAACTGGCACATTTGGGGGACTGAGAATCCGCATTTCGCGATCAAGAAGTCTCTTCGCCTCAACAGGTGACTGTATGGTGTGCAATGTCCAGTCACCGAATAATCGGAGCGATATTTCTTGATGGCATGGTGACTAACGAAGAGTACGTGAAGATTTCTGAAGATGATTTCATTCCCGGGTTCACGCATGCTCAGAGGCCAGTAGGAGCCAATAGAAAACCTGCCTCACTTCATCACTGCATTTTATTTACTGTGCAGCAATGATGAATTAATATTCTGTAACACAGCCATAAGTTTCCGCCTATATGTCCATATGACTTTGCCTGCTCCTTATCGACACTCCTGGAAATTGAAATAAGAACACCGTGAATTCATTGTCCCAGGAAGGGGAAACTTTATTGACACATTCCTGGGGTCAGATACATCACATGATCACATTGACAGAACCACAGGCACATAAGCACAGGCAACAGAGCATGCACAATGTCGGCACTAGTACAGTGTATATCTACCTTTCGCAGCAATGCAGGCTGCTATTCTCCCATGGAGACGATCGTAGAGATGCTGGATGTAGTCCTGTGGAACGGCTTGCCGTGCCATTTCCACCTGGCGCCTCAGTTGGACCAGCGTTCGTGCTGGACGTGCAGACCGCGTGAGACGACGCTTCATCCAGTCCCAAACATGCTCAATGGGGGACAGTTCCGGAGATCTTGCTGGCCAGGGTAGTTGACTTACACCTTCTAGAGCACGTTGGGTGGCACGGGATACATGCGGACGTGCATTGTCCTGTTGGAACAGCAAGTTCCCTTACCGGTCTGGGAATGGTAGAACGATGGGTTTGATGACGGTTTGGATGTACCGTGCACTATTCAGTGTCCCCTCGACGATCACCAGTGGTGTACGGCCAGTGTAGGAGATCGCTCCCCACACCATGATGCCGGGTGTTGGCCCTGTGTGCCTCGATCGTATGCAGTCCTGATTGTGGCGCTCACCTGCACGGCGCCAAACACGCATACGACCATCATTGGCACCAAGGCAGAAGCGACTCTCGTCGCTGAAGACGAAACGTCTCCATTCGTCCCTCCATTCACGCCTGTCGCGACACCACTGGAGGCGGGCTGCACGATGTTGGGGCGTGAGCGGAAGACGGCCTAACGGTGTGCGGGACCGTAGTCCAGCTTCATGGAGACGGTTGCGAATGGTCCTCGCCGATACCCCAGGAGCAACAGTGTCCCTAATTTGCTGGGAAGTGGCGGTGCGGTCCCCTACGGCACTGCGTATGATCCTACGGTCTTGGCGTGCATCCGTGCGTCGCTGCGGTCCGGTCCCAGGTCGACGGGCACGTGCACCTTCCGCCGACCACTGGCGACAACATCGATGTACTTTGGAGACCTCACGCCCCACGTGTTGAGCAATTCGGCGGTACGTCCACCCGGCCTCCCGCATGTCCACTATACGCCCTCGCTCAAAGTCCGTCAACTGCACATACGGTTCACGTTCACGCTGTCGCGTCATGCTACCAGTGTTAAAGACTGCGATGGAGCTCCGTATGCCACGGCAAACTGGCTGACACTGACGGCGGCGGTGCACAAATGCTGCGCAGCTAGCGCGATTCGACGGCCAACACCGCGGTTCCTGGTGTGTCCGCTGTGCCGTGCGTGTGATCATTGCTTGTACAGCCCTCTCGCAGTGTCCGGAGCAAGTATGGTGGGTCTGACACACCGGTGTCAATGTGTTCTTTTTTCCATTTCCAGGAGTGTACTCACGGATTGTTTCTACATTCATATCATCATCATCATCATCATCATCATCATCGTTACCGTGAATATTCCGCAAGCTACTTCTCGGCGTGTGCAAGAGGGTACTTCCGGTACCTCTATCTGCCCCCCTCCCCCCCCTCCTTTCACTATTCCATTCGCGGTGACGCGTGGAATGAATGATGGTAGGTAAATCTCTGTATTAACTCTCCTTTCTCGAATTTTCTCGCTGTGGTCACTTCGTGAAACGTATGTGGTGGGAAGTAGTATGTTATCCGACTCTTCCCGGAACGTACTCTCTGAATTTCAATAGTAACCCACTTGGTGGTACACAATGCATCTCTTATAGCGCAATTCTTCTGAAGACTGTTGATCATCTTTGGAACGTTCTCGCGCCGACTAAACAACCTTGTGACGAGACCAACTGCTCTTCTTTATTGCATCTTCTCTATCTCTTCTATTGGACCTACGTATTAAGGGTCTCAGATTGATGAACTGCTGAACTATACTCAAGAATCGGTCGAACGAGTGCCTTGTAAGTCACTTCTTTCGTGGATGGTTACTCCTAGATAGTTTGCGGTTGATGCCTGAAATTTGTAATCAGTGGTATGGTTGTAAAGTAGATTTCTTCTCCTTTATGCGCAATATGTCACATACATTTACGTTCTGGGTCAGCCGACAGCCCCTGCGCCGTTCATCAATCCTCTGCAGCTCATTGAGAAAATCGATATTGGCTTATGGTGTTACTACTACCTTACAGGCAACCGTATCACCTGCGAACAGTTTTGTGGAGCTTCCGATGCTTTCTACTAGATTATTTATTCTTACTGTAAACAGTAACGGTCGTATCAGACTTACTTGGAGTACTCATGATATTTCCTTAGCATTCCTCGATTTGTTCCGTTAAAAGCGACGTATTAAGTTCTGTTAACAAGGAAGTCTTGAATCAAGTTGCAAATCTGGTCCTATACGCGGCAAGCTCGTATTTTTTCACTAAAGGGCAGAACGAATCGGTGTCCAAGGTCTTTCTAAAGTCAAGAAAAACTAAATCAATGTGAGCACTGATGTCTACAGCACTGTGGATCTCATGGAGCAACAGAGAGAGCTGAGTGAGTTTGGCAAGATCTGTGTTTGCAGAAGTCATGTTGATTTCTACGGAGGCGATATTCGTTCTCCAGACACAGGACTATTCAAGACGAAGGGGCAGATTTAAAATATTTACATCTTCCAAATTACAAAAGGTAGCACCGTAGTTCCAACGTTCCTGTACAGACAACAGTTTAAAATTTGAACTGTTCGAGTAGACATTCCAATCACGGCCGCATTGGCGCTGTTGCTTTTTTCATGGAGAAAACTGACGAAACTAACTTATCTATACATGCTTCAAAACTGATTGTTTCCTCAACTTCAAGATGATTCAGATGACTTCAAGCAAGATGGCGCCCGTCCCATTTTCCTAAGGACGTCCGACGTTATCTGGGTGACAATTGCGGGACGTTGGATTTGGAGCGGAGGAGCAGAAGATGAACTTCATCGCCGGTGGCCTCCCAGGTCTCCAGACTCTCACCTTGTGACTTTTATCAGTCGGGTTACGTGAAAGACCGCGTTTTTATCTCCCTATACAACCCAACTATCTTGGAAGTCTGTGACACCACATTGTTGAAGCTGTGGATTCGATAACGAGAGACCAGCTGCTTCCTGTGTGGCAGGAAATGAGTCACGGTTTCTATATTTGTCATGTAACACATGGAATTTAAATTGAATGCATAAAAATATGAACTTTTCTCTTTCCAGGAATGTTGGAATCGCGTTTCTATATTTTGTACTTTGGAAGCATTAATTATTTGAAATCTGTTCCTTCTTTTTGAATAGCCCTGTATGTCATAATACGTCAGCATAAAGCATGTTCCATAATTCTACAATACAGTGACGTCAGCGATGTAGGCTTAGAATTAGGAGAGCTACCGAGCGAGGTGGCGCAGTGGTTAGCACACTGGACTCGCATTTGGGAGGACGACGGTTCAATCCCGTCTCCGGCCGTCCTGATTTAGGTTTTCCGTGATTTCCCTAAATCGCTTCAGGCAAATGACGGGATGGTTGCTTTGAAAGGGCACGGCCGATTTCCTTCCCCATCCTTCCCTCACCCGAGCTTGCGCTCCGTCTCTAATGACCTCGTTGTCGACGGGACGTTAAACACTAACCACCACCACCACCGTTAGGAGGGCTATTTGGAAAATAAGGTCCGATCAGACGTGAAATGGAACCACAGTGAAAGTCTGATGAAGCTTTGTACACATGTGTTGGGTAGTGTCTCTACTAAGCCCACCGACCGCGTCACATCACTCTTTTCAGTTCAGAGCGCACAGTGAGCAGTTGTAGATGCCTAGAAAATAGAGTCTCCCGCAAAGTATGAAGGCCTGATGAGAGATTTTGCCTGATGTCATGCAGCCCACACAACATAACTGTCAAGCGTTTCCTTCTCCGTGACAATTCTCATTCACTCTCTGCAGGGGCAGTGAAGATGCACCTGCAGTGTTTTCAATGGGATGTGTTTTATTACCCACCATACAACCCGTAATTGTTTCCCAATGAGTTTCACCTCCGCTCACACGAAACTCTGGCTATGATAATAACCTTTTAGGATAGACAACGAGCTATAGAACAGCGTAAAGAACTGGCGGAAAGCACAGGCGGCTGCCTTATATGACCAGGGTATTGGAAAGCGGTACAATGCTACGATAAATGATTTGGAGCGGCAACTATGTAGAGAAATAGCTGGAAGATGTAGCAAACTTTTTCAATTTTTTTTTGTTTCGCCACTGATCGGACCTTACTTTCCGAATAGCCCTCGTATATGCTTCTCTCTTATGACCCTTCTTGAAAATGGGAATGATCTGGTCTTTTTCTGCCAGGTATTCTTCACTGCTTCAGCAATCTACGATAAATTGCTGCTAGAAAGGAAGCAAGTTTTTTTCACAAAATCTCTGTAGAATCTTAGAGGTGTCTCAGGTGGTCTTGATGTCTTTCCGCAACTGAGCGATAGTGGTTGATTTTCCGTTTCGCGATCGGTTTTCTCAATATCTGCCTTTTTTGCGTTCGTAGAATGACTGAAAGGAGGGATCGTGTTACGATCTTCGACGGTGAAACAATTTCGGAAGACGGAATTCAGAATTACGGTCTTCTCTCCGTCTTCTTCCGTTTCGGTGTCAGTATGGTCAGTGAGTGCCTAAATAGATGAACTGCGATCCGCTTAGTGGTTTTACGCAAGACCAAAGCCTCTTAGGGTTTTAGTCAGATCTGTTTCCTGCTATTTGTGCCCGTTTAGCGAAATCACCCTCTATGTAAACACTGAAGAGCCAAAGGAACTTGTACACCAGCCCAATATTGTGCAGGGCCCCCGAGAGCAAGCAGACGTGCCGCAACACGACGTGGCATAGACTCGAAGTATGTTTTAAGTGGTGATGGAGGGAATTGACACCCTGAATCCTGCGCGGCTGTCCATAGATCCGTAAAAGTACGAGGGGGTGGAGATCTCTTCTGAACAGCACGTGGCAAGGAATCCCAGATATGCTCAATAACAAATAAAATTCTTCTGGGTTTGAGGCCGCATTGTCATCTGTAAAATACCGACGTTTCGGCAACTGTTGCAAGGCACCTTCCTCAGGGTGTGTTGATAACTTCAGTTACAGAAGACAATGCGGCCTCAGACCCAGAAGAATTTTATTGACTGTGAGAACGGCCGCGGATGCGTTTACATGCTCAATAACGTTCATGTCTGCGGAGTTTGGAGGCCAGCGGAAGTGTTTAAACTCAGAAGAGTGTTCCTGGAGCCACTCTGTAGCAATTCTGAATGTGTGGGGTGTCGCATTGCCCTTCAGGAATTGCTCAACTCCGTCGGAATGCACAATGGACATGAGTGGATGCAGGTGATCAGAAAGGATGCTTACCGGCCGGAGTGGCCGAGCGGTTCTAGGTGCTTCAGTCTGGAACTGCGCGACCGCTACGGTCGCAGTTTCGAATCCTGCCTCGGGCATGGATGTGTGTGACGTCCTTAGGTTAGTTAGGTTTCAGTAGTTCTAAGTTCTAGGGTACTGATGACCTTAGAAGTTAAGTCCCATAGTGCTCAGAGCCATTTTTAGAAAGGATGCTTACGTACATGTCACGTTACAAAGTCGTATCTAAACGTATCAGGGGCCCATATCACTCCAACTGCACATGCCCCACACCATTACAGAGCCTCCACCAACTTGAACAGTCCTCTGTTGATATGTAGGGTCCAAGGATTCAAGAGGTTGTCTCCATAACCGTACACGTCCACCGACCTGATACAATTTGAAGCGAGACCTGTCCGACCAGGCAACATGATTCCAGTCATCAACAGTTCAGGTGTTGACTGGCCCAACCGTGATGTAAAGCTTGGTGTTGTGCAGTCATCAAGGGTACACGAGTGGGCCTTCACCTCCGAAACATCATATCGATGATATTCCGTTGAATGGTTTACACGCTGACAGTTGTTGATGGCTCACCATTGAAATCTGCAGCAATTTGCCGAAGGATTCCACATCTGTCATGTTGAACGATTCTCTTTCGTTGGTACCATTCTTGCAAGACCTTTTTCCGGCAGCAGCGATGTCGGAGATATGAAGTTTTACGGGATTCCTATTATTCATGGTAATCTTGTGAAATGGTCGTACTGGAAAATCCCCACTTCGTCGCTACCTCGGAGATACTGTGTTCCATCGCTCATGCGCCGACTATAGCATCACGTTCAGTCTCACTTAAATCTTGATAACTTGCTGAAGTATTGGCAGAAGAGCCAACACCGTGTTGCTAGAGGAGGCCGAAATGCACGCTTTTAAACTCACGCAGGCTGGTGTGAGGTCTGGAACAGGTCAGAGAAATAAGACTAGCAAAACAGGAGGT
Source organism: Schistocerca serialis cubense (assembly GCF_023864345.2). Taxonomy (NCBI): domain Eukaryota; kingdom Metazoa; phylum Arthropoda; class Insecta; order Orthoptera; family Acrididae; genus Schistocerca; species Schistocerca serialis. The sequence continues at coordinate 844,614,387 of NC_064641.1, read as the reverse complement.
AACTGGTAGAATATTTAACTTTAAATCATAATTGATGAACATCGGTCTGACGGTACAGGCATCATAAGATAAATATCTATTGATAATGGCGCCTTGCTAGGTCGTAGCAAATGACTTAGCTGAAGGCTATGCTAACTATCGTCTCGGCAAATGAGAGCGTACTTTGTCAGTTAACCGTCGCTAGCAAAGTCGGCTGTACAACTGGGGCGAGTGCTAGGAAGTCTCTCTAGACCTGCCGTGTGGCGGCGCTCGGTCTGCAATCACTGACAGTGGCGACACGCGGGTCCGGCGTATACTAATGGACCGCGGCCGATTTAAAGGCTACCACCTAGCAAGTGTGGTGTCTGGCGGTGACACCACACTTGCCATTGTAGTAAGCAGTAACGGATCTAACAACTGCGCCAGACACTTGTTGTCTTATATAGGCGGCCGGCCAGAGTGGCTGAGAGGTTCTAGGCGCTTCAGTCTGGAACCGCGCTACCGCTACGGTCGCAGGTTCGAATCCTGTCTCCTTCATGGATTTGTGTAATGCCCTTAGGTTAGTTAGGTTTAAGTAGTTCTAAGTTCTAGGGGACTGATGACTTCAGAAGTTAAGTCCCATAGTGCTCAGAGCCATTTGAACCATTTATATAGGCGTTGCCGACTGCGGCGTAGTATTTTTGCCTGTTTACATATCTCTGTATTTGCATACGCATGTCTATACCAGTCTCTTTGGCACTTCACCGTAAATACGGAAGTAGGGCAATGTGCGATCTATGCGCATCGTATCTGCAGTCTAAGCGCGTGATATGATACAAAGGCAACGCGAGTCTCTAGTCAGGTGTGAGTGTGGCATTTGACTGGCGGGTTCCTGTGGTCCCGTGGAGCGTGGACCGGACGCGGCAATTAGCCGGTCACTCTGTGTGTGTGTGTGTGTGTGTGTGTGTGCGCGCTCCAAACGTCCGCCGCCGCTGCACCCACGCGCACCATTTGAGCGACGCAGCGCGGCGCGGCACGGCGCTTTGTGCTGAGTGCCCTCTTCCTCTGCGCCGCGTGTTAAAAACAGTTCCAGACGTCCTTCAACAGTCTCTTTTCCTGCAAATATTAGTAATTCGTCGCGTCCAATGCAGGGATGAGAAAAACCTAGCGGTCAAAACCGGTAATGCTGCTTTAGTTCCGAATAATCGATATCTTTCGATATTTGTTTGGTCTCGGCTATAACACTAAGTGAGTAAGAAATCAGAATGTCAGTTATCAGCCGGCCGGAGTGGCCGAGCGGTTAAAGGCGCTACAATCTGGAACCGCACGACCGCTACGGTCGCAGGTTCGAATTCTGCCTCGGGCATGGATGTGTGTGATGTCCTTAGGTTAGTTTGGTTTAAGTAGTTCTAAGTTCTAGGGGACTTATGACCACAGCAGTTGAGTCCCATAGTGCTCAGAGCCATTTGAACCATTTTGTCAGTTACCCATAGCAACAGTGCTAAGTTTTTATTCGTTTTTAAATAAGCCTTGCTTGAAGAAATTTTCATAAGTAAAATTTACGTTATTTTGAATTATTGTGTTATTTCAGAAGGTGGGAAAAGCGGTCAGCGCTGTTTTAATAACAATGCCGACAGAAACGAGGAATAAACACAACAAACACATAGCTTAGGAAGTGGTGCAGCATCACTCAGACAACAATGTTCCTGGGCCCGTGCGTCGTGGGTTAAGGTAGCGTATATTTGCAATGTGCAGGATTAACCGAGCGGTCTAAGGCGCTGTAGTCATGGACTGTGCGGCTGGTCCCGCCGGAGGTTCGAGTCCTCCCTCGGGCATGGGTGTGTGTCCAGAATGAGATTTTCACTCTGCAGCGGAGTGTGCGCTGATATGAAACTTCCTAGCAGATTAAAACTGTGTGCCGGACCGAGACTCGAACTCGGTACCTTTGCCTTTCGCGGACAAGTGCTCTACCAACTGAGCTACCCAAGCACGACTCACACCCCGTCCTCACCGCTTTACTTCTGCCAGTACGTCGTCTCCTACCTTCCAAACCGAGTTCGAGTCTCGGTCCGGCACACAGTTTTAATCTGCCAGGAAGTTTCATGGGTGTGTGCGTGTTTGTCCTTAGGTTAATTTAGGTTAAGTAGTGTGTAAGCTTAGGGACTGATGACCTTAGCAGTTAAGTACCATAAGATTTCACACACATTTGAACATATTTTTGCAATGTGCAAGACTTGCCGGAATCTGGTCAGTACGTTTGCAATTTGCAAGACTTGCCCCAACCTCGTCAGTACGTTAGATTCTCGCTGTTGTCACCGGACGTCTGTTGTATTGCAGAATGGCGCCAACCCTATTCTGGAAATATTTTTATGAAGTGGCGTAACAATGAAGTACAATTCTTCATTTGCTTTAAAAGATTAAGGATCTGTCTGCCATTCCTATCACATAATAAAAGAGGAATGCGATTGTGGTAATAGTAATACTTTAGAAACTTAACAACTATTCATTCATAATACAAAATAATAATAGAATGTAGCTGATATTGCCAGTGTCTACGTAATTTGAAAACGGACAAATTATCATGAAAAAGACTACTTCATTTTTCACCATTTAGATGTGATTATTGGCAATCCACAAATACTGACATGATCCCTGATTAAAACATGATTTTTGAGCAGGGTTTCAAATAATTAGAATCAGTACGAGAACACAGGTGATTTTTTCTAGTGTTCAACCACTTATCACTTTTGTAGAATAGGAGAGAAAGGCGGACGGACGCAGTTTTCTTTTATTTGCCCATTTAATTTAATTTTTTGATTCTATCTTGAAACTAAGACAGTCAAAATTTTTCAAACCTTGTACGATTTCTACGTTTATTGCAAGAAATTACGGAAATGAAAAACCTAAAGCCAGTTATTACAGAAACCGCTTATTCCGAGTGCTTTCAAAAGTCAGATTAAACCGACTTGGGCCAAACAGATTTAACCGAAAACCCTTGTTTCAGCGATAATCGGCGTCCCTAGTTCGATGCCGTCCATCATCCGATTCTGTCTTGCACTAGCATTTTCGTATATTGTAGCCGCCCTCCGTCGATCTCGTGTCGTCGACTTGTCTGACGTAAGATATTTTTGCTGTTATCTACTGTACATGCCCGACGGATCGCCATAAACATCTTCACCTAACGGCAACTAAACTTCGGGTTTTCATAATAATTAATGTGAACTTTTGCTTAGTCGATCACCCTTCATTTGCTGCTGCGTTACCGAAGACAAGATAGTTAACAGCGTCTTTGGATGTTAGTTATTATTTATTAATACACACGTAATTATGAAAATCACATCAGTTTTTTATTAACAACATTCAATAATAATTAAATGATCATGAATGATTGCGTTTTGTATAGAGGGAAAAGGAGGGTTGGTCCCACAATTATTCTCAGCAATTACGGCACTAAAATGTCCGTGATTTTTATAGTTCGTCACTGAAACATATTATCGCAAGTAGTATGGTCCATTACTATGCAGTCATTCATACTTCGTACGTTTTTACTTTCACAAAGCAAAGTGTCCAGTTCCGTCCTTATATTCAATGTAACGTCCCTATCGTCCACAATCCTATTATCAGTTATTCTGCAGGTAACAGAATTTAATACTGAGCGCTACTTTTCACGTGCGCGCAGTTCCTCAGATATTCTTACTCTGTGACCTTACGGCAAGAGTCTGTCCCATATAAAGTAACCATAGTCAATTTTCTTGCAGTTTAACAAAAGTGCCCTGAACCCTTCCGTAGCATATCACAGACAAATTCCCGCTATATCGCACGCCGCAGCTACGTAGACTTATTCAAGGCTTAGAAAACAAGACAATAGAATTAACAATACCCGCGCTTAGTTTATATAGTAAAATTTAGAAACAAAAGTAGCCGCGTTAAACCCTCTGTGATTTCCCTAGGCGCTACTTTGCTGCGGGCGTTATTCTAATGAGATTATACATCGATTATTGTAATAAAAGGTTTTACAATGCTATGAATTATTACCAATAGTATCGATCACCTCTTCCATAAATGAAAATAAGCCTGATAATGTTGTTCTTGATTAAGAGAGCGGTTATAATCTGCGTACCCAAAACACACAACATCAATGTGTTTGTTGCACACGCCGAAACATATAGCACCACAACCAGAGTTGAAAGCTTTAACGTGGACACGGATGTACTTCCCAGAGTGGGTTGATGAGATGTCAGGGACGATCACAAGGGAAGTTCTCGCCAACGCAGTCTGCCACCCCAACGTGCTCTAACTGCAGTTGTCGGCTACATCTGGCGCTCAGACACATAGAATTCGTTTGTAAAATTTGACACTAGAGAAAAGAATTGCGTTAATAACTTTAGGGATTTTGAAAAATGCAGGAAAAAATTTCTCGAAGAACATTGTGGAGGTATCAACAGATTCGAAGCCTGTTAAGACTCTTTCCAAATTTCTATTATTTGTTTTTTATTATTTGGCCTTTGAATAAGGCCTCATAAAGATATCAACATAGCTATCTTGAGGCAAGACATATTAGGTGATCTGCACTTAATTAAAAACAACTGGACTCACATTCGGGAGAACGACGGTTCAGACCTGCGTCCAGCTATCCATATTTAGGTTTTCCGTGATTTCCCTAAATCGCTCCAGGCAAATGCCGGTGTAGTACCTTTGAAAGGCAACGGCCTAATTCCCTTCCCCATCCTTGACACAATCCGAACTTGTCATCTGTCTCTAATGACCTCGACGTCTTCTGAACGTTAATCCCAAAATTCCTTCCTTCCTTTCTTCTTCAATTAAAATGAAAACATAATATCAGGGAACATATTAAAGTCTCTTACGTGGGTTGAGGGCATCCCATGTTGATCAGATATCGTAGCTCTTCGGACACCATTCACAAAACTGGAGAGAAAGATAATTTGTCTAAATGCTGCCTGACTACTTTGACCTGCAGTTTTTTCCCATATTATGTATAACAAGTTGACAAAATTCGCAAAGAAAAATGAAACACCAACTGATTCACAACGTGACTTCAAGGGTCGGAAATCAAAAGAAAATGCTTTATATGACTGCATATACAGTGTCCTTAAACGTATGGATGATAAAAGACAAGTAACAAGATTGACGTAACGAAAGCGTTTGGCATGGTTGACCCCACAGTTCTACAGGGCTATTACAAATGATTGAAGCGATTTCATAAATTCACTATAGCTACATTCATTGACATATGGTCACGACACACTACAGATACGTAGAAATACTCATAAAGTTTTGTTCGGCTGAAGCCGCACTTTAGGTTTCTGCCGCCAGAGCGCTCGAGAGCGCAGTGAGACAAAATGGCGACAGGAGCCGAGAAAGCGTATGTCGTGCTTGATATGCACTCACATCAGTCAGTCATAACAGTGCAACGACACTTCAGGACGAAGTTCAACAAAGATCCACCAACTGCTAACTCCATTCGGCAATAGTATGCGCAGTTTAAAGCTTCTGGATGCCTCTGTAAGGGGAAATCAACGGGTCGGCCTGCGTTGAGCGAGGAAACGGTTGAACGCGTGCGGGCAAGTTTCACGCGTAGCCCGCGGAAGTCGACGAATAAAGCAAGCAGGGAGCTAAACTTACCACAGCCGACGGTTTGGAAAATCTTACGGAAAAGGTTAAAGCAGAAGCCTTACCGTTTACAATTGCTACAAGCCCTGACACCCGATGACAAAGTCAAACGCTTTGAATTTTCGGCGCGGTTGCAACAGCTCATGGAAGAGGATGCGTTCAGTGCGAAACTTGTTTTCAGTGATGAAGCAACATTTTTTCTTAATGGTGAAGTGAACAGACAGAACGTGCGAATCTGGTCGGTAGAGAATCCTCACGCATTCGTGCAGCAAATTCGCAATTCACCAAAAATTAACGTGTTTTGTGCAATGTCACGGTTTAAAGTTTACGGCCCCTTTTTCTTCTGCGAAAAAAACGTTACAGGACACGTGTATCTGGACATGCTGGAAAATTGGCTCATGCCACAACTGGAGACCGACAGCGCCGACTTCATCTTTCAACAGGATGGTGCTCCACCGCACTTCCATCATGATGTTCGGCATTTCTTAAACAGGAGATTGGAAAACCGATGGATCGGTCGTGGTGGAGATCATGATCAGCAATTCATGTCATGGCCTCTTCGCTCTCCCGATTTAGCCCCATGCGATTTCTTTCTGTGGGGTTATGTGAAAGATTCAGTGTTTAAACCACCTCTACCAAGAAACGTGCCAGAACTGCGAGCTCACATCAATGATGCTTTCGAACTCATTGATGGAGACATGCTGCGCCGAGTGTGGGAGGAACTTGATTATCGGCTTGATGTCTCCCGAATCACTAAAGGGGCACATATCGAACATTTGTGAATGCCTAAAGAAACTTTTCGAGTTTTTGTATGTGTGTGCAAAGCATTGTGAAAATATCTCAAATAATAAAGTTACTGTAGAGCTGTGAAATCGCTTCAATCATTTGTAATAACCCTGTACTTAAGAAACCTGACGTAAAGGGCATATTAACTGCATGGATTCAGTCATTTCTGAGCGTGAAATGAGGAACCCAGTTACCTCTTCGAGTTCACATGGGCATGTATTGGGACTATTTACTTTTATAATCTCATAGACTTCTAGCTGGTTATAACAGAACTGTGATAACAGAAGCCGACATAACGAAGATGTTGAAGAAACACACTGTCAACAAGCTGCTCAGTGACCTTCCCTACTACCCTACTTAAACAAGTGTTAACAGCAATAAAACACTAGCACTAATTTTTCACAGGAAGTGAAACAAGAATATCCAATATCCCAGAGTTACATTAACAATCACCGTGCACTAAATAGTAAGGAGATTAAATTCCTGGGTCTATGGGTCCATACTGACATGAAATTGGAGCTGCATATGGCACATGATAATTCGAAGATCAATAAATGTTATCCCCTAAGAATCACTAAAAGCTGTGTAAATGAGCAGGTAGTTGCGAGTACATATTAAGCATATTTTCTTTCACACAAAAAGTATCGAATCGTGGGAGTATTTTGGAGTAACTCTCCTAGAGCACAGAATACTTTTAGAATAAAAAAGAGAGCTATCATTGCTGGGAAGAGCACTTGAGATTAATGTAAATCACTGCTTACGAAAGAAATTGAGGAACCACCATTGGCCTGAATGTAGGTCTTGGAAACATTACTGTTCGTCAAAAAACATGAAGTTACTAGATCTACAACTTTGCTTCCGCCGTTTTTTCTCGAAGTTCAGGGCTTTATTGTGAAAAACTTACAAAAAAATTATGATTCGTAGTATTGCCCCGCTGGTCACTACATTCTCTCATCTTTCTGATAGCATACAAATCCCGTGGTGGAAGAACTGGGCGTCTCTTGTGGGGATCCATAAAGCGATTCAATTTTGCGCTTGTTTATATGATCGGAAGTGCTGGTCAGCCACACTGAGTGACACTGATCGAAAAATGTGGTAGTCAGAGAGATCAACGTATCGTGAATACGGCAGGAGGGATAGGACTTCTCATTTCAACGTTTCCATGTATATTTTGGCGGGTTTTACGACATGGGATCGAGCACTGATCTGCTGCAAAATTACCTTTACGTGTCTATCGCTGTACTGTCTTTCAGTGCTGTGCTCGAACGCATCAGTTGCTTTCGATACTCATGTCTTGTGACTGTCTTCGTCTGTTTCAGTAGCTACGAAAACGTTCTGGCCTCCACCGCCATGCCGGTCTTCGACATCAAAATCACCGTTTTTAAGGTGCTCAAAACAATCTCTGCTCGTTCTTCCACTAATCTCTTGGTCTTACCCAGAATTTTAAGAGCCACGGCCTCAGATTTCTTCATGTTAAAGCAAAAAATTAAAACTTCCCGCAAATGACGAGAAATGGGTACGTAAGTTGACGAACTTAATCGAGAATAACCTTATAATGCAATCACAAATCGACTAATATTTTTATAGCATTATGTTTACAGATGCGTAAGCTTATTGTATTACACCAATGACCAATCACCTGAACCCCACTTGCCGCTACTGCCGTCTATTGTAAAACGGCGGAAGCAAAGTTGTAGACTTAACAGTAACAAAAATATGAAAAAAGCGTATATTCACAATCACTGCATAAGACAACAAGAGGAAAGGAAATAACAGATGTGAAAAAGGAACATATCACACGGTGCATAAAACTGTACAACAAACTTTCTAATACTATGAAATCTATCAGGGATATAAAAATGTGAGACTTAAGTAAGAACATTCTACAGTACTTCAACTGTCAAGTTTGAGAATATTTTGAAAACTTACAATACTATTGTAGAGTCTTGTACTGCAAGGAAGCAAGGGAGAGGATGTTGTTATGGATGGTCAGTATCCTCTTTCTATAACACAACTTACGTTTAACTTGAATAGAGTCCATGTGTTGTGGTACAATAGTAACAGTCCCCTTAGAGACAATGTCGGTAATATTGCTATTACAAACTTTAGCCTCACTGATGATAAAGTACAAGTCATGCTATAGTTACTAATCTGGTCGCAATGTACTATTTTAACATGTGACGTGAACTGAGCCCACTCTGCGAATGTACTGACAGACACCAAACTGGAGACGATTGAATGAGTGAGTGATGCCCTCCGGTCGCAGCGGCAGCCTAAATACATGCTGTCGAGAGGGCGTTGGCGGAATATGCTTGCAGGTTTGTCTCTGGCCTCACTCTTGATAGGTGTACTTGATCCAGCGCCTACCTATCGATCTTCGCTTCATATTCGCTGACTGGTGTGCTGCCGACAACTTACGCCACCACAAATATTACACGAAGCAATTAACAATTCAAAGATTAAATGTGAAAATGTAACTATACATACATGAGTGTCCTTACACCTATAAAGCAGAATATGCAAATGTAAATATATAACACAAAGTCTTAGGTTTATGTCAGATATCTTAAAATGTGTGCTGCACTATGTATGAGGCAATGGACAGGCAATAAATTAATCTCCTTCTTTACTGATTCACACAATAGGTTTGTCACCAATCCGATGAAGATGATTTTCCTGTAGCTGCTGCGGCTTAGCTTGAGGTGGGTTACAACGTTCTTGAAACTCTTGGAGAGCTGAAACGCACAAATACGCTTAATGGACGGAGACATTTCATGAGTAGTGTCCCGACGGCGGAAGTGTGAGGGCAACTGCTAACGAAAAGCGGTAAATCCCTGAAATCTGGGTTCGAGTCCCAGTCCAGCACATATTTTCAACTTTTACCCTTTGATTTACTTCCATGGCCGCTAGCAGCCAATGGTTGTCTTTCCTTCGATTCAACTGCTTTACAAATGACGTTTCTGTGCAGCTAAAAATGTAAGATCTATGTATCTTCTTTGAAATAACACCTGTGTATGTGTCGTAAGGTAGAATCTTCATATTTTTATATTTCTTGACTTGTTTTTTACTGTGTTCACAAACATGCTACAGGACGAAAAGTTTGATGTGTACATTGTTGTTGTGGTCTTCAATCCAGAGACTGGTTTGATGCAGCTCTCTATGCTCTTTATCCTGTGCAAGCTTCTTCATCTCCCAGTACTTACTGCAACCTACATCCTTCTGAATCTGCTTGGTGTATTCATCTCTTGGTCTCCCTCTACGATTTTTACCCTCCACGCTGCCCTCCAATGCTAAATTTGTGATCCCCTGATGCCTCAGAACATGTCCTACCAACCGGTCCCTTCTTCTTGTCAAGTTGTGCCACAAACTCCTCTTCTCCCCAGTTCTATTCAATACCTCCTCACTAGTTATGTGATCTACCCATCTAACCTTCAGCATTCTTCTATAGCAACACATTTCGAAAGCTTCTATTCTCTTCATGTCCAACCTATGTGTACATAAAAATGACTATTCCAACTGTACTTAAAAACCATGTAACCGCTCTTGGAAAACAGTAATTATAGTAATTTTTCGATGTCTTAGGTTTGTAAAAACTTGTATTCTCAAGACGTCACTTTTTCATTATACTGATGTAATCTGAATAGGACGGGTGTTTACCATTCATTTGGCAATGTTGCCCTCAAGCAACATCAAAATTGCGCGCTGTTTTCCGCAACATGTTTAAAGTTTCGTCGTCGGTTGGACAATGGTGTTTGCAAGCAATATTTAAGCTCTCATATACAGCCGTATTCTGTTGTCTTTGGTGAAAAATATCTTAACGGTCGGCAACTTTAGCAGACACAGTGCAAGGTTACGTAAGCGTCAGTAACCAGTATAGAAGTTTCTACCTATTATAAATGATAACTAACTGACAACCTCAGCTGCCGACAGGTGTTGTTGTTATACCTCGATGTGGACAGCTGAAAATGTGTGCCCCGACCAGGACTCGAACACGGGATCTCCTGCTTACATGGCAGACGCTCTGTCCATCTGAGCCACCGAGGACACAGATAAATAGCGCGACTGCAGGGACTTATCCCTTGCACGCTTTCCGTGAGACTCACATTCCCAACTGTCCACAATTCTACATATGTATTGTACCTTACGGACATAGTTTCTACCTATTTTTTCGCGCTGTTTTGTCTTATACGACGAGCACTGCTTGTAATCGGAAAGAGGGTGTGTTGAAGTGAGTTATTATGCAAATGTGTTAGCGATTACTTTCCTAGGACACTGCAAATGGACGTACTCTTCCTGGGAAGAAGAAGCCTAGCTTTGAGTATTTGATGGACAAGAAGTCCAGAAGAAGTGAACAGTACGTCTTGTGCCAGTGAAGTACGGTATCACAGTTTTGGCCACTGACCAGAGTATGGGATAAAAAGGGAAGATGTTGGCTTTTCCCTCAGGGGTATTCGACTGTGGAATGTGGTAAATGTGGGATCGTAGCAAAAAGGAATTGTTTTGATACATTTCACATGAATTGTTGCAAAATGCAACCATTTTTTCAGCCAAAGGAATAACATCGTAGTAGTTATTTTGAAGCACACGTTCACGCGGCCATATGCATCTAAGTAAGTACTTTTTCTTCACAATATTTCTGAGTGTGCCATATAAAGTGTTAACCTAATGTGAAAAATGATGTACACTGTTCAAGCACGTGTAGACAAGCCTGCATGCCTTGAAATGAATGGTGCATTTAAATTGAAATATATCACGAATTGAGATTGGAGGTTGTTTGTTTTTTAATTCGCAGTTCATTTTACTACAACTGATCGAGTACTTTGTTACAAAAGAGAATTAATTTCGGGACATTACACAAATACTTAGCTTTACAAAAATATTTAGAAAACAATACTTAAACGTGCACAATAGATTCACTGCTTTCAGCTGCGAGTTATTTATTTTATTTTGAATGCCTAAGAGTGTTTTTCAATGGAAAGGACATCTTCTACTATTGCTAAGGAAATATTTTTCAAGTCTGAAGACGTATAATGGCCCGAGACCAGAATCATATTTACGCAATCTGCTACGTAAAATCTACAGTATTTTATTTGTGTTTAGCTTTCACAAAGCTACAAATAATTAACAGTTTCAGTAAGATAAGTATATTTCGAAAGTACTGAATCATTATAAAACATTATTAATTTTATGATTAATTATGACAGAATTGTGCAGTACTGCATGCATTATGATAATCACAATAGTAATGTTGCTCGCATCACGTGTGTGGTTGAACTACTGTTTGAATGAACTCAAGTAATTGCTGTTGGCAACGTTGTTCTCTGCAAGTGTAGTGCGCTGTTTTGCGCTCATGGGTAATGTAAGAGTGTAACATTTGATGAGTTCACACTGTTCAGTTATGTATCTGAATTTGAAGGTAATTATGATTTGTTTGCTGCAGTAGCAGCTGGGTACATAAACATGTTGAAGTTTGATTCTCAAGCGCATTAACGAAACATGAGGCTCAGTATGACATTCGTGGTGATGGAGACAATATGTGTTTCGCTGCATACCACGGAAAATAGCCATCGCAATGTCAATGTCGGCTATTTTAAGTGTCTAAGCAAGCATTCATGCTACCGTTTACAAGTGTCACATTATTCATTCAGGTAGAAAAAGATGTGATTCATTTTAGTTAAACACTGCAGAAGTGGAAGTTTTTCATTACGTGGTAGGAGCAAAGTTTTCCAACTATACAACCACGATGTATTATCCGAAAATATTTATCAAACGCGGTCACAAGGGAGAAAACTGAATCAGTTGGTAAGGTCGACAAATGTTAGTCTTGCTGGAGGTTTTACAATCACACAATAACGCCGTACATCGATGTGCAGGAAACGAATTTTCGGTATAATTCCCTTTCTACGTTTCTATTCTCAAACACAAGATTCTATCACGCTGACGAATTTTATCTCTGACTCTCACTAGCGTCCCGATTGCATTAATTAGACTGCACTTTATATTGGCCTTTGCAATAGTTTTTTTAAACTTTTGTTTATCAGCTTTGAGGTGGCGTATATGCGCTCTCTGGCAATCACATTCCGGTTAGATCTGCTAAGAACATTCTGTTAACGGTACCCGAATGTTTGACACCTTTGATATTCCTTTCTTTCTCTTTTTTCCTTTTGTTACCATACGTCTTTTGTACGAGCAGTTCATAATTTGTTTTTAATTTGTTCAATATCAAATTGTATAACTATGTACCGTGTGACCTCTCATTTGAGACTTAGAACATTATAGCAATAAAATACTTCATGGACCCTGTTTGAATATATATCTGGGAACAAAAAATTTTTATGTATTAATAGCATACAAAAGACACAGAATAACTTTTCAAATTATATTAGCCTTTTTATTTTCCTTAGTTCACAACTTTACTCCGAGTATGCATTTGTATTTAAGTAGTAATGGTAATTTTAAGTACGCCGACACTTTTATAAGCATTGTTGTAATTGCAGGTAGCTCATAATAGCGGAGCAGTTAACGAATTGCGTGTTCTTACTTTCAATAACGAACTAGGACTAACATCTCTGCCATAGCCCACCGTTTTGGAGAAGAGGGAGACAAAAGAATGCACAGAGAATAATTCGAACCTTTGCCTTACTTTATCGTATGTGGTAAAACCTATTTAAATTTAGATAGCGATATGATTTCTTGTTATGTTTCAGGTAAGAAGAAACGACGTACTGCGCATCAAACGCTAGTAACTACCAGTGATATATAATTACGTCGCACTACGTGTTAGGAGCCAGAAATAAGGATCGCAGAATTAAGATTTTCAGTTCGTTATATAAAAGTAGAAAATGATATATGAATCTAGCAATTTTTATCGTTTAATGTTCCCCCACTCAGTTCGTAAGGGAAATCATTCATCTGAAAGGATGATATTAGGTAAGACTACTCAGGCGGAAATCAGAGCGAAACCGCCAACATGCATACTTCTACAGCGTAGTACGCTCTTGGTGTCTGACAAAAATCTGCTGAGACATTACTGGAATTGCATACACTTAAGTGTTTCTCTGAGTCGTGCTCACTCATGGAAGTTCTTGCAGCTACGGTAGATCTTCAGAAAAGGGGAATTAATATGTTAAAATTGGAGCTTAATATATCGTTCTAATTTGAAGTAATTATTTTATGTATTTTACAACTAACAATGATTGGGAATGGAAGAGTCACTTCGCTTTCTACTAGTATCTTCAAAATTCACTGAAAATGGCTGAATTGATTTCATATTTCTAGCATACTTCTTCCCGTGTTCGTAGAAAAATTTGATCTTTTACGAAGAGACTAGACATTAATCTATACATTTACGACTAGAAGTGGTAGAATGTTGAGAGTCGATTTGTCTGTTTTCTCGATGTTCCATAAATAAGGGTAAAATATTTTGTATTACAAAATCTACATTTCAACACAAAACGGCACCTACTGCAGCTTTGACGAAGATTCCATTCACATAGCCGCTGGACAATCTGCCAACTACTAATAACTTATTAGTTTTTAATGCTCATCATAGCGTCGGGAGTTCATCACTTACGTAGCACTAAAATTAGTTGTGCGTTAGTAACCTTAAATGAACTTAAGTCCGTTACGCCGAAGAAATTTATCACCCACGTTTTTAAAAAACGAGCGATGTGAAACAGTAAAAGCGCTATTATCTTGGATCGATTATAAAAACTTATATCTGGAGGTTTAATGTAGCGTTCAACATTAGCAAGGGCGGACAAAAGGCAAGTCAAGTCGGTTTCCTACGGCAGTGCGTCTTCGTTCCACGGTACGATAACTGCGGTACGAACAGTTTTACGTGCTCACCTGGTGGCTTATGCTGCGTTCGGATCAAGTAAGATAAATTACAGGCGTTATAATTAGCTCACAGTTTCTCGTCAACTTATAAGTCTTACTTCACGTTCTACAAATGACCTGCAAATGGCAGTATCCTACAACAATTTCCGGTGACTCCTTGCAGGAACGCTAAATGAGACATAAGACAGGCAGCTCTTGCATATCTTTAGCTAGCACAACTAACAATAAATATTACTCGTAATTTATGAGTAGACGCTCTAAGCTGGGAGAGTCTTTATCACCTGTACAATTTGACATACTTCTGATTCTAAGTGAATGGGTAAGTGCATTACCCAGGTACAAATATAATCTTAACAAGAGAGAGTGTAATGATAATATGTATTTGAAAGTGACCAGATTATGATATGAAGCGAGGAATATGTTTTGTAAAATGGTGCATCAAAAAAATACATTTCCTCTTTCTTTTATTTAATCTGATGACAGTTACCAGCTTCAAACGTAATCTACAGCCATGTTAATATCTACAAAGAAGCGAAACAAAAAGTACGAAGGAACATTGACATTATGAAAGGGAACGATTTGAAGTAATGATACTTCCAGTTGTGCACCGTAAGAAGTGTAGTAACACGAAGGTGCCTGTCTTGTCACGGTGCCTAAGTGACATCTTAAAACGGTCATATACATACATCCAAAAGAACAGTTAAAAAATATTTTACTTAACATAAAATACAAGGTAGTTGATAACATGTATTTTTTGCATCCTTCCTTTTATTTCATTTTATAGGAAGATATGACTGACATGTACTTAGATACACCTTCAATTTGTGTATGTTGTATCTTGGTCTTTCAAGCCTTTGATACGAAGTTGCAGGTTTACAAGAAATATTGTAGTTAGGCCGTCTTTTGCGACTGCAATGACGTCTAATATCGACAAAACGAGGTTTAGTTTTATTTTAAAGTATCTTCAGTGGTCACTGTAACAATTGCTGTTTTAGAACATTGCAGGATGGGAATTGTGGAATTACACTTCTGTAATCTCTACACCACATGGAACACAATTAAGGTTTTTCTTACAAGTTAGCTTAACGAGATCATAAGCAGTTCTCAAGTTTGAGGTGTTTCTGACAGGTACATTCTTAACATGCTCAACAACGAAAAGGGCGTGATTACAGTACTGCGTATCACGTTTCCATTGCATAGGGGGTGAAACGTGCGTTAGGGGGTGTGTGATGACCTTCCCAGAGTGTAACGCGTCCACGTAGGCGCTGGGCAGATATTTGGTGAAATCTCGAGCAAATGTGACATCATTAACCCATGATGTTCATGTCGGGTCTCAGCCGGAACACACCGTCATATTGACGCAAGATTCGGCTGTCCACCAGGTGAGTAAGCCGTCGCACTAACCCGCCGGAACTCCGGAATTCGGCGAGTTAGTGCGACGACTTACTCACCTGAAGATAGCGGCTAGGTGGACCGCCGAAATCTTGAGTCAACATGACGATATGTTCCAGGTGGTACTCCGACATGAATATCATCAATTAATACGCCGGGAAAGTTTACGGAGCCACATCATTAACCCACATTACACCGCACATGAACTTTTGAGCTGCAACCTTTTTTTGCGTTTGTCGTCACCTTGTTACCTGAAACGTCGTCGATTCCGAGGGTGACGTCACAGGGTACCACGCTTTTCCACCATTATCATTGAGCCAAATTTCAAACTTACGCGTCGCACAGGGAGACAATTACGGAGTTTCGAAAAGGTGTTACTTTTTTCGATAGGAAAACACAGAGAAAGAAACACATAAAGGTATAGTAGCCTATGCCAAATCAAAATCAAAGACGATCGCATTCTATGCGCTCAAAACAAACTATGCAAGATGACCATGGATACAGAATAACATGCGAAAGAGAAATACTGTGTAATGTGTGAGCCATAAAAACGTGAGACATTTAATTTCAAACATGAGAATAGTGTATGGTCTCGTTTAATAGATCTGTAAGGAAATCCACATCTGTTACAGTACCCGCTGAAGATGCGTGAAACTGGAATGAGAAACACTCTTATAGTAGCACAAAAATTGGTTTTGGGCAGACTTAAGGAGATTTTTGACTTATCTGGCGGCTTCAAAGATATTTAAATGAAATTATCTTGACATTTTCTCGCTTTTTTACTTGTTAGTACTAATACCCGTGTCATGAAACATAATGCATTGAGTCTAGTAATGTAACATGATACACGACACCATCCTCCCAGGAACAAATGCACCTCCAGAAAGACTACTTTTAGCTATTACATGTATGCTCTTTGCACAGATGATATATTGTTTGCTGTGGCTTGTGAATCTTCCGCGTTTTGGACTCATTATCAGGGGCTTTAGCCTATATATTGCAGGATAAAGCTGTAGCAACACCTTGCCGCTAAGAGGGCTCACTTCGCTAGGGAAGTAGGTTTAATTCGCAAAAAAGCATCAATATGTCAAGATGTTTTGATTTGAGTGCCTTTGAAGCTTGGAGACAAGTCGAAAAGACCTAGTTCCCTTCTTTTATATCCCTAAGTCTGCCCAAGACCTTAAACTCTTTTTTGTGCTATAATAGGAGCATTTTTCATTCTGGTTCCAAAATTTTGCTCTTCGGTAATTTTGACACTAGACCGCCATAGCTTAGCAATCGATTACGTTTTTGTTGATTCGGCCGAGGACTGATTCGGTATAGGTTTCTTTATTGTCTTTCGAACGAAGTTGCTTATATACTAGCAAAGGATGAGGATGACTATTAATTAAATGTTTTTTCTATCTACTTACAAAACCGCAACCGACTTGCACACGTTTGAAACATATAAGTGGTGTGCGTAAAAGAACTCACTGAAATGTGCTTTTCGACGAAAAATCTGAATGAAGTCAGATTTTTGAAATCGAGTATTCAGTCTTATCAACGAATGAATTGTTACTTATATGAATCACATTAAATAGATTCTGTGCATTCAGTTCAAATAAGAATCAACTTTACTTCCTACACTTAGCTCGACTTTAAAGCATCGTATCTCGACAACGGTCAAAACCTACTGGATAAAAGAAACCGTTTTGAGCTTATCCGTGTATATACCTTAGTGCAAAGTTTGATCAGTTTCATAGAAGTTTAAAGTACAGAAGTGACGCGCTTCAGAAACCCCCCAGGAGTGCGTTTTTTTCTTTTTCTTTTTTTTGCACGCATTTGCCCGTGAAATTCTAACGGTGCAAATAGAAATGGTGCCATTAGCTGAGCATTGATTTCAACCCAAGTAAGATCTTTTTCAAAAGGAATTAATCGATTGGAACAACCTGCCTGGGCGCCAGTCAGGTTGGTCATTCAAACTTTGTTTAATGTACTGTAACGCTGCTACAGCAAGACAGAATTTCCAGTGGCTATTAAAAATGGCCGCTGGCCCAGGCTAAACCTAAAACATTTTCACCCCATGTTCCTAACTCAAATAAAAACCAATTACAACCGCTCTCCCCCCTCCCCCAAACCTCGATTATGCGTGGGGCCTTCTCAAAAATATTTGTTACAGCACTTCCGACGCAAAATGTGAATAACGCAGATATTAATTTTATATTCATTTTTATAAAATTAATTTATACCCCCTCCCCCCCCCCCCCTCCAGAGCTACAGATTTCCTAGTTTTGCAACAGTCGGTATGACACTTTACACTTTTTCTTCTTATAATGGTGTAGTTAGTTACAGCTGAACTGATTAATAGTATGAATAAAAAAAAGTGATTGTTCTTCAGATAAGTACCGTGACTGCATCAGTCACGATATTTTCCCAAACTACGATCAAGTCATATTTCTTAATATAATAAAACTTAGAAATTTCTTATTCTACAATAAAGGTACTGGCCTTCAAATGAAATTATTGCATTATAAAAAATATTATCATTAATGAGTAGTGCATAATGATTTGGGTTGTAACATTTGTACCTACATGAAAGATACAGACAAAATCAATATAATAAATGGAACAACAACAATACTGCAAAAGATGATTAGAAAACAGTTCACGTAGGCGTTTATAAAACAATATCGATACCAACTGCTGTGTACGAAAAATGAATGTGAATGCTAAAAATATCAAACTTACACTTACACAATGTTTCTAAGTGTATTTTCTGAGACGTGTTATTGAATATGCACGACATTATTATAAGAGAATTAGCAACACTTACAACGAATGATAAAAATATTCAGTATTTTACATCTCTGTACCAGACTTATACCGAGGATCAAAAACGAAAAAAAGTATCAAAGATGTTTTACGATTACAAACCGTAAGGAAGAAGGAACACCGGACGACCAATGACAAGACGGTAAGTTTTATGGAGAGCTTAACATGCATTAACGATATCAGGCAGTGATAAAATATGAGAGTTAAATTGAATTTATTTTTCATTTTTCACAAAGTTTTTGATTTTAGACTGTAACCACTGTATCATAGTCCACCCCCGGTAGCTGAGTGGTCAGCGCGACAGAATGTTAATCCTAAGGGCCCGGGTTCGACTCCCGGCTGGGTCGGAGATTTTCTCCACTCACGGACTGGTTGTTGTCCTAATCATCATCATTTTATCCCCATCGACACGCAAATCGCCGAAGTGGCGTCAAATCGAAAGACTTGCACCCGGCGAACGGTCTGCCCGACGGGAGGCCCTAGTCACACGACATTTATTTACCACTGTATAGTAGGCAAAATGCATAGTGAAGAGTGTGTGCAGGATGAGGTGATGCGGACATGGAGAAACTCTCACACTCGCTGGACATGTGGATTCAGGGCAGCACATTGTGGCTAGACACACTATAGGTCAGGATAATGCTAGTACAATCGAAGAGTCAGTCAAATGGACCATCCTCAGCAAGCTATTGAATTATGCGGTGTCCGACAAAATAACCACTACTCAAGGCTCGAATGTTTTTAGGAAGAAGCAGTTTAGCCTTTTTTTCTTTTTACATCTACATCTATATTCTGCATTTCTGGGGTCGTTACCTATCCTGTTACATTCATGAATAACGACTGACGATAAACCTCTGTAGTTGGTCTAACTTCTCTTAGTCTCTCGCTATAGTCATTTTGCGATATAAGAAAGTGGTATGTTGGCCAACTCTTGTTGGAATGTACACTCTTGGTATTTCAACAGTCAACAGCGATGCACAAACGCCTCTCCTGTAGCGTCTGCCCCTACAGTTTGTTGAGTATCTCCATAATGCTGTTGTGACGAGTAAACAATCAAGTGGTGAACCGATCATAAGACATAGGATCTTGGATATCATTGTAGTTGGTGTTCTCAGTGAACTGTTGCCAAAACTGCAATAAAATATTAGTGGACCTCCTCGCCCAGTTACGCGCAATATGTCACACTTATTTACGTTCAGAATCAACTGCCAGTCCGTGCACCCATCATCGATGCCCTGTGAACTTCCCGCATTTCTCTCAGCCTTCTGGCGTTGCAGCCTTCCTATAAACAACAACATCGTCCCAGAATACCCCACGGAGCCCTTAGCAATGGAAATGAGGCTGCCATATCTCACGATTCGGAGGCGTTTGATTAAAACAAGGAGAGGCAAGGATGAGTGTTAGTTTTGGTACTTGTCTTCGAATAAGTAAAATTTTTTTTTCTCAGATCGTGAGAGTATAGACTTTTTTACTACTGTTGTTGCTTAGAAGCAACATAAAGCTGCGAATGATTGGTTGAGACAGATAAACAACGAGAGAAAATATTTCTTTACCTTGTTTTTTCTTCCTTTTTCTAATCCTGAGTACTGCTTTTATCTATTGGCCACATGCAAATATTTTTGCATTTTTTCTTATGCCGCAGTAATAGTATCCTGAATTACACTTCTTTAAAACGGCGGCTATATACGTGAGTTTTGCTGAGAAGCATCTAGATTAATGTCTCGATGAACCAGAACTGATATTTGGTAATGTCCGCGTCTCCGTAGAGAGGAAGATAAATGAAAGTCGAAAGAGTAAAAAATGCATATCGCTGCCTTACTATATATCGCAGAAGACAGTATACTTAAATCATACCGTAAGCATATGGTATTTCTGCGCTGGGGGTGCGAAAATTAAACGGAGATATTGCACATACAACAGCAGTAAAGGTTGCTAAACATATTCCAATGCAGGGAAGAATAACCCGAGCAGTCCTTTGAGATGTAATAACGTGGCTAGACAAAATTGGTAGAACGCCCGCGAGGTGGATACTCTGCCTGGCACAAACTTCTGTGAGGCCACTCCAACAACTACCGGGAAGTTGCGAATGACTTTGGTAATAGCATAAGTGGCGACAGTGTATGGGAGAGATTGCTGATGTAATGCTAGAAGCCCGATCTAGCCACAGCCGCAGACACGCAGTGCCAATGCCCAATATCACGTACAGTTGACGACCAATTATTTGGAATGCCCCGCTGGGAGACGACAAGCATTTACGCACTCCCATAAATATCTCCCCGCCTAGGTTCCTTATGCCCCAAAGCAGGAGAACGGTGTGCAGTACGGGGCACATAAGCCGAAAGTGGTGTAAAGCTTTAGTTGTTGTTTTCAAATAAGGTAGAATTACATAAAATGTTTACTTGAACATTTATTATGATATAAACGGCGAAAAAGAGATTTTAACCAATTTCTCATACAACAAGAAAAAAATTTCGTAAGAGCTAAAATTCGAGATGTTAAGAAATTTACCGGACAGTATGCACTGAAGAATACCACAAAATATAGGTTTTCAATAAAAAAAGTTTCCATGAGTCATAAACCAGTTAATCTGTTTATTTATCATAAGTACATTGTAATACAGAAAGCAGCTGGTTAAAATACCTTTCATCTTGTGGTCGATTGAATCTGATACAAGGCATTAAACTAGTGGATTAAGGTTCTCTGTAACACTTTTTACAAAATTTTAATAGCAATCTTTGCTATCTCATTTCTTTTCTATATTAAATTTTCTAACAAATCATAAGCTAACTTCTGAAACTCAATCTTAGCTAGTAGTTTTAAACTGGGATCTAAACCTGTCATGTCCTCTACGAACATTTCGTCGTAATCTTCTTCAAATGTTGGTTTGAAAGGCCCAACTGAGATATCACAGATGTCTGCCGAATCCCTACAATGAGTTTGAGCTCGTTTGGAGTGTAGTTCTAGAAATATTAAAACGAACAGCAGCGGCCTTTCGGTCATTTTGCCTTCCAAAAAATTTGAAACCATTTGCTTCACTGCAGTCACAGTCCGCTCCCATAGACACTCACAGACACCCTTGTCCTTCTGCCTTCGTATCGTGCTGTGAAAGCGAAAATAAAAGTGATCTAAGTGGACCATACCACCAGAATTTGGTATGGTCTATGCTGCCCGAGTGAAACTGCACTTTACAGCATGGCAAAAACAGGAACCGGCTTGAGTGAGTGGGATTCCATTATTACGAACCAGTCTACATCAGACTGCTTGAATACTGACACTAGTACGATAACATTACTTCTCAGATTTAAAATTATAAACCGATACTGAAACAATACTACCCGCCATTCCCCTAATACTTAACGCCTAGGAAAGCGATTAGCAACACAATGGGCGTATTATTCTTTTATTGTTAATCTTACGAGGACACCTCACGGACTGCACCTCTTCGATTTTCTTCGTACTTATACCTACGATTTTAAGTGCAGTACCTGGATATCGATATCCTAAAGCAGTATCACGCAATTCTTAAACCTATTCGTAAGAGTCGCCCATGAAGATGGAAATTTGCAAACAAATGACAGCGGCTGTTGCAGATAAACTTTTTATTCTTAATTGCCACTACCGGTTTGAGCTCCCAAGGCCATTTTCCAGTGGTAATAGAGGCGGGGGGGGGGGGGGGGGGGCAAAAACATGGAAACACCAAAAACACATTACCATTCATAATACGGTGTAGGAAAGCCGTTGGCATTCTAAACGGCTTCCAGTCGTCTCTGACAGCATAAATACAGGTCCTGTACGGTTTTTAGGAGAAGTTTTGACCAATCTTCTTGCAAAATACTGGCGAGTGCAGGTAACGGCGATGGAGGTAGATAGCGGTTATGCATCTTTCTTTCCAAAATATACCACAAAGGCTCAATAGTAGTCAGATCTGATGACTGTGGTTGCCATGGGACATGCGACAACTCACCCTCGTGTTCACAATGCTACTCCTGGACCATGCGTGTGTGTACATAGGTGCCTCGTCCTCTCGTCCTCTTGGAACACAGCATTATTAATAAACTTATGTTGTACCATTGGACGTGCTGATCAGCTATAATGCGAGCTAGCAGAGTACCATGACTGCCCAAATTATCATCGAATCCCTGTCAAGTTACACTCTCACGACGCATTCTCGGCCAGAACTTGAAAATAGTGTGAAACAAGACTCATATTACCAACCCATCTTGTCTTCCAATTCTCTGCTGATGGACCTCCCTGCGTGTTGTTTAGGTGGTGACAGGGTTCGCGAGAGTGACCTTCAGTACTGCAGGTACTTTTGCAGCTGTCGTCCTAATTTTTTCGTCATAACCCTCTTCAATGACCACATGCCATGATCACTCAGCACACACTGTCATCCGCTTTGTGACTTAGCAGATGATGTTTCCCCACTTTCTCTGTATGTCTAAATTCTAAAACTCAATTTAAGCTATTGGTATCAAACTGGGATCTAAATCTGTCATGTGCATGAGCCGTGTGTGGCTCGCGTTCATGCTGTTTGTTCTTTGGCATTTTGTCACATCAAGTGGCGTCTTGTTTCTTCCTTACTTACTGGCGTAATGAAGTTGCTGGCTTGCCTCCTTGAGTGGCAGCAGCAGTGCTTATAGATAGTAGTACTGTCGTACTATCTTTGGTGTGACCGCTAGTATTTCCGGGTGATGGAGCCCCACGAACCGTGACAAGGCGCCCCAGACAGCGCGGCTACCTCCACTATGTTTGCTCCATACGCTGGACAAGAAATTCATTTTTAACTTGTTAATATAGCTGCCAATGGCCGAATGCGTAGCTTACATCTTTGGTAATCGTGACTCGCTTTACTGGTCTGTGTGAAAGAAGGCGCTTGAATATCACTCCATTTTTGCACAGCACTGCAAGTCTGTGAGGGTTTCAAGTTCGCTGCTAATAATTTAAAAAAGTAGTGTTGGCTACAACTTGAAAAAAATTCATCTGATGGTGTTTTTATGAACTGAGAAATTTGTTTTGTTGTTTTGTTATAACAACAACAATAAACACGTTGGATAACACTTGCATTGAAAACGTTATAGTTTACTTCAGCCAGGAGAAAGCATCACAATGTCCTCTGAAATCCAGTGGAAAAAGAAAATTAATCCGCAACCTGAACGTTTACACTTATCTTCAGTAGCTGTCAAACACATAATATACCGTAAAAACAGAATAGGACGAGTTTTGTCGACAGTTTTCCAAAATGTTGGATGCACTGTCGTTGTTGACTAACTTACTTACGTTCGAGTTAACCAAGAGAAAACTTTCGTGAGAAGATTTCCCCAAAACAGTGAAATTAATTTCGGAAACTCAGAGACTGTCTTTAAATGCACTATATTAGCCACAACCGTGGTTTTATTTCCAGGGTTCCTGCCCACTCACGCTCTTGACGTGATATGGTATGTATGCTCGTTAGGCTGCGTAAAAGACGCAAACCGTTTCCACTCAAAACAAGATCTAACTCTGAACACATAAAAAATACGCAGGAGGCAATTTCAGAAGAAGAAGACAAACAACAATCAATAAGATGCAATATGAAGTTTTTTCTTTTTTTTTCGCCACTTTTAGTTTAACGTGGTTCTAAACCAATTCAATAGAGTTATACTGGATGGAACATGATGGAAAGGGTACCATTTAGTGTCCTGTTTCGTTCGCGAAGTCATGCAATTCGTATTCGTTGTTGGCCCCTAGCATATTTTCTTTTTATAGATGTTCAACCTTCGTTTCATCTTGTGAAAATAAAACATATTTTACATTCAACCACTCTATTAAGTCTGCTTTGGGCGAATTTGAATGTGGCAGCTTTTCTGTTTGAATGGAATCCATTAAGATCACTTAGCCTTCTTCTAGCGCAGACAACTTTCCAATAGGCAAATTCTTAAAATCTTCTCCATTCATTGGAAACGCTTTTGCTTTTCGCTGCGGTTATAAATCTGAATCAGCGGCCAATATGTCCTTGACCTGTTATGGTAAGGCCTTACTATAAAATGTTGCTGTCTGCTATATCTCTACAGTGCAAAGTCGTTTACTAAAATTACCACGAGAAACACAAAACAATGATTCAGACCTAGGGGAGATCTAAATATCTCCCTCTGCTTAATAAACAAATTTATCGTCACACAAGAAGCGCAGATGTAATGTTCATTACTTTCTCTGAACATCAAATTACTGATGTTTATGTTTGGCCACTGTGCACAACAGATACACCGTCACAATGAGAACAACAACTTTGGCATTCGGTGGATCATATTTGTTATTCGTTGGTCACTTAACCATGGGAATGTTCTAGAATAATTAAGCGATTTCGAAATATAAGTAAAGAATGAGCACAATAAATTATTAATTGCTCTAATGACAAAATTCGCACAAAAATTGACATAAAGTAAAGTTCTCTAAAGTGTCAATTTAAACCACAGAGAATGAATGCATTGAGAAAACGCAAGAAGATTCCCTCATCTGGGCAACTCGCGAATTCAAATTTAACGTCAGATACACACACAAAATGTTAGGCAACACAAGTTGTGGGGCAGAATAATTAAGTTGCGAGCTATTCGGAATATGGATTGAGCCACCGCAATTGGGACACTTGCATTTCCTCAAAATCAGCTAGAGTGCACCAATCAGTAACAGACAGTGGCCAGAAGCGAATCTTGGTTCACAACTCTCAACTGCCAAACTATCAAAAAATTCTACTGCTGTTACCCACATGATAAAAGAGAATTTCGCATAGGGGAATACAGCAGAAACTTACCACTATAGGTGTGAAAAACGCACATTAAGAAACAAGAGGTTTTTAATGGCATGGAGCAGCGTCTGTCTGATTCACCAGACTCTTCGCACCAAGCACGGTGCCAGGAGAGACTCATTCCATTGGATCCACCAAAATTTTATGGCGAAAGCATCGATTTCCTCATACTCGTCAGGTGGTGCCATGGTAGCCTGTCGTTTGATGTTTGTACAGAAAAGGCAACATATCATGCTCTGTTATTCTCAGGGGATAGCACTGGCAGCTGCGTGTTCCTTCACACCAGCGAGATCTGGTGCTGACTCTCGCCAACAAAAGCAGAGAACAAACCTTGGCTCCACTTCTGAGGAACTGCTCGTCTCCCCAGCGACACTCGCCCATGATATTGAGACCCGCTGACCACCTTCTGGCAAAGGGGAGGAACTTGAGACCGGACAGGTAACTACCATCCATATAACGACGAAATTATTGCGGAAGATTAAACAATATCGCATAGCGTATGGGACGGTGACGTCGTACACATTTCTCAATGACAATCGGATTGGCAAGCACTTTTAACGTAACGAAAAACAAATTTGACCTGTTGTATGATGCCTGTGTTCTATGAACCAGCGTAGCAACAAACGTGTTTAGAAGAGGAATCACAGCGATTCGCAACTGAAGACTTGTGGTGTCTCAAACTCAACTGCGACACTTGTTTTTTCGCGGCCGCCGACCGAATGTATGCGCAACGGATTGTTTAATTATTTCATTTATTTTAAAGTAGGGATATCATCATTTTTTAAACTACAAAAGATGGTTTTCTGTTTCTATGTAACTTTCGAATACCAGAAAACAAATTACCTCAGCGGCTTGAACCACACAGGGTATTTGGCAGGTAGCTTCTTGTGCGCCGATACCTGTCGCTCGAAGAAGAAGCGAGCACGAATTGGTCTGGGGCGTTCTGAGAATTAAACAAAAACTGGAATTCTAGTATTCTTATAAGACCAAAAGTTTAATCTTCTTTGATGGGATCTTGTTAAGAGTATCAGAACTAAGCTGAAAATAATAAACCTATTTACAGATTGCAAGCTAGCGGTTTTTATTACATAGCAATTGCAGCGTGCCATAAATTAATTTGGATGGAGTTTCTCATTATTTTTACCTGCTTCTAAGTTGGTAGAGGGCATATGGAATACTCTGACGGGTGGTATCTGAAGTATCAGATCATATTTTATCTGAAGAGCAGTATTAATATTATTGAGAATTTTCGGAAGATGGTTCATGCATACGGTATGTGCCGACCACAGGCAGTCAGGCAGTCAGTCAGTCAGTCAGTTACTGTTGTCATCCTGCTCCTACAATATTTTTCCCTCTTGTACTATAAAGCATTGAACCTGTAGCCACCATTAACTAATTCAGAAATGAAACAGGAGAATCACATTTCAAGTAACTCAGATCTGTGGGTTGACAGAGTATCTCAGTGCAACACCTCAAGCTACATGCAGCAGGTGTCATCTTGAGCCCTCTATTCTTGTGATGGCCACTGTAGTAGAAATTTTTTTTATTTAAATTACATGTTTGATGACAAATAGAAATATTAATTAATAAAGGTTAAATATAAGGTTTTAATATAATAACAAATTTTCTATTTTTAATTACTAATTGCATGAAAATGCCAGTATTTACAACAAATTATAATTTGATACAAAAATGCAAAACATCAAACATAAAACAGAATACATTTTAATTTCTGGAGATTTAAAAGTGTACTTGGTGTACACAAAATTATTTCATAATGCATTTCATATGTATTCATCAAATTATATTTTCATATGACCAGTAATTAAAAATAAAAGGCTGTTATTTTCATTTCAAAATTATGAGTCAACGATTATTAATTAACATTTGTATTTGTTAATAGATATGAAAATAAAAATTTAAAATTATTGCTAGTATTGAGATTCAAACCCTTAACTTTATGATGATCGGACTTCAATGCTAAGTGGCTTGCTACGGATTTTTTATTTTGCAAAATGTTTTACTGAACTGAAATAGAGTAAATTATAAGTTTTACAAATGTTGATACATAGCTTAACCACTATCAATATATTATTCAAATTATTTACATTAGGTAACGATTAAATAATAATAATAATTGTTATTATAATTATAGATAAAAGGTCGACTATAGCAATGTATTTTGTACCCACAGAACTTTTTTCTTTATAAACAACATAAAGACTTTTTAAGTTCTTCTTGAAGAATATTTTCTTTATGAAGTTAAAATCTTCTAGGTTATTAGGCCGCATCATGTTTCTTCTAAATGGCCCACCAATGGTAGCCATATGAATTTTAACCAATACTAATCTCCAGCACGAACGCCAGAAAACTCCCCCTTTGTAAGTGGATGCGATGCTCGTGTCTGACAGTGTTCTAGCAGTAGTGGACACCAAAAGATCCTGAGGAAGATCCCAGTAGAGGGGTCGAAACGTCAAAAAAAAAAAAAAAAAAACGACGCGGCCTAATAACCCAGAAGATTTTAACTTCAGTGACAAGGGCCACGAAAGCCTGCAGACTTACATATTTTCTTTATGCTTTACTGATATATTGTTTGAACTGGAATTACATGCACACATGCACATTGGAGAAATTAGACAACAGAGTCGCTACAGGATTTAAGTTTTTTCCTGATATAAGAAATTCACATGCAGTTAAAGAAAGTGAACACATAATAATAACAATAATATGCATTGTTCCATAGCACTCTCATATGAAGTTTCAAAACAGTTTACATATTCAGTCTATTTGTATGTAAGTTTACATGATTATCAGATTTTTTTTTGTTTTTTTTTTTTTCGAATGACTGTGTTACCGACTCAAATGCGCTCACTTCAACGTTTTCTGCCATTATGAACCTGCTGTATCGAGAACTACCGACATGTTATTATGTTACAAATGTTTTGTACACACCAACGCTCGGAAATCTTCCAAATCTAAAGCTGATCTCTTCGAATTTCTTTGTGAAAAGCATCGTACTGCTGTAGGAACTTAATATCTAGGATCCGATCATCAAAACCTATAATTATATATAATATATAGTAAACCTAGCTGTGATCTCAAACATTACTTTATGAAAATAATATATGTTCAAACACATTTATTCGCGATCTGCACTCTAAATTTTCCAAATCTTCACATAACTAATATCACGCAGTGACTAACCACTTCAGATGGTCAAAAATACGAAGACAACAAACTAAGACTGCTGTATTAGAATTTCTCAGTCAGTATAATAATGTATTTCGATTACATTCCAGCACCTGGCACACCTATCTCTTTTATTTTGCAAGCGGCACATTGAAGCATACATTTTTATACGTAATAAACATAATTACCGTAAATAAATACGACAACATGTCAAATCCAGTGCCACATATATTAACTTCTGAGGGGATCCAAAAAATTTTTAACTACATAAGATGGTGGCGTCCAGTGTGGAGATAAGGTGGGTTGTATATGTCCTAGTGTTTGAGGTCCTCTACTAACTTGTTTCCAGTTTTCGTTAACAGAACTGACGTAATATATCACAGATAGACTAACACTGCCATCAATTATTCAAAATGACAGTCACAATCGCATTATTTATTTTGCCGCCAACCGGTTTCCACCCGCGATGGGGTCATCTTTACGTCAATTTACACCATTTGGTCGCTCGCTGGAATCGTCACCCTGCCTGTACACCCTGCCTGTGCACTGTGCATGTCTGAGCGAGTAACATTACATGGTAACTGAGAAGCTCGGAATTAGACATAATAACATATGATACCGCAAACCATAGAAAACGTGGCAGTTGAAACGTCCCCTTTGAAAAATTATACATGACTGTCCTTAACCTGACACACAATATTTTTTAGCGCAACGCAATCTGACTTTCAAAAATCCCTACAAAAGAATGGCCCTGACTAACATTAAACTATACCTTCCAGAAATCACTTACCTCACAAAAATCTTCATTACTCGAACTACTGCAATACAGCGAGCACCACTACTGCCAGCTAAATAAAAGATTCAAACTACGGAAGGCACTAACTACTGATAGGGATAGTTAGCAAATGAAAGATATTAATAGAGAACAAACAATGTATTTACCTTAATAGTCATAATATATATAGCAGTTCATGACAAATTACAAAACTCCGCCATCTCTCTCCCCACATCCACCACTGCTGGCGGCTCACCTCCAACTGCGCAACGCTACGCGCTGTTCACATCCAGCTGCCACTGCCCAACACTACAATGGCAGACAACAATGCAAACTACCCACAGACTGCACACAGCACAGCCAGCGATTTTTCATATAGAGCGCTACGTGGCGTTACCAATAAGAGGACATAAACAGCCTACTTACACAGTTATCCAGTCAGGTCATGACACAATGTCAGTAGAGATAGAGGGCTTGAAGTAAATTCTACATTGAGAACTAAACGTGGGAATGTGGTAGCTTTCAGTTACAGAAGTAACCGGAATCAACCGGAGCATGCAAAGTAAGTTGTGTCATTGTATTCCCCTTCCAACAGCACAGTGAGGAAGGCAGCCGTGGAGAAACGCCCACAAGATACCGTCGGATGTCGATGTAGCTTGACACACACACACACACACACACACACACACACACACACACACACACAAACACACACATTCGGCGGGTATGTTAATGATTGCAGATGCAATTATCTGTGGCAGTAGAAAGGTGACCACGATGCATTAATGTTTAGTGTTGTTATGAAGCCTGGTGGGACATATTAACGGCGTCAGATGCAGATGCTGAGTAGCCACTCTGAAAGACATGGAGATACCGCGAACGGTATGTGACAGCATTAACAGCATCTGACAGAGTTTGAAATGTGCTTCATTGTGGGTCTACATTAGTCTGCCTTGTTGAATCGTGCACTGTTGTGGTATGTGGCGCATTCGAATGTGACTGTCCCGATGTTGGACGGCATGAGAGGAGGTACACTTGGCGTCAAGCATCCAGTTGGCCACATCAAACCACCACAATGGGGCATCACCATACTTTGCACCACACACAGCTACGCCCTTCCATCTGAGAACAAAAATTGGACTCCCTGCGACATTCTGTATCATCTGTCACCATTGGTTGGAGACCAGCAGCAACCGGACAAGGGAATGCCTGTCCACGCGACAGGTGTTGCTAACACCAGAAGGCAAGCGGTGCCGCGTAACTGGATGTATGGACTACTGTACACCCGACAGCCATCGTTGGCACTATGGTGGCGACTTGGGGAGGGGTACCAAGGTACCAGTGTTATGGAGACGCACAGCGATGTTATTCCTGGAGTGGACAGCCATTGGCTATGACTTCATGTCACGGTTGATAGTGTCTGACGAACTCACAATGCTACGACACGGACATTCTGCGTTCTGCGTGTTACCTATCATGCGACGGTACTGCGGTGTCTTTTCACGACAGAGCAATACTAGTGCACACATGAGACGTATCTTCTGTGGCCAGCAAGATCCCTGGACCCGTCCCCGTTAGACCTTGTATGGGACCAGCTGGACAGCTCTGCCGTAACGAAAGATATCAAACACTGTTACAATAGTTGTGGCCTATCTTGCCTCAGGAGGGAATAAAACGGCTTTATAATACCCTCCCCAACGAAATACCATGCATCCAGGCCAGAGGGGGCTGCAACGTCATACTGGTAAGCGGACTCACACTGCCAAGTTGTTTGTAAATTTGAATTGATTCTGTAATCAGTGCAATAACATCACATGCTCACTCAACCGATGAATTTTCATTTCGATTACGAACAATAAACCATTAACTGCCGTTTATGCGCGATTAAGGAAAACAACAAACTACAGAGGCACGATAAAACTTCAAATGCCATTTGGTGTTGCTTGTGTAAAAGAATGAACTATTACACGGCAAATTTCAATCAACACGCTTCCATCAACAGAAAGAATACGAGGTTAATGTTTTCAGGCTGACTGTGTTTACAGTTCTGCAGCTGACGCACGTCAATCAGAATTTTTAAGTGTGTGGTTCTAGTGTGCTACTAAACTCTCATCCGATTTCTTAAAATTGAAGAGATTACGTAACCTCCAGAAAGAAATATCACCTCCTATTGTTATGCTATTTATTTTTCCGTTTTCTAACTTCTAATGTATATATTTTATTTATTCACATAAACTAATTCTCATTCTTTATCATAATTTATCACTTACGTCCCTTATTTTCTTCTTAGACGAGTCATCTAAGAAAAAAATGCGTATGTACCTTCGATGGCATATCTTTTTTAGTATAGTAATGAGTCGTCTTCATAGGACTTGTCAGTTTATTATTATTTTTTTTATTCTTCGACGAGCGACTCTGAAATTCTAGTGAATTTGGATTGTGCTTCTGGAGTCCTTATATAAGTAGCGACGATTATTTTTCTACAAACGTATTTGAAATAATGAACACAATCTGTTCAGTACCCCTTGCTAACGGTATTCTCTCATGTTTCACTACGTAACACGGAGCACTTTGATACAAACTACTACAACGCATGCATGGATGTTGAGTGCATATAAAAGAACTTTCGATAGATATGAAATTCGAAGTACAAAGGTGCAAAATCTAGGGCAACGATGAAGAAAAAAATACTTTGTGCCCAGCTCTGGTTGGCGCCGTAGATTTTTCGTGGAAACGTCGAGATAAAATCATAGCAAATGTTTTATATTAATATGTAATTTAATTAAAAATTTCTTTAATACAAAGGTTACAGTGAGCAGTACAATGGTTACAGAATAGAGCCACTACAACTGTGGACTGTCTGTGGCCGCTGTATGCCCGATACGGCAGCTACTTAATCCCTTTGTGCTGGTTTTAATTCGACTACGCCGTAGCTCACGCGTTTGCTCGGCACTCTACATTTTTGGATTGTTTTACTCATTTCGACGCGACCTTTCGTCTGACTTTGCGATTCATATGAGATAATACTTTTCATTATTTAATAATTTTCAATCTAATACCAATTTCCACCCATATTCTGGTGAATTTTTTTATTGTCTCTCTGTCGTCCTTGCAGGGTTCCACTGACACACGGGGCACATCCGAATGAATTTTTGTGAACTCATTTGATCAGGTCGGCACCGGATATTTAAAATAGTAGATGCGCATTAAATCGCTACGTAACTATAATCTGCCGCACCGCTGGCACCAGCGACCGTGACAATCGTGGTGTAATGACGATGATGATGTTTGGTTTGTGGGGCGCTCAACTGCGCTGCCATCAGCGCCCGTACAAAGTCCCAATTTTTACACAGTCCAATCTTGCCACTATCACGAATGATGATGTTGATGATGAAATGATAAGGACAACACTAATACCCAGTCCCCGGACAGAGAAAATTCCCAATCCGGCCGGGAATCGAACCATGGACCCCGTGACCCAGAGGCAGCAACGCTAGCCACAAGACCACGAGCTATGGAAAAACGTGATGCGATGGGCAAGGGCGTTGGGAGAGTTACTGCGTAACTAGAATAATATGTTAGCTAATGAAATATTCCAGGCAAAATATTTAGGCTTCCAGGAAATTCATGGCGAGCTTTGCTAAAACGTACAAATACACGTGTACACCCTAAAAGTCCACCTTACCAAGCAGCTACAATATAACTGTTTAACTTTGCAACAGGCAGTGGCTGAAAAGAAGACATTGTAGTCACGAAGACTAACGACTTGTGCCGAATGTGTAGAACGGAACTAGAGAATACATTGACACAGCAACGTGGATAGACGGTAGCAGTTGTTCTTTATATTAAATCTTGTGGTTTTATTGTTTTGATTGAAAACACTGTTTTAAAAATCTGAATTTTGGAACATAACTCTGCAAAAAATGATTTGTCGTTGAAAGTTTTCCCCAAAATTTAAAACTTGTGATTTATGTAGCTAGGGGCGACGGTGGTGGTTGGATTGGGCAGGGAGGGGGGAGGCGGGGGGGGGGGAGGAGGAGTTGTATGGATGAAGAGTTGCATTCCCGGAGGTAAGACTTTACACACACGGATCAATATCCTACCTAAGCAAACCTTATCTGTAACAATCTCGAGCTACGTGCTTGTACCGGTATAATGCATAGTGAGTGATAAATTTGTGCAAACGTGACCTTCTCTGTGTGCTCAACCACTGTCTCCCCATCATTATTCTAGTTGTTATTAGCCATTCAAGTCTGACGCTACTTTGTCACACAAGTAAGGTCGACCAACGAGCGAGCAGACGTTTTCGCGTCAAAATTCCTGATAGAATGTCAACTACGTATCCAGTATGTTACTAGTATTAGAACTCCCGGCGAGTAGATGCTGGAACCCGTGAATAGTTGCCTAGCTTTTAGACAGGTTTGCTCGCGACCTCTTTGGGATGATGACAGACTCCTCGCCCAACGACTCAACATGTTTTTGTTCACTGCCAAGTTTCCGTAGACATTCTGCAAGCGCCTATGAATGCGATGCTCTGGTTTTCAGTCAAAAGAAGCTCTATGTAAACTCTCTGCTTAGACAGCACCGCCGATTCAGGCGCCATTTTGAAGGTTACGTATAGCGCCGCCACCTATCGGAAGTTCATGAAACTATAGGGACTGAAGTGGGAATATTCCACGATGTCCCACAACAAATTCTGCATTTTTTAACCGAAACTGGCCGAGTAAAAATATTGTGTTGCATTACTTATTGAACGCCCCTCGCAAAATACCAAAATGATCCTTCGCGCTGCCAAAGCAATTGGCAGTGACAAATGAGAAATTAGAACAGTATATAGGCAGAATCAACACCTGCAGCTTTAATTTGCATAAATACGAAACAGTTGGACTGCATTTTACCCCCCCCCCCCTCCACCCTTCTTCCTCTCTTGGCAGGTTCCCAGACTCGCACACGTTACATGGACAGTCGCGCGCCGGAGATCATGGCCATCAGTGTCTCGTGTGTGCCGTCGTGTTTTGTGTTCCGTGTTCACCGTCACACTCCACCGTTCACCTGTGCCATCGACATCTTCAGTATTTGTGCGTCGTGTCGCCGGTTTGTAGTGTGGATTGTCGTCGAGTGTGAACGGCTCCGTGTTTGTATTTATGTGTCTACTGTTTTATTACCTGCCATTATGGCCCGCATCTCGTGGTCGTGCGGTAGCGTTCTCGCTTCCCACGCCCGGGTTCCCGGGTTCGATTCCCGGCGGGGTCAGGGATTTTCTCTGCCTCGTGATGGCTGGGTGTTGTGTGCTGTCCTTAGGTTAGTTAGGTTTAAGTAGTTCTAAGTTCTAGGGGACTGATGACCATAGCTGTTAAGTCCCATAGTGCTCAGAGCCATTTGAACCTGCCATTATGTAACTTCTGTGTATTCTTTCTCTTTTTTCTCATTGTCTAATCTATGGCTCAAGAACAGCGTACAATGCTGCTGACAGCCTGCCTGTTGTACAGGTTTTGAAATAACAATAAAGAAAAAAAGAAGACCGCATTTTACTGACCATCTGTAACTTGATCGAAGTTAACTTCAAATAACTATGACAGTACCTAGCCCCAAAGTGCAACCTTGCGGGAAGTCACTGTAAGAATTACGCCGACTATAGGCGTCACCTAAGGAGACGAAAAGAAAACATGTCGGCGTCCCCACCGTGAGTATAGGACTAATACGTAAAAGGGACATATGGAGGGTACTATAGAAAACTGAGCCCAACTGACATGAAAGGAACGATACGAATAGACACTATTTGTCACGTACATTCTTTCAAAGTTCCCTGGAGGAGGAAAAAAATCCTACTGATTCTCTCTTGTTCATTTAAAAACCGATGGAGATAAATATTTTCCGTATGTACAAATTATAAATTCCTCAAAAAATCCAGTAACGAACCACGAGGAAAAACTTAGAGTACACTTAAACGGTCCGAGATTGGAGGCAAACCACGTTTTTTCTGCTTCCAATAATGTCATAACGCGCTAGAATTACTAGCATAGGTGTGTTCTCTACATCGAGTCGAAAACTCTTTACCTGTCATATCATTGTAAAAGCTCGAATTTTCTCTTAGCTGCACGTAATCCTTCACAGTCCTCCAGGCAGGGGGCAATTTGTTACAACATGTAAGTCCCCTACTTTTTGCTGTAGCAATCTCAGCGTGTTGACACGTCGATAACTTCCGCTATTGTACTTTTCGTTAAGTGCTTATCTATATGAGGAAGAGTACTGTGATTAAGGCCTGTATTCGTGATATTCATTTGATCAACAGAGTACTGAAGTGGTTTAACATTAAGCTTCATGAAGAACAGGCAGTTATTACTAAGGCGGATAAAGGGAGTTCTGTATTATTTCTGATGAGGATTATGTAGCTAAAATGGTGATATTTATAACGATGCAGATATTACTGAATTTATCGTAATCCCATGAAAAAGTCTCAAGATTATTTAAAATCTTGGTTAAGCAGAGAATGTTCCTTTTCCCTGCCAATAACGATGAGAAAAGAGTTCTAATAGTGAACCTTAAAATACCTAAGCCAAGGTTCCAGGTGACTAATAGGGCCTGTTTGTATAGTCTCTTCTATGACAGCATCAGTTTTCTATATTTCGCACCGTATGTCCCTTTTGCATATTAGTCATACACTCGCGGATGCGTGCGCCGGCTTGCTTTCTTTTCGTCTCACTAGGTGGTGCCTATAGTTGGCGTACTCTATACAGTGACTTAGCACGTTTTAATTGTGAGCCTGGACATTGAGTTATTTGAAGAGAATTTCGGTCCACCAAAAGGGGATCTAAAAAGTAAAATGACGTCCATCTGTTTTGTATTTATATAATTTAACGCTGCATGTATTGATTCTGCTTCAATACTCTCCAAATTTCTAATTTGTTTCTGTTGTGTTAGGTTTACTTTGTTTTTCCTGATCTTAATGAATTACACAATAAGCATGTCATTTTATGGTAGGATGTCTTAAGTGACCATACTTGACCTTGACACACAATAATTCCCGTTCTGTATACTGGGTTCAGCATAGTTTCAGCCATATCTTTTTATCATATTTTGTCTGTAAGCTTTTAATAAGTTGTATTATAAATTTATTGTCCGTTAATTTACCTTTTAATGTTGATACGTCACATCGCTTTTACGATGTGCATATATTTATTTTTGTTTTGACTGCTGTATACCCATCGGTAAAAAAAATTACCGTTTTTTGCTACCAGTGCCTATGTTGTAATTCATTCTGTAACTGCATCGTATTACATCCATATATTGTAGTCGTTTATGAGACCATGCCATAAAGTTTCTGCATTTATTTCATGCACTTTCTTTTAATTTACGTTAAATTTAATAGTTCTTCTCGTTTTGTAATTTTCGAAAGTTAGTATCCTGCATGAAGTCTGTTTATTTTATTGCATTTACTTATTTATCTGTATGTTAGATAATTCGCATTTACTAATTTCAAGCCACATGGTTCCGCCGTGACTTTCAACTTCATATACAATATAATCGAGATATTCTTTGTATGTGGTTACGTTCTTTGGTAGCCTGTTTTTGTCTGCGTGGTTGCTAAGGCCATCTGTTGATGGTAACATTGTTCTCCTTACAACTACATTTCTCGATGCACGCTCAGTTAGGCGCCCGGCTTCACAGCTGTGAGAGAAGTGTTATCAGTACCTCATGTGCCCACTTTTATGTGGCTTGATTTTGTACTTCATTGTAAGTACTGACGGAAACTGTTGTTCACACTGTATTTATTTTCCTCATGTATCTTTTTTTGTATCGTATTTCTTTGTACTACAACTATGTCTAATTAGGATGTTTCGAAACATGACAATAAATTAATTTGCGACAAAAACCTTTCAAAATTCATTGTGTGCCAATTCTGAATGGTCGAGTGCCTCATAAGTGGAAGCATTTCTGTATCAAGTGCAGAAGATATGGTATAGTCATGCTTGCCACGTTACGAGACGTCTGCCTTTATCTAAATGGCAATAACTGCGTCCCCATAATTACGTCGACAAGATAACAATAAAATGAGAGCTCAATACTCCTTTCTTGATTCATTCCTAATTCCAGGACTTCTGGAGCCCAGAGCAGTTGCAACCATTTTCTACATTTCGCATCCTCTTACAGCTACTTTTAGCCTGAGCAACTGTCAGGTCATTTACCTTTAACAGGACAGTCATAAAATAACTACCCATTGTCATGATTTTCTGGAATTAAAGGGAACCTGCTGTATTCCTCACCCTCTTAAAAATCTTCACCGTTAGCGTGAGGACACCAGATCCTGCATGGTCCAATTAAAGCTGGATGGGCCCATGTGTTCTGTATAAGACAAAAAATGGCTTCTAGGATGCGAGGAAAACTGGCGTGTCTTGTTAGATGTCCAGGAGTAATTTGATAAACTGTGAGAGAAGGAAAGAAACGCTAGCCAATAAATTGAGAGGAAGTAAGAAACAGTTTTCGTCATAGATATAATTACACATTACTTCTCTGCATGGAAGCTAGTATGTCTAGATTGACCGAACAGTTAAAAAGATCTGTGCAAAAGGAAGTTATGTCTCTAATCGCAAATATACAAACTGTACAATTTACTGGTGGACGTGCTGCAATGTTGGAACGTACTCCATCAAGGTGCTGAATGGTGAGGATCCACTGCCACTCAGGCCAACTGACTAAGTTGTACTGCCTAATGGTTTTGAGCCGTGTTGGGCTCATGTACGCATTGGTTTAAACCTTGGTGCCTATTCTGTGTTTGGTTTCCAGCGGTTATTGCGATTATACTGTTGTTTGCTCTCTCCGTGAGAGGCAGCAGCGGTATGTATCGATATCCTTCACCTTGTACTATCTTTGATTTGGTTCTCATAGTTTCCGGCTGTGCTGTGTGTGAGGGTCGGTTGGAGTGGAGCAGCGAGGAAATCTCCGTGGGGCGTAGTTTGGCCGGACCCGCTAGTGGTCTCTACGCAGTGTCGGAGTGTGTGGGGGCTGTTCCCATCGCTACCCTGGACAAGAAAGTTGAGTTTGGATTTAATTTGTCAGCAAGTCAAGACTGTTCACATTGTGCCGTCTGGTGCTCGTTGTTGGCTAAGTGGTCGTTAGTATTTCAAGTGCTGGCTGACCCCCGGAATTTCTGAGCGCCGTTAGCTGCACTGCCTTTTCTTATTTTCTGTTGTGTGTATTTGTATGGCTCATAGCCGATGGTCTTGAATTCAAGTTGAATTGTTTTTAGTTGTGTTTTAAGTCATAGGCCTTCAGCCGCTTTAAAATTAAACTTCCTTGCTTTTCAAGTGTTAGACTGTTTGGGTCTTCAGCCAAATTGTAGAACTTATTTAATGTGAGGCTTTCTGCTTTTTAAATATACTCTTTGGAGTTTCAGTTTTGAGTTAATCGCTTTTGGCTGTTTGTTTTTTAAATTAAAGTGGTTGTGCCCTTAAGGCATAAGATAGTGTGGGTTATTCAGTCGATAACTAAGTTCAATAATTTGTACTGTAATGTTTGGTCAAATAAAGAAAATGATATGTGCTCGAGTGTAACTGATAGCCGCTCATTTTGGCCCCTTTCCACAATTCCAACTACCTGTCCGGTCCTGCGGGTTTAGCGGGGCGTATCAGGTTTAATTTTCTCGTTTCATAGGAAATTCACATTAACACTACAGCTGTACTTTTTAATATTTGTCGATAGCTCTTATCTGCTTTTCTTGCATGTAAAATAATGCTGTCTCTACAGATGAGATCATTGGTGGTTTACCTTCAACGGTCTTGTGCCCAGCAATAATTAAAACGGCTCATAGCACAGGATAGATACATTATGTGGTGCCCAAAGTGGGGCCTGTAAAAGTGACCACTACAGCGTGTAAATAATTACATTCAGAAAGTGGTCTTGTTATTTGAAGACTTGCGCTACAAAGCGGTGTTGTTACCAAGCAGTGCGAATCGTCCATAGAATACCAGTTGTAAATTTAGAGGTTATATGTATCCACATTAAGGAGATCTCAAAAAAAAAAAAACCAAAGTAAAGAAGAGAAAAAGTCGCACTGTGGTAGTTGACACCACACTGGTAAGAAAATAAATGAGAAGCGGAAAGTTATTTGCGAGGTAGTCACGTCTTACACTCGAAACAGATCAAAGCGGAGAGTTGTACAACTGTAGATAATTCGTGGCAATAACGGTACATCTACTTATGACTCGTATTTTAATAAAAAAAATATAACTGGTTCTGGCTTGTTTAATGTCTATGAAAACGGTACCACATTCAACGGTTTTTGAAGTGAAAAATTCAATAGCATAACTGTTTCATTAGTTCATACTAAGTTACAGGAAGGAACAGAATTTAAATACAGATTCATTAGCGCTTCCCGGTGTATTCATCCCTAAATTGATGCCCCTGCTAACAATAATTAACACGTGTCCTGCAGATAAAAGACACTTTTTATATTATACTCTATCATTCTGAGTTAATAGAAACTCTGTCTACGAAGTTCATCGCGAGATATGCCGATGTTCATTCATACGTTGCGGCAGATTTTTCGAACGCACAGAATACTGTAACGATGAAAATTTGTCAACAGATTTGGGTATTATGTGAGTATGAGGTCATGCGTTAACTGCCACTGCTTGTCTGGTAAAGAAAATTCCTCGCAAATCGTGAAAATGTCTTTGATGAAGAGAGGCCAGCTCTTCCACACCAGTGAGTGCGTTGTACAGCAAAAGCAACAGGAACGTGTGTGGGAACGACGCTTTGTGGTTACTAAATTCATCCGCTATAGTCCGATCCCGGAAATTGCAACGGATAATTCAGAACAAGACTCGAGCAATGTTCAATCCATGTGTTGTGTGGGCTTACGAGAATAATCGCTCACACATGAGTGAACGTCTAACTCACTTTCTGCTGCCGCTACACTGAGAAGCGGTTGAACATTCGTCCTGTAGCGCTGATATTACACGCCACTTCCATAAGAAGAAATTCAAATGAAGCCAACGTTTTCGCAGCTGCCAACACGTTTATACGGTATACATATAAAGATTATAATTCCAAAGACAACCAGTGATAAGTCAAGCCTCGGAGTTCGCTACCACCTACCCAGCATCTGGTCGCGGGCTGCGTACGGGATAGGAAATCTACAGAAGAAGAGAAAAATAACGTTTCATGAACACCTCTCGTAGTCAGTGGGTAACATTATACGTCATGGAATGTAAAACTGCGGCTGTCTAAAATGTATGAAAAGAAAAGAAGACGTACATACAACATAGTTACGCATTTCATGTTTATAGTTCCTAAAATAGTGATGGAAAGTGGTGAATTTAATGCGCTCAACAATTTGTGAAGCATGACTTACCAGCAGAAACTATAGACAGCCAAAATCGTTATCTTCTAATGAAAAGTATAAACTACGAGGGCTGTTCAATAAAGAATGATCATAATTTTTTGTGGTCATAATTTCTCGCCCTAAAAGTAGTTCTGTTAGTTTAATGTGCAACGCCGTAGTAGCTTCATTGTTGGGACTCCTGGTTCACGCCTGTGAGAGGCAGGCAAGGTCACACAAGTTCAGTGTCGCCTACGGCCGCACTGGAAATAACACGCGAGGAACAATATGCGTCTTTGAAATTCTGCTTTCGTCTCAACAAATCTTCAGCTGAGGCCTATACAATGTTACAGAAGGCCTATGGAGAGTCTGTCCTTCCCTACAGCACAGCTCGAAGGTGGTTTAAAATGTTTAAAGAGGGGAGACAATCAACTTCGAAGGAACGTGGATCCGGTGCTCCAGTTACTGCTCTTAAGGAAGAAAACATCAACGCTGCTGCTGTCATTGTGAAGA
Organism: Schistocerca serialis cubense; assembly: GCF_023864345.2. NCBI lineage: Eukaryota > Metazoa > Arthropoda > Insecta > Orthoptera > Acrididae > Schistocerca > Schistocerca serialis. The sequence goes on along the minus strand of NC_064641.1, from coordinate 844,573,392 downwards.
TTGACGAATTACCTTAAGATCACTTTCTGAAACAATGAACATTTCATTGGGTGCCACCGACGCGTTGGTGACAGAAAAATTACACATGACACGTATTTGTGCGCAATGGGTTTCATGACTGTTAAGCCTTGAACAAAAGAACATTTGCGCGCAGGTCTGCATGCAGTTAAAGTTGATGTTACAGGAAGATGTGGAGTTTCTTTGAAATGTAATCACTGCCGATGAAACATGGCTACATAATGTTGATCCTGAGAGCAAACAGCAAAGCTCGGTGTGGAAATATCCTTCGTAACCAACCCCCATAAAAGCAAAAGTGATTGCTTCTGCTGGGAAAATTATGGTCATCTCATTAATTGATATTCATGGAATGGTTTATCAGTATTTTGTACCTGCACACACGTCAGTAACTGGATAATACTACAGGGATGTCCTGAAATCATTGCAAGTCCATATCAGTCGCAAAAGACCACATTACCATGAAGCACACTGGATGCTGCACCACGATAATGTGCGAACGCATATTGCTAATGTTGTTGCTGAATATCTTGCAAAAATTAAGGTGAAGCGCATCTCTCACCCTCCCTATAGTCCGTATTTAGCCACATGTGACTTTTTTTATTCCCTAACGTGAAGAAACACCTTCGTGGGAAGCATTATCAATCATCAGAAGCAGTGGTGAAGGCTGCGGAGGCTAATTTGAAGGACCTCTCAAAAATTGGTTTTCAGCATGTATTTGAAGACCGGCAGAAACGCTGAGACAAGGGAATCGCATTCGTGGGAGACTACTTTGTGAAGGACCATCAAAATTATGAGGATGAGTAAAGGTATGATGCAAAAAAAAAAAAAAAAAAAAAAAATTGTGATCATTCTTTATTGAACAGCCCTCGTTTTTACTCCCTTGTTATATTACTTCGGAACATATGTTGCCTTTTCATAGTATCTACGATTAACTTCGAAGCTGAAACGCTTTCTCTCTACTGGGACATTAGCGTAGTAATGGATATCGTATACAGGGTGTTCATTTTGTCTGAAGACTATGAAATATGCCGAAAATTACACATCAGATCAAAAACAGTTATAATTACAATTTGTTTGTCTCGGAGTGGGCATACGCCAATATCACACTCTACTCGCCACCAACCTCTACTTTGGGTGGCATGAGGGCAACTTTGTAATCTTCAATGGGAATCCCCGTTTTTTATTGCAGATTGTGTTTGCACGGTAAAATCTACTTACGCTTTGTCGTTTCACCACAGACGGCGCTGTAATCGGAGGAATATAAATGGGTACACAATCGCAATTTACGACATGCTACTCGATGGGCCTTGTATATCCAACGTCACCTGGGACCCCCACCTCTATACTGCGAGGGTAGGACGGATCAGTATTTCATAACTTCTAACCGGAAAACCCATTCGCAACGTTGTAGTCTTCCGATATATCGGACAGAGGACTACTCGTCGCGCCACCGTGGCCTTGTAGCGAACTACGACGTATCGTAACAGGCAGTACACATTGCGACCGTAGCTCACGTATTGCGGAAACGTAAAGAGCTGGGGAAATAAAATAGCCCGAACCGTTTGTGGAAGCATTGACTTAGGGGGAAAAGACCTACTGTTACTTCCAATACGACGGAGCAACTTCCCATACAGCTGGCCGAACCTTGGATCACATTTACACAATCTTCACGCCTGACACAGTTGTTAGCAGAAGTTAGTCTGCTCGCGGCCCCAGCTGGCCACATAGATCACGTGATCTGTCAGTGTGCGATTACTTTATGTGGGGAGCCCTCAAGTCTTAAGGTGTATCGCGACGACCCTTACGGTCTTCAGGAACTGCAGCAGACCATTTCGGATGAGACTGCAGCAATCCCAGCGGACGAAAGCAGAAGTTCAAAGACGTATATTGTTCCTTGTGTTTTACCTCCAGTGCAGCGGTAGGCGATACTGAACATATCGATTCTCCTTCAGCAACTTGCTGACCAGGACCCAAAACAGCCAAGAGATGAATGATGGTCACTTTCAACATTTGCTATAGTCAGATTAGTACTGTATTTCCTTTCCTCTGCTGCGTTTCGTAGTACCCTGGAACTCCGTTCTCCGAGCCACTTTTACTTCCTCCACCCTGTAGAACATACGGCGGTTCAAAAATGGCTCAAATGACTCTGAGCACTATGGGACTTAACATCTGAGATCATCAGTCCCCTAGAACTTAGAACTACTTAAACCTAACTAACCTAAGGACATCACACGCATCCACGCCCGAGGAAGGATTTGAACCTGCGAGCGTAGCGGTCGCGCGGTTCCAGACTGAAGCGCCTAGAAACGCTCGGCCACAACGGCCGGCAACAGACAGTGGCACTAAACATAACGAAACATAGCAAACGTGTTACGGGAGAAGCTAATGAAACAGCTTGCAATGTCGTGTGACTAGGACCTCCCGTCGGGTAGACCGTTCGCCAGGTGCAAGTCTTTCGATTTGGCGCCACTTCGGCGACTTGAGCGTCGATGGGGATGAAATGATGATGTTTAGGACAGCACAACACCCAGTCCCTGAGAGGAGAAATTCTCCGACCCAGCCGGGAATCGAACCCGGGCCCTTAGGATTGACATTCTGTCGCGGTGACCACTCAGCTACCGGGGGCGGACAATGAAACAGCTGTACTAGCGGTATTGCAGCACAACCCATGGATAAGCGCCGGCAAGTACACCGCGAATAGTGTGTGTCCGTAGGTAATATTGTCACAGTACTCCATCGTCGTATCATCCATACCACGTGTCTCTGCATCAGAACTTCATGGCGCCGATTTCCATAGCAGGGTAGTGTTTAGTCAGTGGGCATGTCAGCAAATGCAAACGACCCTCACGTTCTTTGCCGAGGTACTTTTTTCTGATGAATCTACATTCACAAACCATGGTAGCGTTAACCGGCATAACACGCATTGCTGTAATGTGGGCAATCCTCACTGGTAACGTCAAGTTGACCATCAACGTCCGTGATCGGTTAACTTATGTCGTAGTACCGTGGGCTTTGCTGAGGTACTTTTTTCTGATTAATCTACATTCACAAACCATGGTAGCGTTAACCGGCATAACACGCATTACTGTAATGTGGGCAATCCTCACTGGTAACGTCAAGTTGACCATCAACGTCCGTGATCGGTTAACTTATGTCGTAGTACCATGGGCTTTGCTGAGGTACTTTTTTCTGATGAATCTACATTCACAAACCATGGTAGCGTTAACCGGCATAACACGCATTACTGTAATGTGGGCAATCCTCACTGGTAACGTCAAGTTGACCATCAACGTCCGTGATCGGTTAACTTATGTCGTAGTACCATGGGCTTTGCTGAGGTACTTTTTTCTGATGAATCTACATTCACAAACCATGGTAGCGTTAACCGGCATAACACGCATTACTGTAATGTGGGCAATCCTCACTGGTAACGTCAAGTTGACCATCAACGTCCGTGATCGGTTAACTTATGTCGTAGTACCATGGGGAACAAACTTATTGGCCTGTATTTTATCGACGGCACCTTCAATGGACGCAAATATCGAACGTTTCTGGAATACGAACTACCGGTATTACTGCAGGATGTTGCCCTCGACGTTTCGACAACGTATTTGGTTTCAGCGTAACGGTTGTCCCGAGCATTACGCAATTGAAGCACGGGAGGTATTAGACAGTGTTTGCACTGGTCGGTGGATCGGCAGAGGTGGCGCTGTTAACTGGCCCACTAGGTCGCCGTATTTGACACTGCCGGATTTCTTTGTGTGGTGATACTTGAAATCGAGAGAGGTGGCCCAGGGGCTAGCACACTGGACTCGCATTCGGGAGGACGACGTTTCAATCCCGCGTCCGGCCATCCTGATTTAGGTTTTCCGTGATTTCCCTAAATCGCTCCAGGCAAATCCCGGGATTGTTCCTTTGAAAGGGCACGGCCGGCTTCCTTCTCCGTCCTTCCTTAATCCGATGAGACCGATGACCCCGTTGTCTGGTCTCCTCCCCCAAACAATCCAATGATATTTAAAAGAAGACAAATTGTGCCAGAAAGTGTCAACAGGCCTTGAAGACATGATCGATCATATGAGAAACGCTTGTACTGACATTCCTGCAGATATGCTTCTGTCCTGTGTACGGCCATTTGAAAGTTTAGTGAAGCTGGCGATACTTGATTTGAACACTTAATCTAACTCGAAAAGCAGAGTAGCGTTCACCTCAAGCCAGGCCAGAGTGGCGGGTCGAGTAGTCATTCCCCTGTTCGATATGCCACACGAATACAACATCGCGAATGGGGTTTCCAATTAGAAGTTATGAAATACTGACGTGTCCTACCCTCGCAGTACGGTGTGACCCCACGTGCCATTTGATATTCATGGCCCACTGAGTAGCGTGTAGCAAACTACTTTATGTACCCATTGCTATTCCTCCGATTACAGCGCCAAATGAAGAAAATGCTTCAGACAAAATGTAAGTAGACTTTTCCGTAGAATCGAAGTCTGCAATAAAAAACGAGTGTTCCCACTGGAGATTGCAAAATTGCCCCCGCCACTTACTCACGGGGTAGGGTGGTAAGTTGAGTGTGGTATCACTGCATGTCCCCGTCCGAAACAAACAAATTGGAATCATAAGTTTTTTTTGGTAAGATATGTAGTTTTATAGATATTTCAATGTCTTCTGTTAACACTTTGCAGTCCGCACGTCTCTTACAAATTTATTCGCTTGGTGCCGGCAGCTCTAGTACGGATTACTTGGCTTGTCGCCGGCCGCTTGTCACCTTTCCGTTGAAGACAGGCTTCAAACACATTGACTTTTGCGCACTTTAATTTTCCTGAAATTCTCTGTTTTGCCGTATCGTTCCACAAACTCGAATTTTCTTTTCAAGTAACTTGACTTCAAGTTCTACACTGTTATAATAATCAACCATGCAGAGGTAATGCCACTTTGCATTACAAGGTGTCAATATTTCCATCACTGTTTTTGCTAAAGTCTGTCCAGCGCCGGAATGTATCTTGAATGAGGAAATGTATCCCATACTCGAATCACACAGTATCCGATTGAGTATACCGTATTTCGTAATTTTCGACCGATTGTAAGCTTTAAAATTTAACCGTCCACGCCACGGCATCATTCCTTCAATTTGAGATGTTTGGATTTAGATTAAACGTTTCTTTAAACTTTTTGGACCGAGCGTGGTGGCGCAATGGTTAGCACACTGGACTCGCATTCGGGAGGACGACGGTTCAATCCCTCGTCCGACCATCCTGATTTAGGTTTTCCGTGATTTCCCAAAATCGCTCCAGGCTAATGCCGGGATGGTTCCTTGAAAAGGGCACGGCCGACATCCTTCCTCATCCTTCCCTAATCGATGAGACCGATGACCTCGCTGTCTGATCTCCTCCCCCAATACAACACAACACAAACTTTTTGGAAAAATAATCAATTACGAATTGGACTTTGACAAGCCGGTCGGGATTATCCGGTTTATTTTTGCTGTCGAAAAAGTGTACAAATGAGAATATTTGTCTGAATTGGTTGCGGGACATCGTTTTTTCGAAATATCGGTGTGTCAATCGACGGATTCGTTGACCAAAATCATCGATCCATGCTTTTTTTTATATTTCCCACAAGTATAGCAAGCCCAAAGCAGGTTCTAAGGTCGGGTCCCGTAACGTCCACAAATTTGGCATTTTTTAAATCCAGTTTCCTTCTTTTGCAATTTTGACTAGTACTTGTTGGTTTCGTTGCTAATATAGTCAATTAGATAGTTCGAAATATATGATTCTACGATATCCCTGACGGTCTATGTATCTTTGGGAAATATGTTTGGGCCCGGGGATCCCTCAAATTTACACTCCTGGAAATGGAAAAAAGAACACATTGACACCGGTGTGTCAGACCCACCATATTTGCTCCGGACACTGCGAGAGGGCTGTACAAGCAATGATCACACGCACGGCACAGCGGACACACCAGGAACCGCGGTGTTGGCCGTCGAATGGCGCTAGCTGCGCAGCATTTGTGCACCGCCGCCGTCAGTGTCAGCCAGTTTGCCGTGTCATACGGAGCTCCATCGCAGTCTTTAACACTGGTAGCATGCCGCGACAGCGTGGACGTGAACCGTATGTGCAGTTGACGGACTTCGAGCGAGGGCGTATAGTGGGCATGCGGGAGGCCGGGTGGACGTACCGCCGAATTGCTCAACACTTGGGGCGTGAGGTCTCCACAGTACATCGATGTTGTCGCCAGTGGTCGGCGGTAGGTGCACGTGCCCGTCGACCTGGGACCGGACCGCAGCGACGCACGGATGCACGCCAAGACCGTAGGATCCTACGCAGTGCCGTAGGGGACCGCACCGCCACTTCCTAGCAAATTAGAGACACTGTTGCTCCTGGGGTATCGGCGAGGACCATTCGCAACCGTCTCCATGAAGCTGGGTTACGGTCCCGCACACCGTTAGGCCGTCTTCCGCTCACGCCCCAACATCGTGCAGCCCGCCTCCAGTGGTGTCGCGACAGGCGTGAATGGAGGGACGAATGGAGACGTGTCGTCTTCAGCGATGAGAGTCGCTTCTGCCTTGGTGCCAATGATGGTCGTATGCGTGTTTGGCGCCGTGCAGGTGAGCGCCACAATCAGGACTGCATACGACTGCATACGACTGCATACGACCGAGGCACACAGGGCCAACACCCGGCATCATGGTGTGGGGAGCGATCTCCTACACTGGCCGTACACCACTGGTGATCGTCGAGGGGACACTGAATAGTGCACGATACATCCAAACCGTCATCGAACCGGCAAGGGAACTTGCTGTTCCAACAGGACAATGCACGTCCGCATGTATCCCGTGCCACCCAACGTGCTCTAGAAGGTGTAAGTCAGCTACCCTGGCCAGCAAGATCTCCGGATCTGTCCCCCATTGAGCATGTTTGGGACTGGATGAAGCGTCGTCTCACGCGGTCTGCACGTCCAGCACGAACGCTGGTCCAACTGAGGCGCCAGGTGGAAATGGCATGGCAAGCCGTTCCACAGGACTACATCCAGCATCTCTACGATCGTCTCCATGGGAGAATAGCAGCCTGCATTGCTGCGAAAGGTGGATATACACTGTACTAGTGCCGACATTGTGCATGCTCTGTTGCCTGTGTCTACGTGCCTGTGGTTCTGTCAGTGTGATCATGTGATGTATCTGACCCCAGGAATGTGTCAATAAAGTTTCCCCTTCCTGGGACAATGAATTCACGGTGTTCTTATTTCAATTTCCAGGAGTGTATTATTGGTCCTCGGTAAATCAATGTCTGACCACTGTGCACTGTCTTCTTCGTCTGATTCAGCCGAATCAGTTGGCAACCGTAGCGTTCGCCGAATTCTTCTTGGACGTATTTCACTATCTTCCTACGATTCTGATTCACTTTAATTTTTTTGATGTCCAATGTCTGCTTACCAATCGGCCAAGTCGTCCGGGACGTCAGACAAGATGTCCACGCATTCGTTGTAAATAATACTATTGTCTCTTTCGTCCGCCATGATGAAAGGGCACAAGTACTTATAAGAACAAAAAAACTTGTTGTGTGGAACTTACCGTTACCTAAACAAACACCAACAGAATGAAAATGATACTAAAGTGCTGTCTCCGGCCACTGCGCGATACTATGTTCAAGACACCACTGTGATGTGACCGGCCACTCAGCGATACGATGCAGACGACTCCACTGTAGTGTCGCCGGCCGTTGACCGCAGTTTCGCGCACGACACCACTGTGGTGTCGCCGGACGGCATAGTGTTTAAATGGACACCCTGTATATACGTAAATCTATCAGGTAAACGTACCTGAAGATGAAGTTCCAAAATTTGCCGTAAATACTGAAATAATAATAATAATAACAATAACAATAATAATAACTACATAAGGCAACAGCAACGCACACATTAATTACACATCACTCGATTTTACAGAAAAATTGGCGAGCGGAGTGGCTGCGCGGTTTGAGGCGCAATGCACGGACTTTGTGGCCCGTCCCGCCAGAGGTACACGTCCTCCCTAGGGAATGGGTTTGTCTGTGTGTGTTGTTCTTAGCATAAGTTAGTTTAAGTGGTGTGTAAATCTAGGGACCGTTGACCTCAGCAGTTTGGTCCCTTAGGCATGCATACACATTTTAACATTTTTCAGAAACATTCGGAAGGTTCCGAAAGTCTTAAACTAATGAGATGTATTAGAAAGAAACTGCACAGGAAATACGCGAACGTGTTTAGCCAAGATAATGCCAATTTGCAGGCATAAAACAACTGTTTGATACATCCGAAACTACATTTAGAAACTGAGGGATGACCCCGGGTAGGAAGTACGAGAAGTATATGCCGAAGGGTAAAGAACAGATGATAGCTTTAGGAAATATGGGGTTCAAAATAAGACTATTACCCACATACAATTTGGGTCTTGGGACCAACGGGATATTTGAAAAGGCCTTATGAGGTCGCGAAGAAGTTGGGACAGCACTTTCAGTTACGGAAAATTACTGAAGTTCTAAAAATTTACAATTTATTAGAGTCACAGCAGAACAACCAATAAAACAAACCTCTGTAAGCAACATGATATCACAATGAAGAGCGAAGCTGAATAAGTCACCTCGCTCATAGACAACTCTGCACCCAACACCAAAAATGTGCAAACTACCAGCGATATGAAGATGGTCAAGTATAGAATACCGACATATGATATAAAAGCAGTGCGAAAACAGAAGTCTGTTACATTGTCGCTGCGGTAATATCGGGTGGTAATATCGAACAGTGATGGTGTCCCAAACGGACTGTGAAGAGCCTATAGGACCTAAGACTGCATCCTTCGCTCTGTTTGCAGCTGCTTAAGTGTGCTATATAACATCTTCAGAACGGTTCGTCAGTTTCCTGGATTTAAGGGTAAGTTGTTGTTTAGACTTAAATATCCCCGCCATCGGCCCATATCGATCGCAGATCAGCGGCGCTACAGATTGCGATTGAAGATCGCCAACAAGGGGGTCTGTCTCATGTCACGTGTGTGAAGCCGCCCCCACCAACGGAGTCACGCCGACAGCTGTGATTCTGTCTACTTAAGTCCGTTGCATGAATTAATATCAGTCACGTCCTTTAGCGTATTGGATTTCGAGCCTCCATTGTGCGTGGACTTTCTTGTTCTCGTTGTTGGCTTTGCTTCAGTGTTCTGCTGTCCACGAATTCTGCTTTGTTTATAGATTATGCATTAGTGCCGGGAAAATAAACTGGTCTCATTAAGCCAATAACTTGTAAAATGATTGAACTAACAGATAAAAGAACTCAGTTAACAGGATAATGTTTCATTATCAAGCTGTTCAAGATGAACATTGCACCATGAATGTTTATCGTCAATTAATTCAATGACTGTATTTGAGGCTGTTCTCTGATGTTTAATTTGTAATTTAATCTGTCCTTGCACAGCCGTTCACTCTTTTGAGAAATCTCGTTTCTTCAGCCTGGATTCTATTTGTTTCTTAGCAAGGGCCCAACGTCCACTTTCGTGTGAGAGCGTAGAAACAGTAACTGTGTTACAAAAATTTCATTTTTATCTCCTTCTGGGAATTGCTCATTGGATTTTTTTAAATGCTTCCACTCAGTCTCTCGACTTTATTTACATTTCCATAAAAATCTTGAGAGCAGGTAAATATTTCTAAAAAAAATTCATAGCATACATCTGGATGACGAACTGAAACTGTGATTTAAAGTGGCAGTTTTTGAACCTAGGATCATTATCAGAATAATTTCTTAAGGACATCAAAACACACTGCATCCATCACAACCCTTGCGCCCGGCTGCGCGTGGTCCAGAGTACATTTATTCTCTAACATTTCCATTTCATGATGAGCCTACAGTAGGTCGAAGTTATTGGTACAAATTCAAAAAGCACCAAGTCGCATATCATATCGATATTAACTGCCAAATTATTTCTCCTGAGTAATATTAGAAATTTTCAGGTGCCTTTTTTAACTCAGTTTTGACTACAACTTTTGATCTGGTTGGCTCTGGTCCAAAAAATGCTTTCTTTTGAGGACATATTTATCTTTTACTCCTCGCATATTTTATTTAAAGTGTGTATAAACAAATGTAAATTTATAAAATGACAATATGATTTTGTACAATGATGGACAACTAGTACTGGCTCCACACTTTTATTTTCTGATAGAGCTCAATAGACTGTCAAAATTTCTGGTCTCATTACAAACAACACAGGGCATCTGCAGCTGTGGAAATACATTTTGCAAATAGAACATCGCTAATAGCTGTACAACAATCTTAAATGGGACATGAACGGATTCGTGAACTTTCACCATATCCTCGGGAGTATATTATTCTTTAAGTCATTAAAGACTTTGATGTAGGAAAGAAGGGAGACCCAAGTTTCACTGGTAAAACGACATTATGCGCCAAATGCTATTCCACTCCTTCTCTGATTATCTGCATTTGGCGGGAAATGCCGCTTTATCACTGAAAGTTGGATCTCCCTTCATTCCTACATCGATGTCTTTAATGACCTAAATTATCATGTACACCTGATGATGTGGCTGTAGGCCCATCAAATATATGGGAATAGGCCCATTAAATATTATCATGTAAATGTACTTTTTGCAAGATTTTGCTTCATTGTCAGCTAATAATACGATGTTGTCTATATATGGAAATGATCTGAGTAGAGTGAGCTTGTTATGATAAGAGTCCTTCATAAAATTTGTTTCTTCAGTCTTGTAAAACAGCAATGCAGATGTTAAGTATTGGTCAGATGCAACACCTTTGTCTTACCCCTCCACAAGCGAATATGTTTTCTGTAATTTTTTCACGAATCTGGCAATAAGTTAGCAATTTCATAGAATATCTAGTTGCCTCAGTAAAATACCTTGGATGGACCGTATTTTCCATGGTACTCCTCATTTTATTGTACCTTGCAGAAAGCATTTTCCTAATCTACACAAAATGAAGAGTTCTTTATTGTATTCTCTGTTTTTATAATCCTGTTGTATCTTAAATACTACGCAGTTTAATGACTTTTTCTAAAACGCATTTGTTGTTCGCTGATCGGCGACCTATTACGGTTTACAATCTACAGTGAAGAATTTTTTATATTAATATGTAGTCTGAATCCAGGAGGCCAATACTAATATAACTGCCTAATTCATTTTTATCATTCTTAAGTAGGCGGGTAAACGTTCTTGTGTGAACGAAATCTGACGGTCTCCGTTTTATTATCCGACACTCTGAGACAACATATCGGCACCTGAGAGATTTAACACTTACTCAGCCAAAAATATAGAATTTGAAGCGAAACAGTCTATTACTGCTTCACTTAATGAACGTGATGCTACGTATAATAAACTATGAATGTGATGTTACATATAATAACCTATAATATGGATATCATCTTGCGGAGATAGCTTGTAGGAGTTACCATAAGAATCGGCCGCAAACTGATACAGCACTAGAAGCAGGAACTTCTCAAACATTAATGTGACCAACTGTCAAAATCCTGAACAACAACGTTTCTCAGCGCGGTTACGAGACGTGCAGGAAGAGAGTCTGAGGTCCAGGAAGGTACCGACAGGGAAGTACAGCCAGCTCCGTGATCAGCTGCGTTGCATTTCTCGGTTTGGGATCCATGACGTGAACAGCCCTATCGAGGTGGTCCAGTAGATTCTCGGTTGGATCTAAATTCGGGGAGCTTGGTGACGAGACGAGTACGATAAACTGATCCTCGTGTTCTTGCAACCGCGCTTGTGCACTGCGAGCTTTGTGATACGTTGCAATGACCTGCTAGTAAACAGTTGGCAACCGATGCTGTACAATAGCGATAAAGTCATGAGATGTTCAGTTGACTCCTTTATTAGAACATGTTACGCGTTTCGGGATTACACCCATCTTCAGACATAACAAACTTCAACTCCTACCTAACCAACCAGGCGTCCAGCCTTGACAACTCGAAGAATGTGTCGAATAACGTATGATAGTCATATGTTATTCGACACTTACTTCGAGTTGTCAAGGCTGTACGCCTGATTGGTTAGGAAGGAGTTGAAGTTTGTGATGTCTGAAGATGGGTGTAATCCCGAAACGCGTAACATGTTCGAAAAAGGAGTCAATTAAACATCTCATGACTTTATTGCGATTATAGAAAAAAAATGGTTGAAATGGCTCTGAGCACTATGGGACTTAACATCTATGGTCATCAGTCCCCTAGAACTTAGAACTACTTAAACCTAACTAACCTAAGGACAGCACACAACACCCAGCCATCACGAGGCAGAGAAAATCCCTGACCCCGCCGGGAATCGAACCCGGGAACCCGGGCGTGGGAAGCGAGAACGCTACCGCACGACCACGAGATGCGGGCTGTGATTATACAGCACTGGTTGCCGACTACTAACATAAAAATGATCGCAGGCCTCAGACGGGATTTTATGTCCTGTATATCGACCTGCTAGTAGATGTACCGTGCCGAGGAAAAACGAACTGCGTGTAGAGGTGGACTTTTTCCGTAAGGATAGGTGCATACTTGGGTTGATTCATTATGCCCTTCAGAATGATGAGACCACGCAGAGAATGTCACGAAATGTTTGCCAGGCCACAAAGCTTGCTTCTTCAACCTGGACCCCTCCAACAATTGTTGCCGGGTGTTTGCTTTCAGTCCGCCAGAGCATCAAACGTGATTCATCAGACAAGACAACCTGTCGCCACTGAATGGACGTGTGGTTGCGGTACTGGCGTGAAAGTTCCAGCTTTCGTCGACGATGAACATCAGTCAGCACGAGTTCATCAACCGGACACCTGATGCGCAGGCTCATAAGCAGCAACGTTCGCTGAACTGTTTTTTTTGGAGACACTGTTGATAGCCCCCTTCGTTGATCTGGAGCGTCGGTTGTTCAACAGTTGCACGTCTATTCATCCATGCGTCTCCACATCTCCGCAGCCGTCGGTCACCCTGTTCTCTACGTCTCGTGATGCATCAGATTTGTCTCGACGCCGATTTTGGATAGCGCCATAACTTATTGATACATAACCAGAAAATATCGTTCTTGTGTAACGCAGCTAGCTCTTTATTCCCATGAAGTAATGAGTGCTGTCGACAAGGGATCTCAGATCCATTCCATATTTCTAGATTTCCAGAAGGCTTTTGATACCGTTCCTCACAAGCGACTATTAATCAGATTGGGTGCATATGGAGTATCGTCTCAGTTGGGCGACTGGATTCGTGATTTCCTCTCATAGAGGTAGTGATAGACGGTAAATCATAGAGTAGAACAGAAGTGATATGTGGCGTTCCGCAAGGTAGTGTCATAGGTCCTCTGCTGTTCCTGATTTACATAAATGATCTAGGTGATAATCTGAGCAGCCCCCTTGGATTGTTTGCAGATGACGCTGTAATTTACCGTCTAGTAAAATCATAATACGATCAATTCCAATTATAAAATGATCTAGAGAGAATTTCTGTAAGGTGCGAAAAGTGGCAGTTACCACTAAACAAAGAAAAGTGCCAGGTCATCCACATGGGTACTAAAAGAAATCCGATAAATATTGGGTATACGATCAATCGCACAAATCTAAGGGCTGTCAATTCGACAAAATACCTAGGAATTACAATTACGAGCAACTTAAATTGGAAAGACCACACAGATAACATTGTGGGGAAGGCGAAACAAAGACTGCGCTTTGTTGGCAGAACACTTAGAAGATGCGACAAACGCACTAAAGAGACAGCCTACATTACACTTGTCCGTCCTCTGTTGGAATATTGCTGAGCGGTGTGGGATCCTTACCAGGTAGGATTGACGGAGGACATCGAAAAGTGTTGTCGCGGGTGAGAGTGTCACTGGTATGGTACGCGAGTTGGGGTGGCAGTCGCTGAAATAATGGCGGTCTTCTTTGCGGCGAGATCTATTTACGAAATTTCAATCACCAACTTTCTCTTCCAAATACGAAAATATTTTGTTGACACCCACCTACATAGGGAGAAATGATCATCGTAATAAAATAAGAGAAATCAGAACTCGAACGGAAAGATTAAGGTGTTCCTTTTTCCTACGCGCCATTCGAGGTGGAATGGTAAAGAAGTAGTACGAAAATGGTTTGATGAACCCTCTGCCAGGCACTTAAGTGTGAACTGCAGAGTAACTGTGTAGATGTAAGTGTAAATTTTGCCATGAAAGGTGTACTTTAATTACAATGGCAAGAGAAAAGTTTACCAACTTAGCCGTTGCGAAAATGCTTCTTCCCTTGGCCCGAAAGCCAATGATCATGTCCTTTTAGACGTCAGATATATCGCAGCCCAGTTCCGCAATAAGACAACGACTGCACTGTTTTCCGCTCCCCTCCCACCCAACCCCACCCCACCCCCGACACGCTTTATATACCTTCTGTGCCACCTGCTGTCTGTTATTGTTTATCCATGTTGACGTCCAACATAGGCGGTGGTCCCATTAATGTGCGTGGACCGCGTAATTTTGTGTTAAATGACTTGTGCTGACTTTTTCGTAAAGTTTGATCTAAAAACGCAATGATAAATAGTTAAAAGCGAGGGAGACATAATAAATGTGGAAAAGAAATTACGCTCTTAATGCACAAGACAGAGCGTTCGGGTTAAAAGAGTACACTGAGGGCCTCTACGAGGGAGATTTTTACTAAAATAAACCTGTTCGTTTATTAATTGCTCCAGTCAGAGAATTTCGCTATCTACAGAATTCATAGGAAACTTTGCGAGTTCCAGCTCACAATGTCTCAAAATCTGATTACTTGGGCTACTTCCAGTCACCTGTTACAGAGTAATCTTCTGGGGCAATTCTCCACTGTCGAAGAAAGTCTTTACAAGTCAGAAAAAGGTCGTCCGAATTTTGTGTGCAGTGCCTCCAGGAACCTCATGTCACAAGCTTTTTAAGCAAATAGGAATACTAACCACTAATTCACAGTATCTCTTTTCAATCAAGACATTCATGCTTCAAAATCCTTCTCAAAATGAAACGAATGAACCATACATCGTAATAAAACAAAAAGGAAATGTGACTTATCCCGTGACCTGAAAAATTTGTCTCTGGTCCAAAAAAGTGCGAAATACACAAGCGCAAAAATATTCAATGTATTTCCAAATAATATTAAGTGTCTACGAGATAATAATGTACTATTTGAAAGGAAGCTAAGGGAGTTCTTGCTTGAAAAAAGTTTCTATTCTCTAGAAGAATTCTGTAGCAGAGAGAGCTAAGATTATTTACTAAGTATTATTGTGTATTGCTGATTCAATATATCTTGCTGCTTTAGTTAGATTAACTGGTGATCTTTAAGTCAAGAAGATGGTCACTTTTACTCTGTAGAATATTGGTTAGATAAGATATGATGATTTTATCTTAACATCTGCTTGTGAGTGTAATTAGAACTCACTGATTGTATTACTTTTTATTATTTATAATTTACATTCTATCTTTGTCCTGATGGAAAAAAATTGTAACAATGAATTAAATGTTATGATTTATAGAATACGTACTGCAATAAATAAAATAAACTACAACTTCTCCCTAATTGAATAATACCCATTATTTTACAGCTTCCAATTATACAATTTTTAGTAATGTCTGATATTGCCAGGAAATGGAGAAAGCGCTCTTTATGTAGTTTATTAAAATTTAAATTTTTTCAATAATCTTTTAAACCTAGACTACATTTACATAAAAAAACTAAAATAAGAAGGCTAATCAGTTTCGGTTATAACTAAGAGTTATCTTCAGATCATGCATTTACAAAATGCAGGTTGAACACTAATTGGATATACTACTACTAATGATCAAGATGTGAACGGCATTAGTAAAACTTTAATTGCTTTTGACGAAGTTGGAAGCTAATGGCTGATGTGATTTTTAGAGATAGAGCCGGTTCGTTCAACCTGCTTCTCCTAAGAATATAGTGCAGAGCTTGGTTCAGTCTTGCTGCCTTCAAAAGATTTGTTTTTCTTTTTCGTATTGCTTTCTGCAAGAATGCAAGTCACATGATGATGATTACTATTGGTTCGTGTTCAACCAGCAATCTGCACATGATTTTTGTTAAAAAAATTTAAAATTTCAATAACATGCAGCTTTTAGTTAAGCGAATTTATTTCACTGTCTATTTAATCTTTGAATCTTTTATTTTTCCGTTTTTATGTTAATATCGAAAATGTAATACAGTATTTTACCATTTCTGTAATACGCGCGCCTATAAACAGTCATCTCATACAAAGCCACAGTCAGCCTTTGACAGGCATTAAAAAGTGAAGATATAATTATGTCAGTTAGTCAGACCTCTACGTCAGTTCCGTTTGAAAATTTTGTCGAACCACTTACTCAAACTCACGTGTAACTTACCGGTATGTGTTATGAAATCTGTAGCGTAGTGCCAGCAAATTATCATAGAAAGTGTTAAGTAGCAATAAATATGAATGTTGTCTTGCCATCATTATTAACTGTTTGCGTGACGTAATAGTCACTGAAAGAATATCAGACTGATTAAATTCGATGAGACTGAGGAGGTCCCAAAATGATCTATGAGGTCACAATAACAAAATTCCGTATAGCTTAAAAGGTCTACGAGACCGAATAGAAGCTTATAATGCTAGCTATTTGTTATTTCAGCTAGGTAACGGGTATAATTTGTTATTTACATTTTGAATGAAGATTCTCATAAAGATCCTACAAGATTATAAAGGTGCGTTTGTTTTATTATAAGTTTAATTACGAGAGAAAACAGACCCTTTCATCAATAATTTTGCTTTTGAACATGACGACCACACCTGAAAATGTTTTGCCTCAATTTCCACAAAATCTGATGAATATATAAGCTATTCGATGGGTACAGGAAAAGCGTAAATGAAGTGCAAGTAGCGGCAAGTCATCTTAGGTATTAGTTCTCTACCGTCAAAGAAGCGGAAGGAAAACAACGTCGTCGATCCACCCACAGTGAAACTATTATTTCATGATCATAGATAATCTGTAAGGAGATCCATCCGTGCAACAGCAGCTTCGGCATGTTCTGGCGTACCCTTGAAAGGCATAGTTTTCTGAAATGAACTGTCCATCATCTTACTTAATCTCTTAAGCACTTGAAAGTGAAATGATACCTATAAGATAATTCTCCGGTCCCTGGGAAGTATCCAGCTTTGTCTATGAATAGCCACGAAATTAGCCTATCAATTCGTATGAATTATTTATTAGACACTTTCAATGAAAGGTATATTTTTCGTATCCATTCACCTATCACTGTTTACAGTTATTAACTCACATTCATGCTTCGTTCTGTAAATTTCTTGGAGAAATAGGGTTTCGCAAATTACTTTCACAAATTAGCGGTCGTGTTGGAAACCGATTGCCATTGAAAATGCGTGGGACTAGTCTTCAATCCATCTTAGCTAGGTTATTTTTGCGAGCACTATTCTTACGCCGCGTTACATGAGTGGGAATGGTACAACATTCTTTGTAGGAACAGTGCACCATTCGCATTGTTAGACCAGCAAATCGGACAACTTTATTCGTTTTGCGGACATGGCACGACCCATTACAATAGCTCCTTTCTGCCATTCTGTCAGTTCTCCATATCGATCCATATTAGCGCGCTGATTAGATACAACTGACTGGCGCTCAACCATGGCTTACATCTGCCGTGGAGAGTCATATTACCAGTTCTACACCGTCCAGTGCAGGCTAAAGCGACCAATGTGCTCCTTTAAGCCTGTATTTTGTCTGATGGTTATTGTTTGTGGCTTCTTCAGATATTACATTTAATAGAATATGAAAAGGAACTACGAGTAAATTGCATTTATTGCTAAAAGAGGCGTTTTTAGCCGACAGGAACAGAAACACCAGAAATAGCTTTAAAGCTTGCCTCCTTTAATTACATTAGCCTGGGAGTTCATACGAGATAATGACACTGGTAACGCTCTATATCAGAGCTGACCCACATGTAAGTAAACGCAATCTGACTGCGATGACTGAAGTTTCGGAGTGGCATGGACTTTCGAAAAGCACAACGGAAGTTAACCAGAGTTGACCGAGACTGACATTCGAATGCACACTGCAGACTTTATACAGCTGCATGCTGCGTATGTAAATATATTGTATCTTATAACTGTGTACGCTTCCGTGGCCAGAGTCAGTTGACATAAAAGTTTTGTGGTTGTATTTTGTAGATTCAGTCTGTCCAATGCATATGTTTTTGCCATTTGTGTCCTAGGCTACATAATAATCTGAAAATCCGGAGCTAGTGAGGTAGCAGAAATTACGTAGATGACTCTGTCTCCATCGGCACGTGTCACGTAATTCCATAGCGACATAGATTCACCATTGTAGCTGCAATTTCTTGCATGATTGTGTGATCATTGCTTAACGCACGCTGCTTCACCATAGCTGTAAATAAAATTGAAAACTGATAGGGTACATTTCGAGGATATAGTTCTGGAAATATTCTGCTCTTAGACCAGGGAGGAGGATGCGACAGTCGTAAGGTCCCAAATGTACTCATTGTTTGTATACTGAATAACGTACTTCACAGATACAATTCAACAGACCCTGTGCATTTACATCCCCATATAATGCGAAAGATAAACGAAACAAAATATTATTATAAGTTCCTGAAACATGGTCATACAGGTGGAAGAGCATTGAGTTACGTCACATAAAACTCTGTATCATTAAATGAAAAGTAGGTATTGATCCCCATTGTTCTAAAGATGTTCAAACCGTGAACACAAAGCTAGGGAAGAGGAAAGTAGGGGCTACAAAAATATGTATTTAGTTCTCGAAAGAATGTCATTTATACACTGGAACATTCTGGAATACCAAAATTTTAAGTGGAATCACTTCTGAAGCATTTAAGTTTTCACATAAGTCAAACGTTTCCTTCAAAAAAGGAGAATAAGAACTTTCAAATAAGCTATGTCAAATGTAAAGCATTAGCAGGGTTGAATTTTAACGTGCATGCGGTTGGCATGTATAGTAAATTATATTTACTTAAGTAAAACGTTTCGACGTAAACTAAGTAACCTATTATAGGTAGCTGTCTAAATGATAGTGCAAGTAATAAAATTTATTGAAATAATGCATATACTCGTATAAAAATTTCGTTATTTTCTGTGCACATAAGTTTATGCTCCACTAGTGAAAAGAGATTAAAAAATAAAAATAAAATGTTACTGTCATCAGGAGTCGTATAAAAACAAGTGGGAAAAACATACTACTCTCTGTTATATGATGAGCAAAGACTATATGAAAAATGGAACACCCTATGAATTTTGTAATATATTCAACAGTACATAAAAAGAGAACTATTAAAATGAATAAAGGCAAGTGTACTGTAAGAAGGCCATTTAATTTAACCGTCCAACAGCAACGCGCACATGCATGGATGTGTAATGACGGAAGATAACAGTTTCGCCACAGCGTTATCATCTAGGACCTCCCACATCGCTACCGCTAGACATCATAAAACCTGCTCTGATAACACGCAGTTATGGTGGCCCTCCATTTAGTTTGATAATGAAGCTGTTGTTGGCATTACTTATTAGCTTTATAATGAATATGCGCGACTAAAGAAGATTTACCGGGACATAACATCACCTCGATAGCTTTTTCTCTGTATAATACGGATAGTTCATCAAGTAGATAGTCAACAGTTCTCCGTTATGTTACTCCACGAAGATCATAAATGTATACGTGAGACATTTGTTTCCCCTCAGAGCGAAATACGCATACAAATTGAGTGTGAAGAAGCAGCTTACACCAGGTTCACGCTTGAGAGTACAACACTCGTTCCCCCTTCCAAGGTCCTTCCATTCCCTCATTTGCTATTCAAAGAAAATCGTCAACTGATAAATTTATTGTAATGCACCTAAAACAATACATACTGATAAGCCAAAAGGATATGACCAGCTAGATGTGATACATCTGCAGCTCATTACTGTATCGGTACTGCGTAGCATTGATTTCACAGATCCTTGGTTTGTTTAC
Source organism: Schistocerca serialis cubense (assembly GCF_023864345.2). NCBI lineage: Eukaryota > Metazoa > Arthropoda > Insecta > Orthoptera > Acrididae > Schistocerca > Schistocerca serialis. Next base: position 844,553,374 of record NC_064641.1, on the reverse strand, counting down.
ACAGGTATGCGGGACCACATGTGCCCACGACAGCAACACGCAAGTAACCAATCAGCTTCGCTGTTTGCGAGATGTCCGTTCGCGGGCGCCGGGCGATAGTAACTTGCCTTATGTAAATGTCACTTATTTCAGTGGATTCCACTACTGGTGCCCCGTGTCGTCGCTAGAATGACTTTCCACTCGTCTTTTCTCCTTTTGTATTCCTTTCTTATGTAGTTGACGTGTCCGCAACGGCGTTACGCAGCATTCAATCTCTTTTTACAAACGATTTGAGTACTAAACAGTAATAAATAGCACGACTAGCATATACAAATATAATTTATCTGTACTGTGTAGCTGCGTTGCTTTTCTGTGACGAAATAAAACCAGCCTTGTTTTCTGCGAATATTCACCATGCAAAGGAAACAATAAAAACTCTAACTCGTTTTTACAGAAATTTGCAGCCTACGTAGTACAGTGTTTAGAAATTGCGTAGTTTTGTTATCCTTTTCAGTCCTCTTGGATTTTTAAACTGCATCCGTGCCTGCATAATACATGAATAACAGAGTTCGCCTTTGTGAAACACAATTGTGGTATTCACTAACGTATCACGATGAAATATTTTTCGCTATTATCAAAAACTAAGTGATTCACACACACACCGATCGTCAAGATTGAGGAAAGGTGCAATACGGAAATCCAAGTTGCCGTCAGCTACAACAATAACTCTCACTGTTGACGTACACTAACGTCTCTTGCCCCAGTGTATGCGCGTGTGCATATGTGTGGTTTATTTAATCCTAATTTCCGATAGATATATTATCTGAATATACATGTATAGCTGCCGGAATGTTGTATTGATATAAATCTGTGCTTGAAACTGCTAAGCAGCTACAGAAAAACTAAATGTATCTTGAGTATAAGATATAACTAGACATAAACATAAACAGTAGCAGTTCCATACTGTACACAGACACTTTCTATCACTTATATACTTGGAGGAAATAAATAGATATCGACTGAGGAAGTCACAAATGAAGTGAAGTATGTATATCACTGCGGACTTTTTTAATATTGAAACTCTGCAGCAACGTGTGCGATCGGAAGCGATGACTATGTGTCCTTTCATGTCTTGCAAGAAAAAAGTTTTCCTTCAGAGAGATAAGGACGTAAATCGTAGAGGACCTGATCTGGGGCATGTTCGACCACTATTCAGTGAGCTAGGTCAAGAAGCATACAACTTCCCGCGTCTTATCAGCACCCGTTGCTCCTGTGTGACATAGGTGTGAACATTTATAGAGAACCAGTTTTCTGTGTCTAGTCCTGAGGCGTCAACACTTTTAGGCACTTCGTTTACTACATCGATTCGTCTGCTGCAACAATTCTGAATGTGTGTTCACAAGTATGGCATTCCCACTTCAGAAACACTCAACAGACATTCTATCATCATATTTGAGTTCCTTAGAGTCCTGTCTCAGAAAACATAACTAAAGACCACATCGTTCTGCGTTGAAACACTCGCCAGTGGAACAGCATCAGATGCGTTTCTCTTTCCCTGCTTCATAAAAGTTAACACATGGCTTACTTCTTGCCTCTTACACATTTACATCTCAGATTGACAGGTAAAAACCATAGTCCACACTGTTAAATTTCTTGCTTAAGGGCTAAATCATTTTCACTCTCCGTATCTCTCTTACTCTTGTTCTTTTCTTTAACAGCAATTACAATATATATTGTGATTAAAATCGATTTTGCATTCACTTACATTTTCATCAATTCTATAGCTAGATTATGTTCATTTAAACTTTCTGTCGTTTATGGGGCTATAAGGCAACACAGACGTATGATTAAATAAGAAAATAAATTGCCTGAGGGTTCAGTTAAATGTTTTTTATTTTGTTATACGACCGACTGCAAGGCATCGAGCACATCGTCAGTTGAATGTCTTCACAACAGACAAATTAAACCAGCACAATACACAACTACATTACATGTGTTATGCAAGCTGTGATATTATCTCGATAGTTTGAACACAATACTGAAAGTCTCTATAACGAACGCTGTCATTACGAGTTGCATTCGAAGTTCATAAGAGTTCAGTACTTTTAATGATCTGCTTCTAAACAGAGGTGAGAATGATGTATAAAAGAACATATTTCCTGATTGGATCTAGCAACTATAAAATGCACCCAGTTAATGTTCTCTTTGAAGAACAATAAAACTAATGCTCACAGGCGTCCGCAAGAGCCAGGAGGGGACAAGAGGGAGCACTCCGTCGCCCTCCTCCACCCCCAACAGAGTTTTCATTAGTTACAGAGTCCACCTACAACAAATACTGAGTTGATAACTATCAGTCCTCTGGGATATAATAAGTTTTTGTCTAATTTATAAAATTTTGTTCTTGCGGTGTGACGCTTGGCGAAACGGGCTAACGTTTTTATATAGAAAATATTTCAGTTTTAGAGTCTTGTCCCTGCTTCTTCGTACTCCCACTCTCATGTCACATTATAATGATTTAATGTCACATAGTACACAACGTTAGCAGAGCTTCCCTGTCACGGATGTCTCCAGTAGACGCAGACTCGTATGAATGCCGTGTCTGTGACTTAAACCATGCGGTAAATATCGCTGTTGCATTTTGTTACGACCGGTTATTATGTAAGAGTTCCCAACATGTTAGCTGTATAATGTTCCCCATGGTGAGTTATAGTTGATTGGGAACCAGTTTTAAGTCTTTGTGCCTTTCTTAGAAGACTGCTACCTTGTTTTATAACACCTAACTCATTAGTGATACTGCGGTGACTTTTTATTCTGATGCAAAAACACTCGACACGGGAGGACCATATCTCGAAATTTTCGTCAAGTTGATGCATAACCAAAGTGCGAAGTATATGTCATTAGCAAATACTCAAGTAAAATAATATCAGTGTATGGATGTACCTTATTAGTTGGTACTGTAACTTATGTATATTCCTGATATTAATGTATGGACAGTTAATCTTACTATCAACAACTTTCAATAAATTAGTTATTACATACACATTATACAATGTAATTGTGTCTTGTATTGCTTTGGTTTACAGTACATCTTCGCTGTGAACAGTTGCATCTAATAATGAGGTTAAAAATTTCAATGTCGATCACAGTATAACTAAAATGAGGAATCACATCAAATTCGTTTTCGTAAATATCTATGTTTACTTTGTAGATGTCTGGTCCATTGTAAGTGACAGGCTCTAATCCGGCAAGGATAAACGCGTAAATACGTAGACATAAGCAAAAGACCATGAAGTCTTCGTTGAGTCGTTCGGAAAAAAAACCGCTAAAGCAGTGACGCCAGAGTGATGGCACTGTATATTGTTTTAAATCGGATTCAGGAGAGGGACTTACTTGCGTGACGGTGGCAGTAGCTAAGAAGACGGACGGAGCTTCATAACTGCCCTAGTTCCCCTGGAGGTAGAGCGGCCCGCTCGACAGGTGTGTAGGGACAGGTGGCAGGGAGCGGGTGACTGTGGACGCCGTGCGCTGCCAATGACCGACGCCCGGGGCGGCTCGGGCTCAACTGACGGCCGCCGCGGCGACCGGTCGGTGTGTTGGTGGGGGGCGGGAGGGAGGAGGGTGTGAGAAGGGGTAGGAGGGGAAGGGAGCGCCGAGCCCAGGCCGGTGGGCTTTGCTTTCCGCGCCCGGCGTTTGGATCGGCGCGGCCTCGACACAGAGCGATCGCACAAAGAGTGTGACTGGTGGCTGGCTTTGTCCCGCTCCCTGACCAGCCGGCGGATTTACGATTCGGCGGCTAACAGCTCGCGTCGGGTCTGGCATGCGCCAGCCATAAAATAGTGTCAGTCACTTAAGTTTCTCGACGGCGTGTGGACTTGAAAAGACCTGAAAGACGTCATTTTCCCGTATGAGTGGATTTTAGTGATGATAGAGAAACAAAAAAAAAAAAAAAAAAATAGGTGACTGAACAGACAAAATGGAATATAGAAGATCATAAAACCAGACTGGCAGCAAATGCGAGGTGGAAAGGTAGAAATGGTTTCAGAAGAAATGAAAGAGCTTAAGTAGTAAGGCAGTGAAGAGAAGGCTGAGAGGTGCGAGGAGTACACAGTTTGGCCACATAAAGAAAATAAATTCGAAGGCAGTTTTTTACAGAGTAGGGAGGAACAGTATCAACTTGCAATGTGTGATGCAATGCTGTGATAATTTAACACAATACTGGAAGATCTATGTCGAAACAACGCATTTGGAGTAGATGAAATTCTCCCAGAGTTGTTAAGGTACTCGAGAGAACCATCATGACAACAAAGTTTAATCTGTTACGTAAGATATGTAAGATACACGAATCACCCTCAGACTTCACTGAGAATGCCATAAACTCACTATCGAAGAAGGCAGCTGCTGACAGATGTATTACCAAACCACCTGTTTAGTGACTCATGCTTGCAAAGTATTAAGGTGTATTGTCTACAGAAAGATGGAATGGCTGATAGAATCGAGCAAGGAGAAGATCACTATGGATGCCAGACGAATATATAAACCTGTAGTCAATACTCAACCTAAGACTTAGTTTAGAATAAAGTCGCAAGAAGTACAAACATACATTTACCCCATTTGCAGGCATAAAAAGAGTTTTGGCAATGCTGACTGAGAAAACAAAAGTAGAGTTCAAATAAGTTTCTACATCGACAACACTGGACAACATAACATTATCCACAGTACCTAATCCGCCAAATTAGCTACAGAAAAAAAATTTACAAGATTGTGACAATTACCCCAGCTTTTATATTGGACAGACTGGAAGAAGCTTCAGTATAAGATTTCGTGAAAACATGGATGCCTTCACACTAAAAAATTCAAACAGATCTTCATTTGCCAGTCAGATGAATCGACATGCACACTCTGTTGCTAACATTAATGACAACTTACAGATATTACATACCATTAACAATGGCAAGAAAACAGGCCTCTTAGGCGTCTACACCCTCAGCCCACCACAGCACATGTTAAATTAGCAGCTGGAGTTTGCAATAAAAATTTTCTAAATTATTTCCTTGGGCTCTTCACAGAAATTGAACACAAATTTGACCCCTAACAATAACAACACTGCAGTTTAAGGTATCAGTATAAAATTGTATAAATATTAACTCTCATGACGAACAAATGTATTGCTCTGATCCCATCTTCCAACTTTAATTTTGTATTTCCTGCAGCTAAGTTAGAAACTAACAATAATCAAATATCAGCATATATAAATGTGTTCAAATGGTTCAAATGGCTCTGAGCACTACGGGACTTAACTTCTGAGGTCATCAGTCCCCTAGAACTTATAACTACTTAAACCTAACTAACCTAAGGACATCACACACATCCATGCCCGAGGCAGGATTCGAACCTGCGACCGTAGCAGTCGCGCGGTTGCAGACTGTAGCGCCTAGAACCGCTCGGCCACTCCGGCCGGCCTATAAATGTGTGTACATATACATCTAATTTGTAGTATGCAGTTAGTTGGCTTTAAATTACTTCGTCAAAATTTCCGTTGAAAGGTTAAGAAAAAATACAGAAACAAATTTTTCTATTCAATTTTAATGGAAAATGGAAATGTCATGTGGCTAGGGCCTTCCGTCGCGTAGACTGTTTGCCTGGTGCAAGTCTTTCAAGTTGACGCAACTCCGGCGACTTGCGTGTCAATGTGGATGAAGTGATGATGACGATAAAGACAACACAACACCCAGTCCCTGGGCGGAGAAAATCTCCGACCCAGCAGGTAATTGAACCCAGGCCATTAGGTATGGCATTCCGTCGTGCTGACCACTCAATAGGGAATGAATGAAACCTTTGCCACTTCGCTTAATGATAAACTCTACAGTGCATACAAAAGCACCATGTACATAGGACTTGTGTGATGCTCAGCACTGACGTTAAGAATATTATGAAGTGTGCCACAGAAATTTATTTACAATATGTGTGCTGTGTGCAGTTTAAACTACATATACGTCGACGTGGAAAACTACATGGACAATAACAACTAAATCGTCAGATATTGGAACTTATGTAGCTGAACAAAACTAAATTGAATCGTATATAAATAAATGCAAGCCCTTTAGCATGTGTTCATAAATGAAACAACTGGCACTATGTACTCAAATATTCTTGTGCAGTGTTGGAGCAGACGACATGCTGTTGGACAAAGCATCTATATAATTTAAAATATTAGCCATCTGAAGAAGGTCATGGAAGCCCAAAACGTGTTATCGCACTAAAATAAAACATTTAAAAAGTAATAGTGGCCGGTTGCGTCATCATTAACGGCAGCAGAGTTCACAGGATCCTGCTTGGATAAAGTAACGTTGTTATAAGAATAGAAGGAAGGACTTTAAAGGGAGATAATAGGTGGGAAGATAGTGATGTAGGTTAGTTCCAAGGCATCCGTGTACACTATAGGAAGTAAAGAAAGCTTACGACATGTTTGGAAATAGAAGTTTAGGGAGAAGAAATAAAAATTTTGAGATTACCGATATCAGTGTAGTTCTGCGATAAATAGAACAGAATTTGTAAGATTAATAAGTGTAATCGAGAGTGTGTTAAAAAGACGTTTTAAGATCAACAACAACAAAAGTTAAACAAGGGTAATGGAGTGTAGATAAATTAATTTGGGTGAATCTGAGGGAATTAGAATAGGGAACAGAACACTAAAAGTAGAAGATAAGTTTTACTATTTGGGCAGCAGAGTAACAAATGGGAGTAGCAAAGAGGATACTACTATACTCCACTATCGGGCACTCTGGGTAAAGGATTCCACTTACGCCACAACCGGATGCAGGGAGACTTTCCACAAAGCTAGAGCTGACAGATATGTATGGTTGACTGAAGTGTTTGCGTGGGGCTAAAAGTGTCCCATTTAAAGACTGGGTGACGAGAGAGGGATCACTTCCAAGTAATGAACGCCAATTGATCAAAGACTTACCTGCACTCACGACAGAAAGAGTTTGGCTTGGTTACAGCCATCTCGACAACTCCGGATGAATATAAACGGTATAACAAATTATTAGTGGACTTCCACAAAAGAAGGGCATCCAATCTACTAGGAAACCGTGGTTAACTCTGGTGAAAGCCAGTGGTAAATCAAATTTGGAATTCCCATGCTGTACACCAAACACCACTCAGGGAAATTTCGACTGGCAAGACCGGGAGTTTTGGAATCCTGCAGAAACGTGGTAGGTCTGGTTGTCAGTGTCAATTGTCGATTGGGCGAGATTGCATATTGAGCCTAGTCATGACAATGACGATGGAACGTGAAATTTAGGTCCAGGAGGACAAACAGGGCAGAAATGAACATCAGTGTCGAGCAGGGGCAACAGCGGCGTGAAGATCGAGTCATTGGGGGGTTCAGAGGTATAAGAAGAGGACTCCAGAACTGAGTGCTATGATTGGTGAGTGAGAAGTAGCGACTGAATATAAGAAATCAGTTGGAGTGATCAATAAGGCCTCGCAGTAAGTGATTTGCTTACTATTTTGGACCAACCCCTCAGACATTACCTTCCGAGGCATGGTGGTCTATTATTAACTCAGTTTTCAAAATTCAACTTAAATCTTTGCATTCATTCCAAAATCTATAATTACTTTTTTATGTTTCCATTTTCCAATCCAAGTCAGATGGACTTTATTGTGTTCCAATGCTTGAATCTTTAAGAATCCGACTGTGTATCCACTATCTTCCTCGCTGCCAAATATTATGGTGATACCGCCTCTGCAAGCTAATCATAGCAGAAAATCGGCGCCATGTGCCAGTCTACCTGGAGAGTGTATTAGGTCGGTTGTCAAAAATTGAAGAAGTAAGGAGTTAAGGTGCATAGAGCGCAGATTTAAAGATATTTATTTAGCATTTTAGAATTAATTTTCTATATTTTGGCGCCCGGAATGGAACCATTTGGACATTAGCCCGCCAGTTGCATTGAATAGCAGTAACAACAGATTTTGTGAAAAAACGGTCGTATATTAATTTCAGATATCCATTTAAGTATTAGGAAGTCTTCCTGAATGTATGTGGAGCTCAGCCTTATACTGCTATGAAATTTTGACGCTAAACAGTGCAGGCAAGAAAAAAATAGAAGCTTCTAAAATGTGGTACTACCGAAGAATGCTGAAGATTAATTGGGTATATTGGATAACTAGTGAAAATGTACTTCATCGAGTCAGGGAGAAAATTTATATCACAATTTGACTAAAAGAATGAGCTGTTTGATAGCAAGCATCCTGAGGCATCAAGAAATAATAATTTGGTGAAAGGTGGGAAATGAGAAGACCAAAATTTGTAGCGATGTTATGGCTAGATTATGGCAAGCTGCTTCTTGTAGGTAGCGACTGTAGTTTCTATGTAGAAATGAAGAGGCTCGCATAGGATAGGCTTGCATGGAGAGCTGCATCAAAGGAGTCTTTGGATTCAAGAGCAGAAGAAGAACTTTGTGGTAGCAAACTCTACGCACTGACAGAATCTGTTGAGGAATGTTAAATTGATCAGTCCTACTTTTTTTGTTTCTTTGCGTTTGTTTATGTTTCTAAATGTTCCCTAATTTCTTCCTAACTTCCAGACTTGAGCGATTCTCATTACTCATTACTTCATTACTTCATGACTCTTCTGACCAATGCTTCTTGTTGTTTAATTTGTAATTCAGTACTAGCATTCGATGCCTAGAGGCATTCTGGTTCCACTAACGTGCACTTTTTAATGTAAATATTATCAGTCATTCCATATTCTTTGCAAATTTTTCTTTGTCGATTTCTTCTTCATTTTACTGTTTCGAAGATGCTGTACTGTACAGGATGTGCTACAATTTAGGATTACTCGTCCCCCACAAGGCATACAAGTAAAAAGAGAAAAACAACAATAAATAAAGTTTTTCTTGGCCCTGAGGAGTCCTGGCGTTAGATACGAACATAATGTACATAAGACAGCTTGGATGGCCATGAGATATACGAGCACAATAAGGCAGTAACGGCTGCAATTCTTACTCCATCGGTGTGTGCATTTTGTAGACAGCTTGTGTGCATTTTATAGACAGCTCATAGCGTAATATACGTGCTCACGTAATTAGAGCGGGCGAGTTAATGCACCAAAATTCAGTCTATATGAAGGACTAAGGCCAAAGTAATAGAAGGGAGTTCATTTTAATTAAAGATGGTACAGACTTCGGCACTAATGATTATACAGGGTCGATAAGGTTCTGCATATGAGTAGCTTTATCAAAAAACTGCGTCTGAATGCGTCCATCTAAAAGTTGTGTTTGAATTGGCCTGGTTTTTTGGCTTGGAGGGAACACATCGGATCGCCTATTCCGAGAAAAAGTAGTTCCCACAGCCATCCTTACCAGGAGGAACAGCTCTGACTATTCCTACAGCTTTGTAGCGCAACGGGTGGGAAGACTTCCTGGCACTTGTGTTGGACAGCCTGTGGTGGCACCAGTATGGTGATTTGTGTCAGAAAATGTTCTCCTTTCGATCTGGTATATCTTCATCGCTAATTTGAACTCTACGGCTAGGTTCTTTGCTGATTTACACTATTTTGTGGCTTTCTAAACCCAATTCTACAGTCGATATTTAATTTTTCTCCCTCCGTTAGATCGTTTCCCACCTGGGCCAATGGAAAATCAAAATATTGCGTAAATTTGTCTGCTATGTTTTCAAGAATGTAGAATCCAGGCAACAGAAAAGAAATTCCTAAAATAAGTTAAGGGCTATACAATATAAGATAAAATAAGCAACGAACATATAAGAGCAGAATTGGGATATATGCTATAAATGAGAAGATCAAGTCTAATCGACAAAGCTGGCTAGAACGTCAACAAAGAATGCCAGTTTCAAGACTACAAAACAAGCTTAAAATTTTAAACCTTTAAGTAAAAGATCTGCAGGAAGACCAAGAAAAAGATGGAACACATCTATGGTCTAGACCACGATGAAAAAAGAAGAGGAAGATTTCTGGCTCATTAAATATTACATCAATCGACATACGATTACCATTACTGGATTTGTCATTTAACCTTCAGTATTAATCAATGAGCGGAAACATTGTTTATCAATTACGTACTCTTCCTTGGTCAGGTACTCAACGACACAGTCACTGAGGCCCCGACATGTGTGGGTGACACATCGTGGAAAAATTTCAGTTTCCAACTACATGTCCCAGAGTAGGTCAGCACTTACGGTGGCTGGCAGTCAGGTGTGCGACTTACTCTTCGAGGTGGGTTACTGCTGGCCCTTCCAGTCTGCTGCACCCTTCCATTACAAGGGTGAGTGCACCACTTTTCATTTCACTCCATCATACAAAAACCTGAAGTGTTTCTGTTTCTTTATAAATCAACATTTGGCATCCACTGTTAGATGCTTCTTGTATCATTTTCGGCGTCTTATACTCTTCTGCAGTATGCTTTCGGGTCGCTCTTCCGTGTTTTATGACGCCACTTATCCACCATCCCTATTAGGTCGTCATCTCACGGTGTTCTTGAAATCCGGCTCAAGATCTTCCTTGTCCCATATTCTACCTACTCACGTGGTAATACGTGGTACCCAGGGGCAGGCAATTCTTAAGGGTCGGACAGTATTGGCATCACCAGAAATTTTGTGAAATACACTCCTGGAAATTGAAATAAGAACACCGTGAATTCATTGTCCCAGGAAGGGGAAACTTTATTGACACATTCCTGGGGTCAGATACATCACATGATCACACTGACAGAACCACAGGCACATAGACACAGGCAACAGAGCATGCACAATGTCGGCACTAGTACAGTGTATATTCACCTTTCGCAGCAATACAGGCTGCTATTCTCCCATGGAGACGATCGTAGAGATGCTGGATGTAGTCCTGTGGAACGGCTTGCCATGCCATTTCCACCTGGCGCCTCAGTTGGACCAGCGTTCGTGCTGGACGTGCAGACCGCGTGAGACGACGCTTCATCCAGTCCCAAACATGCTCAATGGGGGACAGATCCGGAGATCTTGCTGGCCAGGGTAGTTGACTTACACCTTCTAGAGTACGTTGGGTGGCACGGGATACATGCGGACGTGCATTGTCCTGTTGGAACAGCAAGTTCTCTTGCCGGTCTAGGAATGGTAGAACGATGGGTTCGATGACGGTTTGGATGTACCGTGCACTATTCAGTGTCCCCTCGACGATCACCAGTGGTGTACGGCCAGTGTAGGAGATCGCTCCCCACACCATGATGCCGGGTGTTGGCCCTGTGTGCCTCGGTCGTATGCAGTCCTGATTGTGGCGCTCACCTGCACGGCGCCAAACACGCATACGACCATCATTGGCACCAAGGCAGAAGCGACTCTCATCGCTGAAGACGACACGTCTCCATTCGTCCCTCCATTCACACCTGTCGCGACACCACTGGAGGCAGGCTGCACGATGTTGGGGCGTGAGCGGAAGACGGCCTAACGGTGTGCGGGACCGTAGCCCAGCTTCATGGAGACGGTTGCGAATGGTCCTCGCCGATACCCCAGGAGCAACAGTGTCCCTAATTTGCTGGGAAGTGGCGGTGCGGTCCCCTACGGCACTGCGTAGCATCCTACGGTCTTGGCGTGCATCTGTGCGTCGCTGCGGTCCGGTCCCAGGTCGACGGGCACGTGCACCTTCCGCCGACCACTGGCGACAACATCGATGTACTGTGGAGACCTCACGCCCCACGTGTTGAGCAATTCGGCGGTACGTCCACCCGGCCTCCCGCATGCCCACTATACGCCCTCGCTCAAAGTCCGTCAACTGCACATACGGTTCACGTGCACGCTGTCGCGGCATGCTACCAGTGTTAAAGACTGCGATCGAGCTCCGTATGTCACGGCAAACTGGCTGACACTGACGGCGGCGGTGCACAAATGCTGCGCAGCTAGCGTCATTCGACGGCCAACATCGCGGTTCCTGGTGTGTCCGCTGTGCCGTGCGTGTGATCATTGCTTGTACAGCCCTCTCGCAGTGTCCGGAGCAAATATGGTGGGTCTGACACACCGGTGTCAATGTGTTCTTTTTTCCATTTCCAGGAGTGTAATTTTATTCTGTGTATTTTTTGAATATCGCTTAAAACAGTTTGAGTGACGGAGACCAGAGGTTTTCAATCACAGTTTCTACCGCTCCGTTTTAGAGGCGTATGATGTTACTTTGAGCTGTCAGTAGCTGAGTTACTTCTTGCTTTTACTCCTCCTTCACCCCTCTCCTCCGCACATTCCTCCACAATGACGAACCTGTTTTCCTTTCCTCATGCCGTTCATCCAACACAGGTGGCCTGTACTTCCTCTACATCTCCGCCTCCAAAAACTACAGTCAAAGTGACATGACCGAGCTTAGCTAAGGGCCCGCTGGACAGACCAGCTGACACATACTCATCTTTCCCTGCATCCCAACGAACTCTACTGTGTATGTCATGTTACCACGATCCTCTTCTTGCCCACCTGTCTGCACCTCTGCTCAATGTCTGGAGCCAGCTGGCTTCAGCCAGTAGCCCGAATTTTCACCCTTAATGCACCGGGCAATACCCACTGTCACGAGTCTTGCTGCATTCCTGCCCCCCCCCCCCCCCCTCATTCCCATTGCCAATCATCAATGAGAAATGTCGCAAACAGCAAATCGGGCCAGTAGTGTTCCGAATTTTGGACCTGTGTGGTTGAAAGTCGAGTATTTTTACAGTTGTTTTAAAATGAATGAAGTAGATGGTTTGCAAAAAACGCTCTTTATTTTGTTAAGATGGACGAGAAGCCGGAAATCAAGAAGATAGATGCACATTAACCAAAAGATTTCTTAATGCGTCAATGTGATGGGAAGAAGAAGAGAACTTTCTGCAAAAATGGTATTGGGAATGAGTGATGAAAACAAAAGTTCTTTTGTTTCTATTGTTTGTTATTTGATTTTGGATCTAAAACATTTAAGTGAACGAACTCAGTGAGGAAAGTGGGCTACAGTTAGAAAATTCTTGTAAACGTAAAGTTTTTGGCATCATTAAAATTGCAGTTCGGATTGATTAAGCGGATAAAATGTCAACTCAAAAACATAATTAATTATTTACGAAGAATAGACATATTAAACAGAGTGGTACAGGGGTTAACGTTTTATGGAACTCATGTGATAGGACTGAAGGATCACAAAGAAAAACAGAAGTCAGCTACACGTGGCATTTTCTTAGATATCTATCTTCTAGGAAACTTGACAGTGCTTAGATGATCACTTAAGGAACTCTAGTATTTACGTCTGAGAATATGTCACAAATTATACAAAATGAACTATTACAATATATGTATCAGTTTGCATTGAAGAACTGATTGAGGACATGCTACCTTTGTTTGCTGGCAAATAAGACAACTGATATTACGTGAAAAAGTCAGTTTGTCATTATTCTGCGGTATGTTAAGAGGAAGAAACCTGTTGGAAGATTCCTTCCCTTTACAAATGTTAATGATAGGGCAGCACGTGCACTTACAAGGGAATGGCCCAGTCCAACATGTGGGATCCCACCTCGAAATCCTTTATGCAGAAGAATACTGTGAAAGAAATGCCCTATCAGAATTTTGGTTGCTACGACGCACAGCAAACATTTAAAAAAATGGTTGAAGTTACTCGTTTTTGTCCTACGAAGAACCGCATATGACGGCGGTATGTACAGCCATTCCTGCCTAGAGCGCTATCGGTCGTGACAAGAAAGCAAAGCGCGGAATAGTGCTAATATCCAGAGCGACATAAGTGAATTTGAAGCACTTAACCACACAAAAAATGCCATGCATCGTTAATGTTTTCAATAATAGGCAGTTCTTATCGACAACTAAATTGTTGCATATGTAATTCTCACAAAGGTGACTAGATGGATCAGACAATGTAGGATGTTATATTACGGATGACTTATTGAAAGGAAATATTTGTTACACATACCTAAACCTGTCCGGCTAGCCACTCGGTCCGACGTGCTGCCCCCCGAGTGGGAAGGACTGCCAGTCCCCAGCACGAATCCGCTCGGCGTATTAGTGTCGAGGTCTGGTGTGCCGACCAACCTGTGAATGGTTTTTAAGTCGGTTTTCCATCTCCCTCAGCGAACGCAGGCTGGTTCTTCCTATTCCACCTCAGTTACACTATGTCAGCGATTGCTGCACAAACACTGTCTCCACATACGTGTACACCGTTACTCTACCACGCAAACATTTGGGGTTACACTTGTCTTCTATGAGACGTTCCCAGGGGGTCCATTGTGGGCTAAACCACACAATAACCCTGGATTCGATGAGGTGCGACGATGGGGTGGGTGGAGTCCTGTGGCCTGTTGTGGGGTTGTGAACGACGGAGGCCTACGATGGGACGAAGCTTCTCCATCATTTGTAGGTCCCCGTTTTAATACACAATACACACACACATATACCTAATTTTGTACCAATTCCTGTAGGACAGTTCTTACGGTAGTTTCTGAATAATGTGTACTTAAGTAACACACAGTGAAAGTTAACTGAAGTTGTTATAAAATGACTGAGGAAGTATGCAAAATTTAGTTTACTAACAACACTTACTTTCCCAAAACGAAGGCAGACGTAAATTATGCTAAACAAGTTATGGATTGAATATGGTAAACAACCAATAGTTGATTTAAGAGTACAATGGACAAGGATCTTGGGTAGCAGAAGTTAGTCAAGTACATTGGCCCTAAAAATGTGAATAACCCAATCTGAATTAATCTGACACTGAGCAGACTTTGATTGATTAAGTCCACTGTGGTTTCACTACATAGGTGCAGCTGATAGCAAGTGGTGATTGAGATTTGTACTCCCTGACAAGGCCGGAGCAGCAGTACATTATACGTTTGCTTCGTGCAGTGATGCAGATGGGGAGATGTATGTGGCGGAGGTGAGGCGTGAGGCGGCACCAGTGAATTGATCGCAGCCACGAAAGAAATGCAAAAATCTCACGGTCTAGTGATCAGGCAGACTGATCGCAATTTACTCTCTACCAGACCCCTGAAATCATGGTAGAATCATACCAAGGACTAATTTTGCTCAGTCATACGACAGCACATAAGGATACCAAACGTCAAGACTGGAAAACCAAAAAGGAATAAGTGTGCCCTCGGCAAATGAGTAGTCTGAGACGTTTGAAGTTACACTGTCGGTACAGTAAGAACTTCTCCAGTCTAACTACTCGCAAGTGAAGTCAGTGTTACGGCAGGTCCCAAGCACCAACCACACATGCCAGGGCATTGACCAGCAGTCTCCTTACCAGATCAAAGTTCCGCACTCGAGTGCTTTGCGCCTCTCCAGCATAAATAATCCATTTTCCTGCGAAGTACATGAACGACACCGTCCTCACGCCGTCTTGAGCCAATCATAGGGCTAAATCAGAGGCGCTAAATCTCCCCTCCCACATGACAGCACAAACTCATATCAAGCCAGAACAAGAGTTACCAAACGTGAGTCTGTGGGAAAAAAACAGGAAACAGATAATTACTGGGTTTTTTTAGTTTTTTGCAGAGCAGGAAGATTTTCTCTGGAGTTGTGTAGCTTCCCAAACTAACAAGCGAACAGATACAATCTTAAAGATCGTTATCTAAATCGCCTGAAGCTTGTAGTTGGTTAATCCTAGCTGTGAGGTGTAATAAAGATTTTATCTCTAAATGTTTCCCAGACACCGGGGTTTCTTATACAACTGAGGTAGTCAATGGAAGTGGGTCACAGGTCTATTTGCAGTATTTGCGAACAAGAAAACTTGTGAATTTTTATTCTGCGTTGCTCTGCACACAATTTTCGGTTTACAACTCCACTGTGTACATTCCTTCATTCGGTCACCTCCAGCCCAGGCTTCAGCTAGCACCAATGCAGGTATCATGGCATTGTCTTGCTGGAGACCTGTCTCGACGAGGGGCTGCTCTGTCTGCTCTGTACGGCTGTGGGCCTGTCCAGCAAGATTTACTGATTGCTTCGAACTCCCAACATGCCATTTCTATGAGCTAAGAACCATAAAAATACTAAGCCATGCATGGCTCATGTTCATCCCATTAATTTTCTGTTATATTCTATTATGGTAGAGTGGCCTCATTTTCTTATTCAATTTACTGGCGTCAATAACTTCCTGCTTTACTTGCCTGTGAGTGACAGCAGCAGTGCATATCGATAAGTGCACTGTTGTACCATCTCTAAAGCGACTGATAATATCTCTGGGTCACTGTGTATTGGGTAGTCAGTGAGAGGGGACGAACCAGCAGTGTAGTCGCGGCGGAGCAGCAGTCGCGGATGGACCATCAGTTAGGTCGGTCAGTTGGTGTGGAGCAGCAAGCAAGCCCCTGTCGCCTGGAGTCAGGCTTGAGTGGCAAGTGGCGTGCATGCACAGTTGGAGTTGAGGTGCTGCTTGCAAATGCGACAAAGTTCGTCGCCCACCGATCTTGGACATGAAAGTTGAGTCCTCACTTAACTTACTATCAAGCCTCAACTGTTTACGTTTCTTCGTTTGATCCTGGTTGTCGCTTTTGGGACATTGCCGTGAGCAACAACGTGTGTGTATTTAAGACGGCTAAGATTCCAGCCGTCTTCCTGTGAAATTTAACTTAATTTATTCCCTGTTATTGAAGTGCACCAGCGGCATCTTCTGCCTTGGGGCCGTTGATGTTCTGGTTGCCTGCCACTGTCGTTGATGTAATTTTAGGCAGTGTATTTTCCTCGTCATGTTGTTGCTGTCCAGCACGGCGTGTAGTTCGACAGCTCAGGTGTTGTTGGGCGTTGTGGGCGCCAATAATCTGTGTGTCGTGTATTGAAGTCTTGTGGTCATTTTGCTGGTTGCTTGGAGCGGTACTGATTTGGTTGATTGGTCGGTCAGCTGTCTGTCGGTTGGGTTGCCTACAGATTAAGAAGTCGTTCGACAGGCTGTCTGTCTCACATAAATGGGTGTTAGTGTTACAATCTCAGGCCGACCCTTCTGAGCGCCGTTCCTTGTGTGTTGTGTAGTAATTTCCCTGTTTGGAATTTAGTTAATTAATGTTCTTGTCTTGCACTTAAGGCATGAGATTGTTATATCTTTATATAGGGTCTTCAGCCGAATTTTAGTGGAGAGGTTTTAAGTTAAGGCCTTCTGCCTTTTGGATTGAAACTCTTTCTAGCCGTTAAACATATTTTGCTGATATGTGGCCTTCAGCTGAGTACTAATATATCTGAAATTAATGTCCTTGTGTTACCCTTAAGGCATGAGATTGTTATTCTTTATTTTACATGAAATGTTTTAAATTATGGCCTTCTGACCTTTAAAATTGAAACTTTTCTTCTAGGGCTTAAGCCGTTAAATTATTTGTTGGTTAGCGGCCTTCAGCCGAGTTTTAATATCTCTTAAAATAATCTTCTTCTCTTGCTCTTAAGGCATAAGATTGTTATGGTTTTGAATGGGGCCTTCAACCGAATTTGCATGAAATGTTTTAAGATAAGGCCTTCTGCCGTTTGATTGAAACTCCTCTTATTACTTGATATGCAACCTTCAGCCTAGTTCCATTAAAATTAAATTGCTAATGCCTTCAGCCGATTAGATTGAAGATTTAGAAAATGTTCATGGATGAAACCTCAAGAAGGACCCTATATTTCAATTTTGCTTAAGCCTTGTAATCGATTAAATTTTGAGTGTTTGGCATCCTTGTTGTAATATTGTGTGTTGATAAATAAAGTTTGTATGTTGAGTGCAACTGACAGGAACTCATTTTGGCCCCTTTCCACAACCTAACCAGGTCTGTCCTGCTAGCCCATGCATTTCAAATACCTAGTGCTTTTAGCGCCCTACCAGGCTCCATCAACGTCTGCTCATTCTGTTAACTTTCCAGAGTTATCTTTAATAATTTTCCTCATACGAAAAATACGTGAGAGAGTAATTTGTCCTCTCTCGATATTCCTTGTTTATTCCCCACAGTCGTCGCAATAAAACGAAGTGACACTTGAATGACGATGTCAAGCATTTTCTTACATCAGGCACACCTGAAAAAAGAAAAATTAATGCTTTCAGGCACGCCACAGTACTAGTTTAAATATACAGAATTTCAGTGGAGTAAGAAATAGTCCTGGCCGTTGCTTTGCTTGCTGTGCTGCATAACTATCATACTTA
Source organism: Schistocerca serialis cubense (assembly GCF_023864345.2). Taxonomy (NCBI): domain Eukaryota; kingdom Metazoa; phylum Arthropoda; class Insecta; order Orthoptera; family Acrididae; genus Schistocerca; species Schistocerca serialis. Next base: position 844,535,295 of record NC_064641.1, on the reverse strand, counting down.
AAGGTATTCATAAAATACGCCAATGCAAACTGATAATGCACAAAGAATTAAATTTAAGAATACTGTTTTCCTGCCAAACCTCAAATGACAAGCAGCTGTCGGAAATTATATTGTCCGACAGTTTTCTTGAAAATACTTTTCATAGTGAAAAACTTTTTTATTGAGATTAAAATTGGTTGTGCCGTGTAGAATCCGAATTATATCGCCTCTCGGGGTAGGCGTGCGGTCTTGGGTGCCTTGTCACTGTTCGCGTGGCTTTCCCTGTCGGAAGTTGGGCATGGGTGTGTTTTTTGTCCTTAGTGCAAGTTAGTTTAAGTTAGATGAAGTAATGTGTAAGCCTAGGGACCAATGACCTCAGTAGTTCGGTCCCATAGAACTTAGCACAAATTTCCAAATTTCCAAATCATATCACCAGTCTTTTCGTCATGCTCCTGAAAGAGAGAAGTATTGTTATATCGAGACCAAGGGTTCAACAAAAGCAATTAATTAATTTCTGCAACTGGTTAGAAATCGTTTCAAATAAAATATAGAACATTTGTCTTTCCATTTTCTCCAGTTTTGATAGGCTGATTGTAAGATTTTTCGCACTGAACAGTACTATTTATTTTTGGTCCTAATGTGACTTTAGGTCCAAGAATGCAGATGCAGTGTTGCAGATACAGTAATCCACTCATACTTGTCAGTGTTGTATATGAATGTGTCATAGCATTAATCATTAAATGCGTATTTAGACTTTCTCAGCGAATCTATATAACGACATTTTCTCGGGTTATCATCCGAGTCAAGGCGTCGTTCTCCTTCTCATCTTAAGGTGGAGTTCGGATTCCTTCGCTGTCGCTGCCGCTCCATTGGAGACCTTTTTTTATTCGGCATGTTGAGTAGTGCAAGCATAAAATGCTTTTAGATGGTAGGTCAGCGTTGGCTGCAATTGATGTGTCGACAGAAATGCCGACACAGTGTGATTTGAGGGAACCGCAATGCACGCTATAAACACACGAAGGATGGCGTGAGGTCTGAAACAGGATGCGTAATGAATGCTATAAAGAAAAGTACGTAGCTTTTGGAATACTTAACTTTAATCCATCCCTGTTGTATACATCGTTCTTGATGAGACATGCTTTATACGATAAGTATCAATTGCTATGTAAGGCTAATGGCGCCTTGCTAGGTCGTAGCCATGGACTTAGCTGAAGGCTATTCTAACTATCTGCTCGGCAAAGGAGCGAGGCTTCGTCAGTGTAGTCGCTAGCTACGTCGTCCGTACAACTGGGGCGAGTGCTAGTCCGTCTCTCGAGACCTGCCGTGTGGTGGCACTCGGTGTGCGATCACTAACAGTGGCGACACGCGGGTCCGACATGTACTAATGGACCGCGGCCGATTTAAAGCTACCACCTAGCAAGTGTGGTGTCTGGCGGTGACACCACAGTAATATTGATGGTTTATTGACAACAAAATCTATTTTCACTTATATGGACGTTGTACACACAGCACTCTATAGAGTCGCCAATCAATAAAACGCTTTTCCTGCTGTTCCTGTGGGAAAGAAAAGAAAGAACCTTACCTATACGAATTGTCCTTGGGTGATGTGGTGATTATTCTCGCAGCAGGTCAGAACGGATTTGTGATGCGCTGCACGACTCAAATCCGTGCTCATCAGCTTGGTGCGCAGAGCACGAGACACATGCAAGACAAGGAGAGTCTACTAGCCGAACTCGAGCACTTGTGAAAAATATTTCACAAGAAGCGGCTATTCTGAGACGCAGATAAGACGCGCTTTCGAACTGAACAAGTGGAACAGAAAAGACGTACTTGAAGAAGACATTTAGCGCTTAACGTTCCTTTCGTATGCTGGGCCGTCCACGGCAATGATAACCAGGATATTAGAACAGAGCAACATTAAAATCATCTCTCTCTCATTGGCCAAACTCAAGAAGTGAAGGACACGTGGAGTCTACAGCATCAGCTGCGAGTGTGCAAACGATCTGTCAGATGCAGCGATGTATATCGCAGCGCTGCTGGGAATACGTAAGAAGCGTTCACTCAGGGCAAACGGAGAAGTCTCCTGAGGCTGAACACAGACTCAAGGAAAATAATACGTTTGATTTCGAACAAGCAAAGCTGCTGTGCAAGACGAACGGAGTCTGGGATTCGACCTTTAAAGAAGCTGTGGAGGTACCTGTCCATGATAACGTTGTCAACCGAGACAGCGGTTTCCAAAATAACACTTCATGGGATACAGTGAGAACAAAAATACAAGAACACTCCGATGCGGAACTTGCTAAGGCAGCTGACGGAATGAACAGACCCCACCAGGACATGACGCCTGCACCCGCCAGCACGCAGGGAGCCCCCACCACCACCGGACGCGACTCTCCCCCGTCCCCCTCCTCCATCCCCTCCCCCAACACGGGCAGCCATACCCCTCCCGGAGGCTCGCGATTGGTTCTACCGGCGCAGACTAGGCACAGGAGCTTGCTGTCCAGCGGCTATAAGGAACTGTACAGGACACGAACGCGACACTCTGCCTGAAGATGAGAATAGGAAAACTGCCGAAACGTTGTAGCAGTACGACACCTTCCTGGCTAATAAACTGGAAAGATATAATCATCGATAGTCTTTTTCCAGCTTCAAATGGTAAACTGCGGTTTGACCGCAGTTCTTTCACCAAATCTGACTGATCGGCGTTAGACACAGGAGCTTTGGGAATAACAGCAAGTATTGTCTTAACGTCAGCTATGAATTAATATCATCGACCCCCCCCCCCTCCTTACTTTTACTTGAAGTAAACTTCGTTATTCCACAAGTTCCTATACTGCATGATTTGTTGAATCTACTTAATCAGGTCTAAGAAGGCTTGAAATTAGATATGTTAATCTCAGTTGCGAACTGGAGGGCCCAATCTCGTAGATCTCCATTGGTAATGGTGCATTCCCTCTCACGAGCAGCTCTACACTGTTCGTATCTGAAGAAACTCCTCTAAACAACTGTTGTTCATAGAATGAACTTGCACTTGCCCGCGAAAGGCAAAGGTCCCGAGTTCGAGTCTCGGTCCAGCCCACAGTTTTAATCTGCCAGGAAGTTTCAACTGTTGTTCATGTTATTTATTCACGTTTTGGGGGTTTATATTCGTTATTAATGGTGGGTAGTGAAACTTTGTGGCCACACTGTACTTTCGGATAGTTTTCCTTCACGGTTATGAAAGTTTCATTTTGACGTGTATTTATTACTTCGTGTAAATTTTTCTCCCATTTACGGAGTTGACAGTCAGATTTTGAAGCAAAACCGGGTCTGCACAGTGATTAACGTTAAGTGTTAAACACAATACATTTTAAATTCAGGTTTATCTCCATTGTTAACAATTACGGTACCACAAAAGCAAGTGATAATTGTCATCGATATTAAATGAGTTGCAAGTTTTTGTGAACAGTAACTGCGGTCAGCTGTTTCGTAGAACTTATTAACGAAAATTGTTTCGCTTTACAAATTACGGTTGCGTCGAGTGACTTACGGGTGCGCCGCCAACCGAGGATGTTAGGCATGCACAGTCCGCTACGTCTCCAGTAGGAGTGTATATTTTTCCAGCCGCCTGGCGAGCTAAGATTTTGGTGCTTTTCAAAACTTTTCAAAAAAATACTTGGAGCGCGTCTTAGAAGCTAAAATTTTGACAAGGTCTTTCTTTCGATGTATTCCTCCTGTGTAAAAGGTTTCAGGGAATTTTTCGACTTGTAAGATTGGGCGTTTCCCTTGCTAGTGATGTTCTGGAAAGAAGTCAGACTTTTCAGCGTTCAAGAAAAGCTCATTACTCAGGCATACGATGGCACCCCAGAGGTGGTTGCATACAGACTAGCATGCAGAGTATTTTTCCACATGCCAAGTAAGTTTACTGTTACCCACACCAAATGAATTTCGTTACTCAAAACGCTTCTAGTAAAAACATAAATTATGTTAGGTTGTTCTTTGAAAATATATCATGATTTATAACACTTTTCTCTTCATCGCCGAAGCTAAGCACGGACGCTCAGCAGTAATAAAACTCAATCCGTTTCTTCAGCTATGTGCAACTTCCAGTCTCACGTTGTAAATAACGCTCACGAAAGAAAATACACTTATTGCAATGTTTTGATATGTTTGAGGAAGAGAATATTTGTGGTGATATTACAATAACAGAATCTTCTGCTTTAAGAAGTTTTCCACAAAATCCAGACCTTTTTGTTCCTTCTAAATTTTTTCTATAAGGTTACGGAACATACTGATATTTTGTGTAACACAGTTCAGATGCAGAGTGCAAATGCCGTTACTGCATCCAAAACATTACGTCATTTTGAGTCAGCTGTTCCTGAAATATAAAGTATCAAGTTTCCGAACACGAACGTTTTGTTTCTTCACGAAAACGATCCAAATGTAGCACTGAACTTAATCTGACAGCAGAAGCCAAAGACTTGGGTGACATTGGGACCAACCAACTGGAAAGTAGATACCAAAACTTTCATGTATTTAGTAGTTCGATTGACTGAGAGAACATTTCCCCTCCGTTTTACTCATTATGTTTCCATTAAGTCACCACTCGTTTATTTTCCACTTTAAACTGAAAAAGTAACTCTCAGCGATTTATTTTTGTTATGTCCTAGCCAGTAATGCCACCCGAGCCCGCTGCCCAAAGGTTGGCAGCATCAAAGTCCGGACGCCGTCCGCATAAGCAGCGCCAGCGAGACAGCAAATCGCCGCAAGTCTGCGCGCGCCACCGCTGGCTTCTGGCTTCTTAAGCGCTGGAGTCGCGAGCGCTAACACAGTTCTGTATTCGCCGCTCAGTTGTATACTCGCCACCGAATTGTGTACTTGCTAGTCAGTTGTGTGTTCATCGCAGCAGAGTTGTTGTTTGTCGTCAGCCGACGCTGACCTAGCCGCTCCGACTTGAACTAGACAGATTTCCGTAGACACGGAGTTCACGACCTTGTTTCTGTATCTTCGTGAATAAAGATAAGTACCGACTTTTATTTAATCTGAGTGTTTGGGCTTTCATCTTTCTGTTCACTGTTCCAGCGGACCGGTCGGCCCGCTATTGAAAGTGTGGCGGTGACTTCGTAAGGCATTTCTACAGCCAAGTGTTTGTCGCTACGAACACCGCCACAAAAATTTTAGTGATGCATTTCAAAGCATTACACTGATCTTTAGTCTATTCACTTTGCTTGTGGAACTTTCCTACGTCCACTGAAGTATACAAAAATTTGTAAAGTACACTAACTACACCCGTTTCAACAGCAGAAGCACAGAGCAGTTTCAGCACTTTAAAAACATTTAAAACTCTCCCCATAAGTAGTACTGGTCACGAAATGCTGAACTCACTGGTTGTTTGTTCCATTCGTAAGGAGGATATTAGCGAAATTCCAAACAACAAGAGAATAATTGATATATTTGCCAGTAAAAAGAATAGGCGAACAAAGTCATTGCATAAGTAACCTGCCAGCACAGAGACCTGCTCAGTTAACGTGTTAGCAAGAGAAAATATGAAACCACTCCTAACCAAGGTTTCTCGGAGTTTTTTTTCCCTTGACCGCAAGGCAATAGCTTGGAGTGTCCCCAATATTACTCTCAGGAGGAATTCAATGCTTCCTCACAGAGTTACATCATTTTTCATTTTAGGCCACGATTACAATACAGAAACACATTTAGAACATGTACAAACATCGGCAGGAGGAGAGCTGGCGAAGTTCGGATCGTGCCCAACAAGCTCCCAAACCCTAAACTTTTTCAGTAAAATGTTTAACCAGTGCTCCCCGCGCCCGGGTTCCCCGGGTTCCATTCCCGGTGGGGTCAGGGATTTTCGCTGCCTCGTGATGACTGGGTGTTGTGATGTCCTTAAATTAGTTAGGTTTAAGTAGTTCTAAGTTCTAGGGGACTGATGACCATAGATGTTAAGTCCCATAGTGCTGAGAACCATTCTCTCTCTCTCTCTCTCTCTCTCTCTCTCTCTCTCTCTCTCTCTTTTTCTCTCTCACACACACATATAAATTGGCGGGTTCAGTTCCGTACATGTTTCATTATCAGAATGTATTTCGTAGATTATAAACTATGTAAGTACCATACTTACTATTATTCTATTGTTTTTTATGCGGTGACACATAAATGAACCTTATATAATAAACAATTCGGAACAATTCCGTTATAAACTTTATTGATTTTTTTATCTGGGTCCCACCATTTGATTTTCATTTTGGTCCTAAGTATACCTTCTGTTCCAGCCTGGCTTGTGATTCATTTCTTTGTCTTCCCCTGTCTTTTAAGACTATCCCGTACGCTTTTCTTATAGCCTCAGGTACTGAATGCTTACAGCATTAAAAATGTACGCCTCACTGCGATTTAGTAAAAGTAGTGAATTAACACTGATTGTAAATGTATCCTTTTAGGTAACTCAAAAGCTTCGTTTTGAGAGAAATATTTGGTTTACAAAATCCACACTACGTCATTTATTTCGTTCTCAGTCACTAGTTTCTACTGCCTAGATATAAAAACTCTCCCGTTGGTTCTATGACTTTATCATCGATTTACACCATTTTCTTTAGGTGTGTTTGTTGAGTATTAAAAGCCTTATTATTGTAATTGAGTCCCAAGCTTACTTTCATACTCGTTCTGTTATGTTTTCTCCATCGTTGCTGAATTTGCTCTGCACCTGCGACAACCTGTGCTGTGTTCTCAGTGAAATGAAATTGCTCCAAATGGTTTCCATCAATATGCATTCAGTCTTCATTTACTCTGTTCAAAGATCGGAAAGTTCACATAGGACGATATAAGTTCCGTTTTAGATTAACAAACATTTTTTTTTCTTTTAATCATATCTGGCATGTTTGGAAAGTAAGTGTACTGCTACATAACGACCCGTGATTTCTGTTTTTTGAGGGTTGGCAACGCTAAGTGGTAAAGGGGAATCCCCTGACGACATCGACCATCACAGGAACACGTCAGTATATAAAGTGACGTCGTAGTGCCCAGCTGCGTGAAAGATGTCGGTAAGAAATCCGGCAAAGTGCGAGCCCTGTACTGTGATCCGATTCCTACTCGCGGAAGGACTGACACCAACCGAAATTTTTTGCGAATCGAAACGGTTTACGGCGATGGTTTTATGATCGGAACGAGTGTTTTTTCTCAAGAGGTGTAGCGAGTCTAGTCGAGGCAGAATAATTATTCGTGAAGACTGCCGGTTGACACTGGATATAATTTTTCCGTCGATCCCACAATTCTCCGAAACACTCCTATACGAAACACTCGCAGAAACGCTGGGATACCGGAAACTGTGCTCAAGATGTTTCCCAAATCAGGTGACAGAGCAGCAAAAGTAAAAATGGCTCAATAGCGCCCACGAGTTTCTTGAGGGACTTGAATTGAAAGGTGAGGATTTTCTGAGCTCCTGTAATTGGGTGACTTATTACACGCCGGAGACAAAATACAGTTGTCACAAGAACGCCACACTAATTCCCCATCTGCCAAAAAAATTCGAAACCACAATTTCGGGGAGAAAAATAATGGCCTCACTGTTTTGGGACGGAAATGTCATGGGTTTGGTTGAATTTCTGCCTCAGGGGGAGGCAATCAATGCACAAAGATATTGTGAGGCCATAAAACTCAAGGAGCACTCAAAGCAAAAGGAGGGGAATCTAAACGAGAGCAGTGTGCTTGTTGCAGAACAACGCCCATCCTCACACAGTCTTCACCATCAAGACGGTCTTGGACTCTTTCATTTTCTGTACGTCCATCCTTGTGATTAGAGGTCTGGGGGACCTCGGCCGTTCACTTACGTAAGAAAATGAAACACCTACATCCGTCCTTATGATGTATTTTTTGCATGGCCACCAGTTTCGGTGCTTCAGTGCATCATCTTCAGGCCTCAGTTAATGCTGACGGGATTAACACCATCCGTATACACGATGCATAAGTAGCCAACATCTACAACTGGTTTATGCAGACTACAAGTAACCGCGGTGTTGTCTCTCCAACCATCAACTATCAACTCATTTGGTCCGGATGTTTTGAAACGTCCCTCATATTCCCCCTGACTTTGCGCCTTCAGATTATCATCTTTTCACATCCGTGAAGTAACACTCGAGTGGAATTAAATTTTCAACCCACAAGCAGGAACAGGAAAAGGCTCTGAAGTGGGGGAGCGAGCTGTCGGAAGACTTCATCGAGGAGAGCATAAATACTCGTACACTTGCGCCACATGCATTCAACGGAGTGACGATCATGTGGAAAACATTGAACAAGTGTATCAACAATGTCTTTTACTTTTTTAAATACACGCTTTCTTAAAACAATATTAAAATCTAATACGCTTACTTTCTGAACGTGCGACGTAAGTGGTCGCCTCTCATTTGACTTACGCATTTCCATTGCTTCGACAAGTGTTATCAGTTTCATCACCATTCATACCGCAGCACATTGGGAGAAAAATCCTCCGTGTTTCACTGAGCTGCATTGTATTTGCAACGATACGACTTCAAGAATATAAAAATGGCCAGAAAAGAGGGACACATATTTTAAAAAAAGATAACGGTTGTACATGACTATAGAAAACAACACTGTGTAATGGACCAATAACACTTGGTTTATTCATTTCCCGCTAAAATACTGGTTTCATATATAAAGCTAGGAAAATTTGAATCAATTTCTGAGTGATTGGTGAAGGGCGACGAGAGGGGAAAAGTCATTTTATTAACAGTTTTGAAAAAAAAGTGTTCTATGATAACAGCGTCCGAGCTCCCAACCAGTTTCTAGTTCCAGGGAATGCAGTACCCCAGAAACCGATATTACTGCCATGGAAGTGCGGAAGAATGATCCGAGAGCCACGGAATCCACAACCCACAGTTGCCTCGCAGAAACAATAAAACTGTGTCAAATCAGCCTTTGCATTGTGTTCGTTCTAACCTAGTGTGGTGTGTTCATAGTTGCGTCAGGCTACGTCTATCACAGTAGTTATTAACATTTTGTCAATGTCTGCTAGGAAGTTACTACTACGAGATGCATTCCCTGTAATTTTGTGTGAAGTACATATTAAGATTATAAGTAATTTGGTGATTAATTATTTCCTTTGCGAAATGAAGTGACGAGAAAGTGAAATCATTTATTTTGATCAGTTTAGTGCCGTGTACACTTTAAGTGCTGCTTAGAGCTGAGACAAATATTTGCTCTTTGTATTTAGTATTCTTCGGTTTTTAACATTACTGACTGCAGTCAGATGCGGAATCTAGTATCCCCAGATATGATTATTTTAACGTAACTTAAATTTTGCAAGGGATTTTTATTTTAGATCCCTTATACCGGGCCAGCCATGGTGGCCGAGTGGATCTAGGCGCTACAGTCTGGAACCGCAGGACCGCTACGGTCGCAGGTTCGAATCCTGCCTCGGGCATGGATGTGTGTGACGTCCTTAGGTTAGTTAGGTTTAAGTAGTTCTCAGTTCTAGGGATTGATGACCTGAGAAGTTAAGTCCCATAGTACTCAGAGCCATTTGAACCTTATACCGGTGGTTCACCCAAGCTATAATAACACGAACTTTTACTGAAGTTTAGCGTTTCGGATCTGTAAACGTTGTTTAACTTTTAAATAAATTCAAGCCTCATTTCCATTTCAAGAAAGAGATCCTCCACAACTTTAGTTACCATTAGAAAAGAAAATCCTGCTACTCTCATCTTTGTGCGAATAAAACCCACTAAACGGTCATTCGACAACACGACACACGATACAGAGGAACAAATGACGGAGACCTAAAAGAACAAGGGGTTCACAAAGAGAAAGAGGAATTTTGCGGGACCAGGATGATCCGGCCGTGCGCTTCTGAAAACTGAGCCACAGAAGCACAACGCTTCGGACAAATGGGGAGGGGTTGGGTGGGGAGGGGGAACAAGCCATCCGGAAAAAATGGCGATCAGCGCGAGAGCCGCAGTTTAGTCTGACAGTGTGAGTGTGCGCACTGTCAGAACAAAAGTCGCTGTGCCTCTATGAACAGAGGCAGCAGGGCTTACTGGTGTTCCGCCTGGCCATCACGTGATACGCTTAATGCCACTAAGCTTTCACAACATAACAGACACGTGGTGTTGCCGTTTTTTGATTTTGAACCCCGCTGACAGGTTCAGCTACTGGTGTGGCCTCGTCTGACAAGGACTCTTCCAATACATAGTTATATGGATATGTCCGAAAGAATAGAAACCACTGATGACCTGCAGCCGTCTAGAACGAAATTAGAATTATATATTAATATCTTCAGCTGCTGACGGGCGTTGATATATATCAATGGGCACAGGTGAAAATGTGTGACCCGACCGGGTTGGTTCAAATGGTTCAAATGGCTCTGAGCACTATGGGACTTAACATCTGTGGTCATCAGTCCCCTAGAACTTAGAACTACTTAAACCTAACTAACCTAAGGACATCACACAACACCTAGTCATCACAAGGCAGAGAAAATCCCTGTCCCCGCCGGGAATCGAACCCGGGAACCCGGGCGTGGGAAGCAGGAATGCTACCACACGACCACGAGCTGCGGGCCCCCGACCGGGTCTCGAACCTGCGATCTCCTGCTTCCATGGGAGACGTTCTATTCACCCGGGGCCCGACGGCACAGAGGAAAGTGCGACTGCAGGGACTATCCTGCGCATGCCTTCCGCGAGGCCAACATTTTCACCACGGCGGCCGGACCTGCCCCGTAAGGGGGCTCCCCGCCAATGACGTCAAACGCTCATTTCCATTTACCCAACATACTCATTACTCGTGGAACACATTCTTACCACGTCCCGTAAGAGTTCGGGTAATATGTGTGCATCCGCACAGAAGAAGAAGGTCATGGCCCCTATTGCCAGAATTATAAGTATGTAGTCCCTCCAACCATCAACTATCAATTCATTTGGTCTCGATGTTTTGAGCAATCCCCCACATTCCCCTGACTTGGTGCCTTCAGATTATCAAAATTTTCACATCCATGAAGTAACACTTGAGTGGAATTAAATTTTCAACCGACAAGCAGGCACAGGAAAAGGCTGTGAAGTGGTAATACCGGCCATGACCTCCTTCTTCTGCACGGATGCATACATATTACCCGAACTCTTACGGGACATGGTAAGAATGTCTTCCACGAGCAATGAGTGTGTTGGGTAGGGACACTACGAATGAAATGTGTGGACATATAAGGTAAGAATGTGGGTCTCGTGGGAGGCGTGCGCGATATAGGGCCTGCAGTCGCACTATCCTCTGTGCCATCGTTGTCTCAGATGGATAGAGCATCTGCCATGTAAGCGGGAGATCCGGGAGAACCCGGGTTCGAGTCCCGTTCGGGGCACACATTTTCACCTGTATTCGATGATATATATTGACGCCCGTCAGCAGCTGAAGGTATTAATATATAATTCTAATTTCTTCCAAAATAGTTCGGTACACTGGAACAGTCACAGTCTATTTTGTTAACTAGAGAGACAGAAATGGAGGCTGAAGTGGGACGCACTGTGTGAATGAATGACTATTCGTCGCTGGCTCTATGTTCATTCTCTAGTTAGACGAGCCTTCTTACGACAACCTTTGCCAACAATTCCAGTCAAGATTGAGGGACAGTTTAGGATGAAGAATATTTAACTAGGCGACCTTCTGGATACAACCTCGGCTTATTTCTGCAATGACTCCCTAATTTAACGTCCGTATTTTGACACATGTTACTTGGAAAAAGTAAAAGCCTAGCGCACCACGAATGTGAATGTTCAAAAAATTCTGAACAAGTTTTACCCTGATTTATATACCAAATTTTCAAATGTGAGTCCCTGGTAAGGCAACCTGATTCGCAAAATTTTTTACTGTCGTGGTAGAACCATTGCAAGGTAAGCATTTCTGAAGGACAGTGATTAACATAGCTCACATACTGCCTATCCAATGACTAAGTGTGTAATGAACATTGCTTTTCTCTATGTCGGCAAAACATTTTATATTGTCCAACTGTCATAAATCAGGAATTAATAGTTTCCCTTTTTGGACATTTCGTACTAGATATGAGACAATTATTGTGTCTTTGATCTTCATTCACTGTTCGGCAGGTAGCTCTGCGGACGTAAATTTCTAAACGATTAGTAGTTACTGTTAAATGATGAAAGAGAGAATTTCGTATGTTGTTATTTAATAATTTTTGAGCTCTGTAGATGTTAATTTCCAACATGCACTCAGTACTTTCTAATATGATTGTGGTTAAAATTTCACATGACGCGATTATATTTCATTGAACTATGCTTTCAAATGAGGGCTGCTAAATGTATTTATCGGAACTTTCAGAAAAAGCGTCTAGCTTATTTCACTCATGAACCAGAAGTAGTTTGTGATATTGTCTGCGCCTCCGCAGAGAGTAAGATAACTGAAAATTCAGAGAGTGGAAATGCAAATCGGTTTCTTGCTAAGAAATCACAGACGACTGAGCCATGTGGCTCACTTGCAATATCTCGATGTGGGCATTTTCCGTTACCTTTCGGTTGCGCCCTTGGCTGAGAACACAGTGCCACATGCTGGCCGTCTCAAGCAGCTGGGAGGAGTCGCGAGAAGTGAGGAACGGTCGCCGGTGAGCAGCGGACGCTTCCTTCATCCTGACTGCGCTGGGTGTTGATTCTGCACGGGTTGGCGACGGGGAAAACAGGAGACGGAATTGGGCTTTTGTGCGGCCAAGTCTCTTGGGCTGTGCCGTGAACGTTTGGGGAGACTTGTCCGAATGTTTCCTGGGGAGCGGCGTGTTCCGCTGGTTTGGCATTTTCTTATCCCTGGAGTTGCGGATGGCTGTTATGGTTCCCTAATGTAAAGTGAACCCATCGTGTTAAGTAATGGTGGTGGGCTAGTTGCCCTTATCGTGTGGATTTATTGTTTTACTCCTGGTTGGTCTGGTTGTTAGTTATCTGTTCCGCTGTAATAGCTTGGGCGTTTGCAGAAGTGTATTGTATGGATACGCTAGACAACAGGAGTGAGGCTCTCAAATTTGGTTAATGTGGTTTAATGAAGTTGGTTTTAGCGCTCTTTAACATCGGAGAATGGATCGTGTTGTTTCGATTTAAAAGCAGTTATTTATGACTGACGCGCTACGTATCTGTCTTGCGAGATTAATATGTGTTATAGTGTTATCTTGACGTCTAAATTTGGGCTGGAGTGTGGTGGCCTCATTCTTCTCATTCTTGCCAGAAGTTACGAATTTTGCCTACGCTGGGCTGGATACATGCCTAGTTCGCTGATGGCTGCGTATACATTTTGTTTCATTTTGGGGCTGTTGATACCGGCTCTCATGAACCACACTGTTTGACGTAGTTGAAGCTCTTGTGCCGTGGCATGAGCACTACCCTTAGTAGTATGGCCGTAGTTGTTTTTTTTTTTTCTTGTCGTGCTCGCGCTCACTGATGCTTCTGCTCGAAACGCACTGGATCTACCCTTCTTCCTTCCAGCGCCTAAAGAAAAAAAAGGGAGGGGGGAGGGACGAAAGAAAGAAAGGGAAAGAATTTACTGCAGTATGCTGTAAGTCTCAATTGTATCTGTTCCATTAGCGGTCGCTCATGGCCAATCTTAGAAGGAGACGGCACGACTGTGGGGTCGCGGATTTGTCCGCAATTTTGTGTGCTGAAAGAGGACCTCTAACACCTCACCCGGCTAAAATATTAGGACGCACTACTCGGAAAATCACGAGAAAAATCTATCCAAAGTTTCTTATGTTCCGTATGAGTATGAATTGTTAATCCACTTCCAAGCCGCCGTTTGGTCTACATGGTTAGCGCTCGGACCCTTACGCCAAAGGTCTCGGCTTCGATTCCTCCTCTGGAACTTTTTTTTTTCTTCTGTTGCTTGCAAAATTGGAGCGCATTGTTACAGGAGAATCGTTAAATTAATTCCCGGGAACATTGTATATAAATTCATTTTATATTCACCATCAATTATCGTCACCAATATTCCGAGACATGATTCAATATGCCTGGTTTGCCTCAAAATTGTCAGAAACTCCAAACATTTTCGTAAATGTTAATGGGGCATGTTTTTGTACAGATTTATTGCAAACGCCCTGTGATTGTAAAAAATCCGCTTTTATATGTTGCCCAAGATGTCGCAAAAATTATTGCTTTGTTTTTTTCACGATAATTACCACTGCAGTTCTTGTTTATAATTATTATATGTATAAAAATTTAGTGTTTTCCAATGGACTTTCTTATTCTGATTAAAAAGGCAATGTTTCTCCTTATATACTTTACAATGAAAAATGGAAAACCCACCGCCATGAATTGTGTTGTTGGACAAAAAGAAAATAATTTTTATTCCATAGTGAAACTAATTTGTTAAAGTTAATGTAGGTTTGGGAAACTTTCTGAATAATTGGTGAAATAACCAAAGGAAATTAAACACAAGAAAAGAAAAAGGGCCAGAGGAGGAATCTAACACGAGACCTCTGGCGTAAGAATCCGAGCCCTAAACACCTAGGCCAGACGGCAGTGTACTAACGTTTTATACTCATAAGACACCGAAGAAACTTTGGATCGATTTTTCCTGGGATTTTCCGGGTAGTGCGTCCTACCATTTTAACCACGTGAGGTGTTAGGGGTTCTCTTTCACCACACAAAATTGCAGACAAGTCCCCGACCCCACGGTCGTGCCGTCTCCTTGTTAGTGCGTTATAGATGTGACCCCTTCCGGAATTTCCGGCCATTAGCCTGTTTAGCGGCGCTGTGACGTCTGTCTCGTCTGGAGGTGCGTGCCTTACTGTGCCTTTTGACAGGACCGCAGTTTGCATTTACACTCATCTGTTGTGATTTACCACTATTACCTGATTTGCTGCTTTAATTACTACTTAAGAAACTATTAACTATTTAAAAACTGAATTTGTGTAATCTTTTGTCATTACTCTTGTTTGGAGCGTAATCATGAATTATTTGAACCTTGCTGTTTAAGTGCACCATTGAAATTATTATTTTTCGTGGATAAAAAAGTTTACTATTTAGTCAGATATGCGGAAGCTTTTGTCATTATTATTGTGTGGGGAAAATGATTGATTTGAGGCCTGCTGGGATTTTTCAGTTTTTTTTTTGTTTGAGTCATCAGTCTTCTAGTGGGTTTAATGCAGCTCACCGCGAATTTCTCTCCTGTGCCAACCTCCCCTTCATCTCAGAGCAGCACTTGCAACCTACGTCCTCAATTATTTGCTGGATATATTCCAATCTCTGTCTTCCTCTACAGTTTCTGCCCTCTATAGCTCCCTCTAGTACCATGGGAGTCAGTCCTAATGTCTTAACACGTGCCCTATCATCCTGTTCAAAAATGGCTTTGAGCACTATGGGACTTAACTTCTGAGTCATCAGTCCCATAGACTTAGAAATTCTTAAACCTAACTAACATAAGGACATCACACACATCCATGCCCGAGGCGGATTCGAACCTGCGACCGTAGCGGTCGCGCGGTTCCAGACTGTAGCGCCTAGAACCGCTCGGCCACACCGGCCGGCTATCATCCTGTCCCATGAGTGTTTTGCACATATTCCTTTTCTCTCCGATTGTGAGCAGAACCTCCTTATTCCTTCTCAGTCCACCTAATTTTCAACATTAGTCTGTAGCACCACTTCTAAAACGATCCGAGTCTCTTTTGTTCTGGTTTTCCCACAGTCCATTTTTTAACTATCATACAATGCTGTGCTCCAAACGTATATTCTCATAAATTTCTTCCTCAAATTAAGTCCTATGGTTTATATTATGAGACTTCTCTTGGCCAGGAATCTCCTTTTCTCCAGTGCTAGTCTGTTTTTGATGTTCTCGTTGCTCCGTCCGTCATTGGTTGTTTTGCTGCCTAGGTAGCAGAATCCCTTAACTTCATCTACTTCGTGACCATCAATCCTGATGTTAAGCTTCTCGCTGTTCTCATTTCTGCTAAGTCTCATTACTTTCGTCTTTCTTCGATTTACTCTCGATTCATACTCTGTACTCGTTAGACTGTCCATTCCATTCAGCAGACCATGTAATCCTTCAATAAATCCTATTAACGTGTCTTGATTTTTCTTTAGTCTTGCTTCCATTATCAGCCACAAGGTCATAATTCCTGTCTGGTGCCTTTACCTTTCCTAAAGTCAAACAGATCGCCATCTAACACATCCTCAATCTTCTTTTCCATTTTACTGTATATTTTTTTTACCATCAACTTGGATTCATGAGCTGTTAAGCTGATAATTCTCGCACTTGTCAGCTCTTGCAGTCTTCCGAAAGTCAGACGGTATACTGCCAGACATACATTCTACACATCAATGTGAATAGTCGTTTTGTTGCCGCTTCGCATAAACCTTAAGTCCTCCAAAGCCCTCTTAGATTCGTATTCTAATACTGGACCACTATCTCTTCTAAATCGACTCCTGTTTCCTGTTCTATCACATGGGACAAATCTTCCTCCTCATAGAGGCCTTTAATATACTGTTTCCATCTATCCGCTCTCTCCTCTGCATTTAACAATGGAATTCCGGTTGCACTCTTAACGTTACCACCCTTGTTTTTAATTTCAACGATGATTGTTTTGACTTTCGTATATTCTGAGACAGTTCTTCCCACAATCATTACTTTTTCGATTTCTTCACATATTTATGCAGCCATTTCGTCTTGCTGTTTACTGCAACTTCATCATCATTATTGTTGTGAGATAGAATTTTAACTATTTAAAAATCTAATGTCGTAAATAAGGCTTTCCATTTATTGTTATGGGATAAATTCACTATCTGTTTGCTGTTGCGATAACCTATGGCTGTTTAAAAGGACTGACTCTTTGAGTACATTGTTATTACTTATTTTGAGGTTGCATACATTCAAAATTTCGCTGTCTCTGAGCTAATTTTTTTTACTGTTTCAAACTGCTTCGTAATCAACAGGAAAGTTTGTTTTTTAATTGTAATCTGATTTAGAATAAAGTCAGTGAATGTAACTATGAATGCTGCTGCCCTTGCATATTACCTGGTCGAGTCTTCCAATCCGCAGTTATTTGCGCTGCACTTTGCGTCGTTTTAACCCAAAGAGACGCACCAAGGAGAACGTACTAACAACATATCGTAACGAGAATCTACGTTCTACGACGAAGGCGTAAAAATGCAACTGAGATGTTACGCCTTAGAGGTTAAGCTCGTGCAGAGCAAATGATGCTTGCCATCTGTTGTGTACATTTCTAGAAAACCTAAGGGACAATGAGTAATGAGCTGCTGTCTTGGAATTGTATTTAGTCGAGCTACAGCTGTAAGTTGCATCTCCAGATCTGTGTCTTGTTGACTTACCTCATCTTGGAAAATACTAATAAAAATAGCTGGCGCATATGTTGCAAAATTTAGTAGGGGCCTTTCTTTCGAAACAAACAACACAGTTCCCATGAGGCAACCTAGTATTACTGAGAGTGGACAGGGCTGTGGGATGGTATATATATACAGAGGTAATTCTCTAATAAAGTGAGTACGCAATGCTCAAAAGACTCATAGAGAATGGATAGTCCCAAACGGGCAAATACAGTTGTACAAGTGCTGGAGTAGGTCACAATTTACATAATCACTAACGAGACCTGAAACGAATTCTGTAAAATATTTGCGTACCTTTAAGAGAGAGAGGGAGGGGGGGGGGGGGGGGTGGAGAGGGACAGAAAGAGAGAGATAAGGTTGCAAGTCATTGATGTTTCAGATGAGTGAATTATAAACGGATGCTGTCATCGAGGTGTACATGGGGAATCCAATGGATCACAAAAGATTATGTAATATCTGCTGCAAATCGAGAAGTTATTTGGCTATGGCATGACTGGAAAATAGAAATGAAATGCAAGAAACCATAGTTGGACACGAATAAAATGCACAGGTAAAGTCAGCAGCAGGCGGTGATTTTATCCATTTATAGCAGGCAGCACGCCAAGACCGCAGAACAGCGACATCCCTCCACACTATACAAGAAATAGCGCCAGAGTCACCACAACATGTAACTGCCACACCAAGAGTGTCTGGTTCCTGTTCCGGAACATGCAGGCTCAACTGATTTTGGTACTCCACGCTCTGATTACTTCCCACAGGTAAAAGACCTTGAAGCTACCAAGACACGCCACCTCACATAGAAGTCACAACGATAATATGTCGAACGTGATAGCCTCACGACGCTTTGAAAAACAAACGACTCACGCAGGGAATGCATGCACGTTGCACCAAACAAACCAGCAGGCGCCACTCGAATGTGTTTCAATAGATTGCTGAAATGTGAGGCATAATGTAAATTTTAATTGGTGTCAGTAGAATGAAACCTGTACTCAGAGATTATTTTTCTCTGGAGTGAGACGTCGGCGCCACACTGCAGTTCTCGCTGCTACCTGCCATTGCACAACAGGTGACACTTTTTTGTGTAGTCACCCCTCGTTTTTCGAACTGTCCAATGGCATCCCAGAATGCGACGATGGTCATGACCTGACAATCAAAATGAGACGTCATACAAAAGGAAGACCATCCTCTGAATACCCTGAGGGGACAAAAGTCATGGGATAGCGATATGCACATATACGGGTGACGGTAATATCGCGTACAGGAGGTATAAAAGGGCAGTGCACTGGCGGAGCCGTCTTTTGTACTCAGGTGATTCACTGTCAATGGATCGTGAAGTGATTAAGGCCACACAACTGCAATTAACAGCCTGAACGCAGGATTGTATTAGGAGCTAGACGCATGGGACATTACATTTCGGAAATCATTAGGAAATTCAATATTTCGAGAGCCACGGTATCAAGAGTATCTCGCAAATACCGAATTTTACGTTTTTCCTCCCACCACAGACGATGCAGTGGCCGGCAGCCTTCACTTAACGACCGTTGGTTTATTAGCAACGTCCCATCGATAGCGAGGTCGGTACAGACAGAGCAAAAGATCGGTTTACGGAAGCTTGAAGAAGTAAAGCGGCCATGCGCTTTCAAAGGAACCATGCCTGGCATTTGCCTTAAGCGATTTAGGGAAATCACGAATGTCAGTGCAGTGTCTTAAGGACCGAGAGCAGTGGCGTGTGCATAGAGTGCTAACAGACAAGCAACACTGCGTGAAATAGCCGCAGAAATCAATGTTGGAGGTACGACGAACGCATCCGCGGCGAAATGTGATGTTAATGGACTATGTCAGTAGAAGATCAACATAGGGTCTTTGCTAGAGGCATAACATGCCTGGAACGCCTCTCCTGGGCTCGTGACCACAAAGGTTGGATGATAGATGACTGGGAAACCGTGGCCTGGTCAAATGAGTCCAAATTTAGGTTGGTAAAAGCTGATGGTAGAATTCGAGTTGGCACAGACCCCACGAAGCCATGGACCCAGTTTTCAACAAGACACTGTGCAAGCTGGTGGCTACCTCTTTGCTATCTGTCACCGCGATACGTGAAGTGTATCATCCAATTTTGCAGAAAGCAAAGCTCTCAATGCCCTCACTATTTTCCACACACTTGTGCGGTCTGCTGCAAGACGATAGAGAGATCTAGAAATTTTAGTTCTCAAAGTGCTTTTATAGAATGGAGGTCTCCCCACCATGTCGCGTCTGCGTCACCCAGTATGGCTTCAGCCAATCGCCGTTTCGTTAGAGGTGAATTTTATTTTTCTTGCCGGGTCGCAGCCTAGCCCTGTTAAAGGCATCCAGCCACTTACCTTCGGTCCCAGCCGTATTTACTTTAAAAGGAATAATGTATTGTTCTGGCCTTATCCCTTTCTGCGCTGAAGCTAGTCGTTCTCTAAAGTGGGGTTTTCTGATGCCTTTAACCTCATTCTTGGTTCATCTCCAAAATTCGTTTCACCTTAACTTATCTATTCGTGCCCCTGTCCATATTGGTAGATATTGTTTTGTTAGTTTTCAGTACATGAGATTACTGCAATTGCCTTTTGTTGATGTGATATAATTATTATTTTCTGAGGATCTCATACTGTATCGTACTGTCATTATGGATGAAGCCCAAGTAAGGTCCGTAACGTCTGAACGCGTTACAATTTTGAGGGTGAAAAAATGAGGTTTTGCGATGGTGGGGACTTGGAAGTACAGTTGTATGGAATGGATAGCGTCTTGAGAAGAGGTTCTAAGAAGAACATCAACGAATGTAAAACAAAGCTAACGGAGCCCGACTGAATTAAATCAGGTGATGCTGAGGGAATTAGGTTAGAAATGAGGCATTGATGATTATCGTTGTTTGAGCAGCCAACAGCAAGAAAAGTATTTTTGAAAAGCAGAAACTCGTTAACATCAAATGAAAAAGTGTAGCGAAATATTTTATGTAGATATTACTATGGAGTGTTGCCTTGTACGAGAGTAAACCATGGATGATAAACAATGAAGACAATAAAAGCTTTTGGTATGCGCTGATGAAGAAGAATGCTGAAAATTAGATCTGCAGGTTAGACAACAGATGAGCAGATACTGAATAGGTGTAGAAAAGGTGGTACCGACTAACAGAACACGTCCTCAGGCATCAAAGAATTGACAATCTGTCTGTTGGCTTCCTTCTCGGGTTCTTCGGCCGACGTACGTCTGATGATTTTACTGACGTTTCGCCAGCACGAGCGGCTGGCTTTGTCAATGCTTCGCCCTCCACTGCCGGTGGTGAACTGGAGCCGAGCTCGCGGCCGCAGACTATATGCACCTGGCGTGCCAACGTCCGAGGGCTTCCCCTCGGTCATTTCCGGTGCGGTTCTCCTCTTGCTACCTCCGTCGGTCTTTCGCTGCAGTAGGCTTTCGTCTTTCTTGTTGAAACTGGTCGCGTGTTTTTGTATTTCTACAGCTTCTCTGAACAAGCGCGTGTGATAGTGCATTTCTACAGCCAGAACTTCCGTGTCAGCGAATTTTATTACGTGGTCGGTCTCACTCAGTGCGTGCTCTGTCACGGCCGATTTCTCCACCTGCCCCAACCTGCAATGTCGCTTATGTTCTTTGATCGTGGTGTTGATTGATCGTTCAGTCATTTCGACATAAAATTTTCCGACATTGCAAGTGGGTCCCTTTTCTTCTTTGCCGATCTAAGACACTCTTTGATCTTCCTTGTCGGTTTGAAAATCGTCTTTACGCTGTATTTGCACAATATACGGCCGATTCTGTCCGTCACTCTGGGAATGTATGGCAGAAAGGCCGAACCGACATTTCTTTTTCTGATTGCTTACTTCGCCGAGTGTTTGGCTCTGTTACACTCCTAATATAACTTGTGGAGTAACCATTGTTCCTCAGAACACTTTCCAGGTTTTGAATTTCGCGTCTGAGGTGCTGCGGCTCACATATTCGTCCTGATCGCTTTACGAGCGTATTAATCATCTTTTCTGGCTCGGGTGGGGGTTTGATAGTTTGTGCAGGTATCGGTCAGTGTGTGGCGGTTTTCGATACACGCTGTGTCCCAGGTTTTCACCATCCCTTGTGACCAACACATCTAGAAATGGCCGTTTTTTTGTCCTTTTCTACTTCCATGGTAAATTTTATGTTGGCATTGAGGCTGTTCTTCACCATGGCTCCACACAACTAAAGTATCATCGACGTACCTGTAACACACCTTAGGTTTGCAAGTCACGAAGTCCATTGCCTGTGCTTCGAATTGTTCCATGAAGAAGTTGGCCACCACTGGACTAAGAGGACTACCCATGGTGACGCCTTCCAGTTGTTCGTAGAAATTGCCATTCCACGTGAAATAGCTCGTGGTGAGACATGCATGGAAGAGCTTTGTGATGTCTTGTGGGAAAATGGAACAGATGTGCTCCAGAGCGTCACTGAGTGGCACTTTCGTAAACAAAGAAACAACATCGAAGCTGACCAGGATGTCGTTTGGTGCAAGTTTCAGTTTCTTCAGATTCGCAGTGAAATGTCCTGAGTCCTTTATGTATGTGTCGGTCTTCCCCACGTGTGGTTGGAGCAGAGAGGCCAATTGTTTTGCCAGTTTATACGGCGGTGAGCCAGGATCGCTAACATTCGGTCTTAGTTTAGCGTTGTTCTTAAGGATCTTGGATAATCCACACAGCCGAGGTGATAGGGCTCTGGATGTCCACCGGCACAGAAGACGCCTTAATTAATCGATTTGTATTCCGCGTGATACGCTGCGTCGGATCTGCGCTTAGTTTTCGGTACGTCATCGGATCTAATAGGTCTCCGATCTTTTCCTCATAATCTTCGGTCTTCATTACGACGGTCGCATTCCCCTTATCGGCAGGCAGTACTAATATACTCTTGTCGGCGTCGAGATTCTTAATGGCTTGTAGCCCTTCTTTCTTCAGGTTGCAAGCTGGTGGTTTTGCTCCGCGTAGTATCCTGGCTGTTTCAGTGCGTATTTCCCCTGACCTTTCGCAAGGAAGGGTCCGAATGGCCGCTTCGGTGTTGGCAATGATGTCCTCCATAGGTATAGTTCTAGGGATGATGGCGAAATTTCCTCCTTTTTGAAGAACAGACACTTCCTCTCCAATCATTTGTCGTTCAGTGAGGTTGACCACTGTGTGTGACATATCGGAAATCTCCTTGCAGGTCTGCTTATGGCATCTTTCAAACTTTTTCTTCTGTCGCTCGGTGCAGCACTCGAGTTCGTTCTGCATGCTCCTGTGAGTGATGCTGTCGATCTTGTCCCAGTCGTCTCGATGCATTCTGCTACTTAGTTGATAGAAAATGTCCAGAAGTTCCTGATCCGTTCTTGCCAAGTCTCTCCGTGGTGTATGAATTCGCTCACGAAGAAAAGCTCGTTCCATCCTGTCGTAGATGCGATGTGCTTGGGCGATGCTGAACAGGCGCTTACATTTTAAGAACTTCGGTGTAGCACCTTCATCTCGGCACCGTGACAGAAAGGCGAGAGGGGTCATAAATCGCATTTTCTTCTTCCGTCGTTGGTTAAGGCATCAAAGAATTGTCAAATTTCTTGGCAGATTAAAACTATGTGTTGTATCCAGGTTCAAACTCGGGACGTTTGCCTTTCCTGAGCAAATGCTCTACCGACTGTTATACCCAGCATGACTAAGGAGCAGTCCTCAAAGTTTTACTTCCGCTAGTATTTCATCTTCTACCTTCCAAACTCCACAGATATTCTCATGTGAAACTTGCAGGACTAGCACCCCTGGAAGAAGGAATATTGCTACGACATAGCTTAGCCACAGCCTGGGAAAGCTGTTTTAATCTGATAGTTTCATATCAGTGCACATTCCAATTCAGAGTGAAAATTTCGTTCTGAAAGAAGCTTCAGTTTGGCGATCAATGGAAGTGTAGGAGATAAAAAATTTTAGTGGAAGCTCAACGATTGTCTACAGTTAGTAGGTTCAAATGGATGTGGGTTGGAATATCTATGTAAAGACGAAAATACTTGATCAGGATAGATTCACATGGAGACATGTATCAAACCGTTCTTCGAACTAAAGACATCAGAACAAAAGCTTTACAAAACTTATGCTGACAAATACATGAACACTAAGTGAATCTCTTCATTGTGTTACCAGATTCGTTTTACAGCATCACGTACCTGCTATGAATAGCAAGGAAACGAATCACACTCAGTTTTAACTTATGATTGGTGGTAAACCATTGGAAATAGTATGAGCCGTAGAATCACGAGGAGTATCCTTTGGAAGCTGCAAAATGTTGAAGAACCAAATGAAAGTAGTTGTAGGTAAAACTATTTCACATTAACGAAATTAATTTTCTCTTTAAATTCTTGTTCTAAGATTTGTATGAAGTGTTCCATGCAGTGTACGTTGGCTCGTGCTACGTTTTGGGAACTGGCTTTGTTTGCCCTGCGCAGCCATCTTGTACTACTAAACGCAATCGACTGGTCCCAGCTGAATGTTGCCTATTCAGTTGTCTATTCAACGTTTTAAGGCCCAAAAAAATTGATTTTCAGTAGTACACACAACTAAACAAAGTGACACATCTCCATTTTTTTTATTTTTCGAGTTAGCCATGCCATAGTGTTCATCTTAAGGTGTTTTATGTTATAGTAATAGTTGTGTTTCCAAAACTTTCTAAAAACTCTCTAAAAACGAAATGAAAAAAATGGGAGTCATATCCAGAGTGACGCATGTCCTGGTTGTTTTTATTTCCAAACAGTCGTATTTCCAAGAAGCCAATAGGAAAGCTAGCTTTTGATATATGACCATCCAGAAGTACTGGCCGCTGCATTTCGATGAAGTTAGGTGTTTTCATGTTATTTCTTCGAGCATGTCTGAATTTCTCGATAATGTTGAACAATTATTGCGTCGACACGCTAGAAAAAGGAAACATGAACCATTGGAGTGGCAATACGCTATATATATAGCGTATTGCCACTCCAATGGTTCATGTTTCCTTTTTCTAGCGTGTCGACGCAATAATTGTTCAACATTATCGAGAAATATATATATATATATATATATATATATATATATATATATCCACGAACCTACTACGGTGTCGTAGCAGGCGGAGAGGTGATACTCCGACGTGGCGCGTCCCAGGTGGCGGATAGGGGGGTCCTCACCGGCTTGCCGGCGGACTTGAGCGAAATAAAATAGCTCTCGCGGACCAAACACACAACATCAAGAAATCCATTAGTGTCTGTTCTGGTATCCAGCGACTAGTGGTCTGCGTCTGTTTACCTAGTTGGTGCGGCAGTGAAATATGGCTTGATCTCAACAATCAAGTCTGCAATTACCGTGATCTTGTTGAAGGTCACCACAACCAACTTCAACTTGAAGTAATTATGATGGAACAAATGGAAAGAAATCCGCTACCCCAGGCCCCAGTCAACGGACTGGACTTTCCTGGTCATCGGATTCTGGGGGACCAGGAACATCATGAGGAGAAGAGGCGGAGCTTCTCAAAACCTCTTCGCAAGCACTACCTTGGCACTCTCAATGCAAACACTCTGTTCAAACTTGGAAAACTAAAACAACTGACAGACATGCTAGATAAATTTCACATCAAAATTCTTGCCATCCAAGAGACGTGCTTCGTAGATGAAAACCATTTCGACACAGAACATTACAGGATTTACAAAGGTAAACCTGCTGTCAGAAGAGGAACGCCATTATTGTTTGGTACAGGGTTTGCAGTACACAAATCAGTCATGGATAACATCATAGACTTCAATTCAATATCAGAACGTATCTCGACACTGTCCTTCAAATCAGGTAATAAAGCATACACAATTATCAACGCACATGCACCTACAAATGACCATAACAGAAAGAAGCCACAAGAAATTGAAGACTTCTGGGAAGACATGGAGGAAGTAACTAACAACGTACCAGAAAGACATGTGAAAATTGTAATGGGTGATTTCAATGCGCAGCTTGGTAAGGAGAGAAAATTCAGAGAAATAACAGGCCCATACTCAGCACATATTCGCACGAACAGAAATGGGGAACACCTCATAAAATATTGTCAAAACTTTAACCTCAAAACCATGTCAACACAATTTCAAAAACCAAGACGAAAACTTACAACATGGAAAGCACCCAACACAGTGTGGGGAGAATTTCAGATTGATCATGTGGCCATATCCAAGAAAAATTCGCGGGAAATTCTAAATGTCAGAACACGTAAAGGAGTCTTCGAGTCTGATCATTATTTGCTACAAGTTAAGATTAGGCCAATCCCAAGACTGAAACAGACAGCGCAAAACAAAATAGTCAAACCTGATCCGGAATACTTGAAGATAAACAGGGATAAAATCGTTGAAGAAATTAATAGGCACTCAATAGACACATGGACAGATCTGGCGAAGGCAGTTCAGAAGACTATGTGCTGGGGACAACCACCTAGAAAACGCAAACATAGGTGGTGGAACGCAAAGTGTGATGAAGCCATTGAGAGAAGAAAGCAAGCATGGGACAAGTTCAGTAGCTACAGAAATTCAGAAACATGGAAAGAATTTCACGAAGTTCAGAAACTAGCATCGAAGGAAATCAGAAGGGAAAAACGAGCATATGACAATAACAGACTAAAAGAAATTGAGGAAGATTTCAAAAGAAATAACACAAGAAATTTTTACAGAACTTTCAAAGAAAATATTAAGGGCTATCAACCCCCTAGCCTCTGCTTCCGAAGAACAGATGGATCCCTGGAAACAAACACAAAAGAAAACTGTAAAATTCTCAAACATTACTTTGATAAACTTCTTAATTGCAAAAAACCTACAGGAAAATTAACATTCCAAAAGACCACATCTAATGCCGATTCTGATCTACCCACAATAGAAGAGATAGAGGAAATCATAAAACAAATGAAAAATAACAGAGCTGCCGGAGAATATGGTATTATCGCCGAGATCTGGAAACTCCAAGATGAAAACATCACCAAAAAAATCCATAAGATTATCTCCGAAATTTGGATCACAGAGAAAGTGCCAGAGGAATGGAAATGTGCATTGATCCATCCGTTACATACAAAATTTTCTCTAAGGTGCTATTAAACAGACTAGAACCACAAGCAGATCTGAAAATTGGGGAATACCAGGCAGGCTTCAGAAAAGGGAGATCATGCATCGAACAGATCTGGAACTTGAGAACACTTTTGAAAGTCAGACAGGCAAGAAACACAGTAGTTACCTTTGTGGACTTTAAAAAAGCATATGATTCCATAGACAGACAGACACTCTTTGACGTACTGGAAGAATATGGTATCGACAGAAAAACCAGGGCACTTATACAACAGACGCTTACAGACACTACCTCCAAGATTAAGTTCATGGGAGAAATTTCGGAACCCTTCCACATACACACAGGTGTCCGACAAGGAGACGGGCTCTCACCAATCCTGTTCAACATGGTGTTAGACAAAATTATCAAGCAGTGGGAGGAACAAGTTAAAGGAATACAGCTGGGAAGAACACGTGAAACCAAAACAATCATAAAATGTCTGGCATTTGCAGATGATATAGCCATACTCAGCAATAATACACAGGAGGCAAAGGAAGCACTGGAATGCTTGCATGAAATAGCTGCCAAAACAGGTCTGCAGGTATCTTACGATAAGACACAATATATGGAACGACAGACCAACAATGTACACACCATGCATACGGTATATGGATCCGTAGAAAGAGTCGAAAAATTTAAGTATTTAGGGGAGTACATACAAATGGGAGGATCAAACAAGGCGGCTAACATGGAACGAACGAAGAAACTCCAGAAGGCATACAAACTCACATGGTCACATTATAATAAGAAAAGCATATCGAGGCAGCCAAACTTAGGCACTTCAAAACAGTTGTATTACCAGAAGCATTGTACGCGTCAGAAACAACCACAATTGGAGCATCAGGCATCATAGACACATAAAAAATAGAACGCAAAATTCTCAGAAAAATATTTGGACCAATTCACAGAGATGGCATATGGATGAAGCGACCTACCAAAGAGGTGTACCAGCACACTGACAGACTAACAGACGCGATCAGAAAACGCAGATTAACTTTCTATGGGCACATACAGAGAATGGACAACAACCGACTTACAAAGAAAATTTTTGATGTAGTAAACAGCTCAAGCAAGAAAACAAATTGGTATCATGAAATAGACGAAGACTTAAGGCAGATAGGGATCAACAGGCAAATGATAGGCGACAGGAAATACTTCAGAAACAAAGTTAGGAGTGCAAAATTTATTGTAAAGGAGAGAAAGAAGAAAGGAACATTATGGACAGAGCAAAGGAAACAGGAGCACAGCCAAAGGATGAAGAGATTTTGGGAAGAGAAGAGGAAGAAAGGAAAGAAGTGAAAATTGTGTCATCATGTGATTTTCGAGTTCAAACACTGTCCATAAGGGCAACAATGAAATGAATGAATGAATGTATATATATATATATATATATATATATATATATATATATATATATATATATATATATATATAGCAGAGTTTTCGGGTCAACGTAATGATTGACGTTGCAAAACAGCTACGTTTCAAGTGTTCTACGGGCTGATATCGAAGGTAGATTAAGATGACTCCATTACTGATGCTATAATCGTCATGGTGTATGAGAGGGGTAGAGCACAAGATCAATCATGAGGAAAGATTTCTGTGAAGTATTTTATTCAAAACTGTACCGGTGGAAAAGTGAAAGTGCCTTGTCTGCATTCAGCAACATTCCCAGAATAGACCTGGAGAGAGTACAACGTCTTGCAGCATTTCATTTTTTCAGTGGGGTTAAAGAGGAGAGAGGCGCGATGGAAAACACCTTAATCAAAGAACTGACTCAATTAGAGAGCTAATACCGCAGCACATTCAGAGCTTCAAGTGCACTGAGGGATATTGTGGCAGGGATAAGATAAGTATTGTAATATGAATATTTAGAACAATCGGAATAACCAAACTCAGTAAATATGGCATTATAGGCCTACATATTTATTTATGTGTAAATTTCTTACAATTTGAATGGGTCTCGCTAAAATAAGACATTAAACTTCTCATCACTATTTTCTCTATGTCTGATACATTATGTGGAAATTAACTTCAACTGTAGTCCTATATGAATAAAAAACCAATTTTGTGCTGTTATTACGTTACTTTGTTGCGTTTCATAACTCCACACAGAAAATATCTTCCATTGGAGCTATGAATTAGAAAAATGTGGAGGCTGTTGATAATGGGGAAGCCATAAAAGTTTCACTGTTGACTTCAACCTCCTGACACACTTAGAACTGACATTTGTAGTTATTGCGAACAACACAATCAACAACTGGCAAATAACATTGACAATGAAGTGAAGGGGGAGGCTACATGTGAACTTTGTGTTACAGCATAAAGTCCAGAGCCAGCATGCCAGTCGGGATCGAGAAAGAAGAGATGGCTATGAGAAGACGTCAGCCAATCGCACGCTGTCCGACCTATCTCCAGGACAGCAACACCAGAGCAGCAGCCCCAAGGTGAATAAAACATACGCGCCGCACCCAACTGGTCGCAGCCCAGTCGAGTACTGCCTTCCAGACTAGTGACTTGTATAGAAGTGTCAACTCTAATCGCTTGCTCGTATGGTCTATGTAACATAGACTTGGGAATTGTTATACTGAAGTACGGAGCTTATTTTGCATGTCGAACTTTACTTGTGACAAATCTGTGTAATCACAAAGTTAAGTATTGTAATCTTTTCCTTTTGTAATGAAGCTCATTAATACGATTTATTTGAATTTTGTCTATCGATCCAAGAGATTAGGAATTTTTGCAGGCAGAGAAATTGCGCACGTCGTTCCAACCCTTAGCCAGTGTGGAATAGCCACTATTCCTACTAGGGAAAAATTAACGTTCTACGGCACGCAGGAAAGTTGAGACTGAGTGAATTCATTCAATGCCAGAGTAGGGAATTAGCATTTCAGATTCAGCACAGACACAACGCCATTGCAGATGCCGCTTGGTAAAGTACCATTGCGCATTAGGCTACAGTAACTGTTGAGTCGAGATTTTGCTGACTCCAACTTGCATACGCTTTGACCATTGAATATCAAAAGCTAGCATACTTACCTACCCTCACATTGAGTACATGAGAGTTTTTTCGTTGGTTCAGACAGTAAATTTATTCTCCACCAACTCAGTGCACTGACCAGCTACAACATCATAGTTCTAAATGAGATAATGAAGATTTTAATCATTCTTTCGTGTGATAAAAAATTTTTCATATGTAGAGATAACGATTTTAATAATCTTCAATTCAATATGTCCAGGAGTCAAACATTTTGTTATTGTGTGTTGACAGTATTTGAACATGATTGTTGTGTATCACTTGATCCCTGAAAGCACAGTTGATAAATTATATGTAGAATAAAAGAAGGAATAGCTGTTTTGTCTTTCTAGAATAGATCTCAAACTTTCACTTTTATTAATTCATGCATTATAGTTAAGTGAAAGCAGCGTTTCTATTGATATTATGATGTGCACATGATAATGACTGCCTTACAGGGCCATATTTATATAGAATGTTTGTTTAATACCCTGGAATTGAGAAGACAGTTATGATGTTTTGTCAATTTGCGCTCGAAGTGGTAAGCTAAGTTTGCACACATTAGTCCACTCGCTGTGCAGATACAAAGTGTGGACAATCTCACAAAATTAATTCTGCTACAAATTTTCTCATTGATTCCATTACTGAAGGCTCAATGTACAGACTAAAAAACATGGATGACTAACTACATCCCTTTCCTACTCCCAGACTTTGGCCTCCCTTTCATGCCTTACAACTCTTGTAACTGTGGTCTGTTTTCTGTCCAAGCTACCATCTGATGAGTAAGATGTTTGAAATGGGGGAAATACAGTAAGAATTCAAGAAGAATATAATAATAACCACTCCAAAGAATGCAGATGCTGACAGTTGTGAATATGACCGAAGTACCAGTTTAACAAATCATGGCTGCATAATAATAATACGAATTCTTTACAGAAGAATAGAAAAACATGTAGAAGCCGACCTTGGGGAAGGTAAGTTTGGATTCCATGGAAATTCAGGAACACGTGAGGCAATACTAACACTACAACTTATCTTAAAGTATAGGCTAGGGAAAGGCAAATCTACATTTACAGCATTTGTGAAGTTAGAGAGAGCTTTTAATAATGTTGACTGGAATTATCTCTTTTAAATTCTGAAGGTAATAGGAGTAAAATAGAGGGAGCGATAGGCTATTTACAATTTGTACGGAAACCGGACGGTAGTTGTAAGAGTTGAGGGGTATGAAAGGGAGGAGTGGTTTAAAAGTGAGGGAGACAGGGTTGTAGCCTCTCCCCGATGTTAAGGGAGCAGTAAAGGAAATCGAGGAAAAATTTGGAGTAGGAATGATAAAAACGTTGAGGTTGCCATTGAGATTTTAATTCTGTCAGAAGCAGCAAAGGACTTGTAAGATCATTTCAACGGAATGGACAGTGCCTTGAAAGGAGGAGATAAGATGAACATCAACGAAAGCAAAAAAGTAGTAATGGAATGTGGTCTAATGAAATCAGATGATTCTGATGGATCTAAATTAGGAAATGAGACTCTGAAAGTAGTAGATGAGTTTTGCTATTTGGGCAGTAAAATAACTGATGATGGCGAAAGGAGACAGGATAGAAAATGTAGACTGACAATGTCAAGTAAAGCGCTTCTGAAGAAGAGAAATTTGTTGTTATGGAGTATTGATTTTACTGTTAGAAAGTATTTTCTAAAAGTATTAGTGTGGCTTGTATCCATGTATGGATATGAAACATGGACGATGAACATTTTAGGCAAGAGGAGAATAGAAGCTTTCGAAATGTGGAGCTACAGAAGAATGCTGAAGATTAGATGGATAGATCACGTAACTAATGAGGAAGTAGTGAATAGAATTGAGCATAAAGGAAACCTATGCCATAACCTGACTACAAGAAGGGATCGGTTGATAGGACACATTCCGAGCCATCAAGGAATCTCCAATTTAGTATTGGAGGTAAGGCACAACAACTATAGCGGGAGATGAATACAGTAAGCAGATACAGCAGGACGTAA
Organism: Schistocerca serialis cubense; assembly: GCF_023864345.2. Classification (NCBI taxonomy): domain Eukaryota; kingdom Metazoa; phylum Arthropoda; class Insecta; order Orthoptera; family Acrididae; genus Schistocerca; species Schistocerca serialis. The sequence continues at coordinate 844,503,868 of NC_064641.1, read as the reverse complement.
GCAACAGTTATTCGGAGGTGAAAACGCTCGCACATGATAGAGTAGCTGAAGAGGTGCATCAACCTATTCTCCGGACTGAAGACACACAATAATAATAACACCTTCGGAATCTCAAAGAGCGTATTTCAATCCGCACTATCAATCACTATATCTAACTCCAAGAAATCTGTAATCGTTAGTCTCCCTAAAGTCCTAATAGAAGTAGTAGTATCAATATTGCCTGAAGTATTGCCCCATTTCTCTAAAAACGAAATTGACCTTCCATGAAGTCAGATTATACAAGTTATTCCATTCTTCTGAAAATTATTTGTGTCAGTATTTTCAATAAAATAGGAGATACAATTCCCCAAACTCGTTAAAAATTTAGTGACCCATGCAAAAATACTTTCTCAGTTATACCCGAGGATGAATGAAATGATGTCGGCCAAGCGGCCAGCTAGTTAGAAGCACAGAATGCCGTGCAGCGCAAGCTTCACATGCTGGCACGCCATTTCGCTGCAGTATTAAGAGTCAGGTCCCCACTGGGAGTCTCATTACCCCTGCGTCTGTGGCAGTGGGGGGCACGCCACGGACCCAGTGTTGACTGTATCGACCACAGCTCGTTGCCCACCAGTCCCAGCCATTCACCTTCTTGCTGGCTGGTAAACCCCTTCTTCACAACAGTGAGGCCAGACTCAGCCCTCTGGCTTGCTGTGTTGTTACCTACTACGACGCTTACGTGCCCCCCACGTGACGTCATTTGGTTACGCGCGCAAGCGCCACGTCTCAGGGGACTCCGATATTTTATTCTCAGAAATAAATATACAGGGTGTCCCAAAAAGAATGACCCAATTTTAAATATAATTATTTATTAGGAAGAAGGGCTTAACACCAAGAAATTTCATACTAAATTACTCTGAAAAGACAGAAGTTAATAAAAATCCATCATAAATGTTCAATATGTCCTCCATTGTCTGCACGGACAACATGTAGCCAATTGCCGAATTCATCCCAAACTGAGCGTAAGTCGTCTTCTACAGCAGGTGATATTCTGGTTTTTAGTTCATCAATGTCACAAGGTAAGGGAGGAACGTAAACGCATTGTTTAACATATCCCCACAGGAAGAAATCACATGGTGTTAAGTCAAGGGACCTAGGAAGTCAAGAGTTTAAAGCCTAGCCTCGCGGTCCTGTACGGCCTGTCCAACGTCGAGGCACGTTGACACTGAGGAAACTGCGCACATTGTTGTGCCAGTGAAGTGGTGCTCCATCTTGCTGATAGATGAAACTGTCAGAGTCAAGTTGTGGGAAGAACAAGTTCCGTAGCATTGCAAGATATGATTGTCCTGTTACGTTGCTTCCTCAAAAAAGTAGGGTTCCATAAAACTTGCTTTGCGAAACAGCACAAAAAACATTCGCTTTTGATGAATCATGTTTGTGTTCAGTTGTTTGATAGGGATTTTCGAGCCCCCATATACGCACATTATGACGGTGAACCTTACCGTTAATGGGGAAAGTTGCCTCATCGCTAACATAAAAGTGTCATCTTCCATGTCCTCTAGAATAGCATTGCTAAAGTCCACTCGCTTCACTTTGTCAGTATCTCGAAGAACTTGTAGCAGTTGTAATCGGTATGGTCTGAGAGCTAAACAACGCCGTAACACACGCCACATTGCCATGCGCGGTAACGCAAGTTCTCGGCTAGCACGACACGTAAAGCTTGCGGGGGCTCCGCTCAAATGCTGTTCGGATTTGTTCCACTGTTTGTTCAGGAACGCGTGGCCGGCCAGGAGTTTTGCCTTTACAGAGGCACCCTGTTTCTTCAAACTGTTCATACCATCGTAAAGTGTTCTGTGGTGGTGGTGGTGGTGGTTTAGCACGAAATCGAATATGAAACGCCTGCTGAACTGCGATCACTGACTGAGTACGACTGAATTCAATAACGCAATACACATTCTGTTGCGCGGACGCCATACTGCGCGAGACTGGCTGCACGCTCCAGTGCACTCTAGACCATTCCGATTAAATATACCACTCTTTCATTTACCTTGCGACATTTGTATCAATATTATTACAAGTTAAAATCGGGTCATTCTTTTTAGGACACCCTGTATTTGATCTCAAAATCAGTCCAATCAAACCCAGGCAAAATTGTAGAAGTGTGTGTCCCTGTTCGACAACTGACCATCCATAAGCATCCCATTACTCTTAAAAACTGAGTGAAACATAGTGCACTAACCTACGACATCGCACCCGCACCTTATAAGCATATGACAAGACGCCCACTGAAACACCAGTCAGGTCATATACAGGGTGTCCCTCCTAAGAGTCGTGAGGCTCATTTTCTCTGGTGTTCCAGCAGGTATTTCCGATTTCGTTTCTTCATTGTGTAGCTGGAGTCAGCCACAACAAATAGTGCTCGTCAAGCCTTTCATGTGACGCCAGTGTCGACAGAAAGCGTCGCTTTGTTTCTCATTAGAAATAAGATGGTTTTCAAGGTGGAATTGTATGTACTCATTCGATAGAGCAGTCACAGATTAGTCTAGTGCCATATTTGCTTTATCGATATGTATTGAGCTGGCTCAAAGAATAGCCACCGCCAAGAATGCAGCGCTACTCTCTCGCTGTTGGATTGCTGTTTACTCTTCGTCTTTTACTGTTCCTGTTAATACATATCGATAAGACGAATATCGGACTAGACTAATTTTCGAACGCTCTATCAAATGGGCACACAAAATTCCAATTTAATAATTGTTCTTAACAAGAAACAAACTAAAGCTTTCTGTCGACACTTGGGTCTCATGAAAGACGTGGCGAACTGCAGTTATTTGGACTGACTCCAGCTACACGATACAAAGCAAAAGTGCAAATAGCTACCGGAACACCACAGAAAATGCGCCTGACGACTTTTAGGAGAGACATGTGGTATACAGGGCTGAAAAAATGACTCATAGGTAATAGTGGGTACTGCTGGAACTCTGAAGTTGCAAACCGTGTTATCCGTTACGTCACTGATGTACACTCTGCGTCCAAAAAGTTCGCGACTGATTTTATTCCTGGTGTGTAGGAGACGTCGGCGCAGTGACAGCTTTAACTAACAACAATAAACAACACACGTGCACTCAACCACCCAGATGTGAGCAGGCAGAATTAAGCAGTGGACGTGCGACCGTCGTTATGTCAACGGCGTTGTGTAGCAAATCGTGTAAAGAGTGCGTCAGAACTATCCATTACATTGATTAAATGTTACATTGGGTATCGAAAACAATATGGCCAACTTAACGCTGTTCTTTGCATGGTGTAAGATTGGAAATAAAAAAGTATTCAGACATTGATAATAACAATCTGAGGGCGAAACATGGGAGCGCGATTCTAAGCATTGTTGTGAGACGAGGTCTGTCTGCGAGAGTAAAATTTCGGTAGTGTTGATCGGGCTGGGAGACAGAAGACGTGTCGCGCTGCCCCCACATCGGTGATGGCAGATCTTACCACACTCAAGGCGTGATTTCAGTTATATAGCCAGGAGAGATTTATATGGCTTAACTGCATTTGAAGGTGGAATTCAAGTTAAAATCCGCAAGCATAGCATAAAACGCAATTTCTGGGTTAGGCTCGTAATTGTTAGTCCGAGTTTGCAATAATTCCATGTTTTCCTTGTCAGTTAAAGAAACCTTCTTATCCTCCAAATAATAATACTTATTTTCCACATCTAATTATTAAATATTCTGTGGTTATTAAATGTTAATATAACTTTGAAATTGAAATAATTTGTTAATCTGGCACGTAGCCATTATTGATACTTGTTGAACTATTATTGGTATGATGATTTCTGAAGTTTTTAAAGAGACTTAATACAAGTTATTGTCCGCCCCGATAGCTGAGTGGTCAGCGCGGCGGTCTGTCACTCCCAGTGGCCCAGGTGCGATTCCCGGCTGGGTCGGAGATTTTCTCCGCTCAGGGACTGGATGTTGTGTTGTCCTCATTATCATTTCATCACGTGTGGATGCTCATGCGGTGAACCTCTCTGACGAGGCTTCCCCCATGACCAGACCTGGGTCAAATGGTTCTAATGGCTCTGAGCACTATGCGACTTAACTTCTGAGGTCATCAGTCGCCTAGGACTTAGAACTAATTAAACCTAACTGACATAAGGACATCACACACATCAATGCCCGAGGCAGGATTCGAACCTGCGACCGTAGCGGTCGCTCGGTTCCAGACTGTAGCGCCCAGAAACGCACGGCCACTCCGGCCGGCGACCAGATCTGCCGTAAGGCAGAACACAAAGTTTAATACAAGTTATTTAGTAGTTAACAGGACCTAAGCAAACTCCTTTTTATTAAATTCATTCTTATTAACAATAAGCTTTAGTCGCTGCTGCTGCATGCTACTGCGAATTTCTGTAAACCACTTGGAAAAAGGCAGTCATCTAAAGAGGTGAGTGCAGAACAGGGCCAAAACAGAGACACTGACACACCACAACATGTCATGCCCTCTAATCCAGTAAATTCCGTTGCACAAGCCAGACTCTGTATCACTTGTAAATTCTTATCCAAAAACGCAGACAGATATCTACGTATTCATTGTCACATGTTCGTTTGTTCCTGTAGTTTTTGACATTCAAATACGGAGATAGCTTATCCAAATGTTGGTTTTAAGTTTTTCATGTAACGATCTGTTGAGGGCATAATTCACAGTGGAACTGAAACTCATATAACACGCGCACTGTGTTATGCAGGTTAGATTCCGATTACAGACGAACATAGACTTTATTTGTTTTTGGTATGCTACAATCGTAACTGAGCAGCATCTCTAAAGACATTGGATAGAACGTTTTGAAGAAGAGAAAAGTTGTGTGCAAAGATTGTCCCGCACACCTTGACTCCCAAAACTAAAGAATGACATGTGGACTCGTGCAGCGACTTGATTGAAATTCAAAACGTGGACATTTGTTTTCTGGAAAAAATCAGCAAGGGAGACGAGACTTGTTGTCATCGAGACAAGGGGCAGAAATTCATGTGAAGGCTCAACTCCGTGACGACACAACCAACCGACATACGAAGCCAATGTGGCGCGCTAGTGGAGGAACATCCCTACGAAGGGCTTCTTTGCTTCTTCACATGGTTGTATACGCATTCTGTACCTTATATTCAAGTGAGGGAAGCCTACGCAGAGCACCTGAAGCATTAAAATCATAATCTTCACATTTCTCAATTTTTTATTAATTTAGTCTCGAAACGATTTGGACTGACAGGCACCTACAGTAATGGTTCTATTACACTCCCGTGCGATACATCATATATTAACCTCACTGTCCGTAGATTAATCTCCATCGCGGACTGCATGCTGCGTCCTGCTTATCAAGAAATTTCGATATAGTTACAAAAGTGATTATGTACGCCATAGGAATGCATTTTTTTAGAAGTCACCGTTGTGGTACCAAACCCGAAAACTTTTCGTAAGAGGAAGTCACCGAATCTATTTCGTTCCCTTTATTTTTAAGAAAAGAAAAGGCAGGGGGGAAGTCGGAGGGAGGGGAGTGTGTCGTGTGAGAATTATGGAGTAATAAATCTTCTAAACGTGGGCTAAATAAACAGAACTAGTAATGTAAAAAAGAAAATAAAACAACATTCTTTTCTCACAGCGCACATGAAGTAGTCTGCTACTGTATTGAGCCCTACGTGCGGTCTGAGACGACTCGTCACAGATCGCGCGGTTACCCCCGTTGGAGGTTCAACTCCTCCCTCGGGCATGGATGTGTGTCTTGTCCTTAGCATAAGTTGGTATAAGTTAGATTAAGTAGTGCGATGACCTCAGCAGTTTGATCCAATAGTCCTTACAACAAATTTCCAATTGAGCCGTATTTGCCCGATTCTGATGCAGCTTCATATCTCTGTTCTGTACGTTTGGTGATTCCGGTATTTAACATACAGATGATGAGAATATTCTCTTTTAAATGATAACACGTACATTCACAAAACAGGAAGAAAAAAGTTTTGGGGGTAATTGTGTGATTGCCGGCCGGAGTGGCTGAGCGGTTATAGGCGCTTCAGTCTGGAACCGCGCGACCGCTCCGGTCGCAGGTTAGAATCCTGCCTCGGGCATGGATGTGTGTGATGTCCTTAGGTTAGTTAGGTTTAAGTAGTTCTAAGTTCTAGGGGACTCATGACCACAGATGTTAAGTCCCATAGTGCTCAGAGCCATTTGAACCATTTAATTGTGTGATTATCAGTGTTAATAAAACTTTTTCTCTTGTGAACAATACAGATTGTAAGTGGAAAGGACTCTACAATCATAAAGCACCGTTATTTATTATTCCTCCAATCAATGTAACGGTGTAACACAGGGAACAAATTTGTCATGTAATAGATATTGTTTTATAATCTTATTTCGTAACTTATTTCCAATTTCTACTTCTGGTTGAGCCAAAGAAGTCTCGCTGCTAGCGCTTGGATCTACTCGTAGAAGGAGCCCGTCTCTGACCAACGGCTAAGTGAAAAAGCGTACCAACCTGGAGTGAGCAGTCATAGTGGGGAGCCAACAAGGAAGCAACACTCCGGAGCGAGAAAGGACAGGCAGTAACCGCGTGTCTGGCCTGCTATAAACAATGGCTGACCCCAACCCCTCCCCATGCCGCCACTCCCTGTCTCTCTCTCTCTCTCTCTTTCTCTAAGCTGTGCTGTGTGCCGTGGACGGCGCTCTGGCGTGAGCTACGCCGGTCAGTGTCAACATTGTTGCGTGTGAAAGTGACGGTTACGGGCTGGCTGGAGCCGCAGAGCATTGGAGGGAATACAGCTGCTAGCAGAGGCCGACTTGAATTTTCTTGCGTACCAACATGCTTTTGCTGTAACATGGCAGAGGAGGGTCCTTAAGCACTCGTTGGACGGCGGTGTTTTGCAGACAGAATATTGTGTTCCTATCGATTCTGATCATTGCATTTCTGTCCTGCATAAGGTGACTGATTCTCCGACTACCTAAGAGTAACAGGTTCCATCCTGTTCTGATTGACGACAATCTAGCGTTAAGACTTTTATTTAATTTGTAATTTATGTTGGTACTGTAGTATTTAATTTAGTGCAATATTTCATCTAGTCCATAGTTTTATTAAAGGTGCCCACATATAAGTATTGTGTCAAGTATATGACGCACAGTACAAATGTGTGTTAGCAACAGACAACCCGACAGATGTTGTGCGACTGCGTGTAAAGGAAACTATCGGACAGAACTGGAAAAGTAATATTTTACATTTTCGAAGGAAGAACAGTTATTAGAAAAATGGAAACGGTCCCGGCGGAGGTTCGAGTCCTCTCTCGGGCATGGGTGTGTGTGTTTGTCCTCAGGATAATTTAGATTAAGTAGTGTGTAAGCTTAGGGACTGCTGACCTTAGCAGTTAAGTCCCATAAGATTTCACACACATTTCAACATTTTTGAATATGGAAACGGTCTACCATAAGGGAAAATTTAACTATCCTCAAAACAAAAAAAGTAAGTCATTTATGTTCCTTTATGATTATACTGTACTATTCAGGTCATTACGTTAAGCGTAAACCTGCATCTACTCAGCGCTTACTGTGTTACAGTTGCCATCATTCTTTTGTTATTATTATTATCGTCATTAATTCATCGTAAATTTTGTGATGGTGAAAATTGAACACCGTACCTGCACCCTGTGCATAGTTCTAGATAATCGTTGCCAGTTCGCAGTTTTGATTTTCCACAAATATTTCAATACGTTGTCGTTGAACTCACAGAAGTTACAGTAGCTAAACGATAATTTCTTGTTATGTGAATTTTTCCCTACAACGTGTTATTTTAGTTGATTGCTTGCCGTGAAAATGAAGCGTGATACAGAACCAAGAGCGTATCACCGTGTACTTCGAGGTGCTCCACGTAACGTGTTTAGAGAAATTGTTTTGTTATTGATTCAGGGCATTTTACTACATCAGCCGAGCTGCTCGTAGAAATTTAACAACGTGTTGTGTTTAGCAGGTGCTGGATTAGTGGTACAGCAGACTGACGCAAGATACTCGAATCTAAGTTTAAAGGACGGCGGGAAAAGGAGATGTTTTAGTCTTGTCGCCAAGTGAAGGACGAGCTACAGTTTGGTGTTATATTATTTGGCCGTTTCAGAGCAACAACCTTGCGTTTGGGATAATGTGATTCGGGAAAGAACAGTTAACCTGATATGAATCTGGTAACCAAGGAAGTTAGGGTAACACAACTAATTGTGCCTAGATATCTATCAGAAACGGTTATTAATTGTAATATTCACCATTCACAAATATAAAAGTCTGTTTTACACTATAACCTCACTAATATTACTTCCTCATTATTAAAGTCATGGGTTTTCAGTGTCGAAACAGATTATTTTTAGTGTACTAGTATATGAAATAGTTGATATAAGAGTGATTTTATTAAAGTAGTGATGTATTTCACTAGAAGTATGAAATATTAGCCATAAAAAATGGTCTCTTCAAGTGCCTCCCAGTAGAAACTGTTCTGCTGGAGAAGACTTGTTTGACCGCTCTCGGTAGGCGCGTGGTCTAGCGCGCAAGCCTTCCTAATCTAGGTGGCGTTGACACAGTGAAAAATAGTACCGTCAAAGAGGCTCACATTACAAAAGCCATTATTAAGGCAAAAAAAAAGAAATTCTATCGCTTCATTCACTACATGGTACAGTACAGTCACGGTGTTAAGCTTCGCGATCCTCAGGGAAAATCAAAATTTACACAGGGTACAGTCATATATTCCTGATCACAGATCATATCTACATTTCATCAAATGAGAAATATTGACTGTTAAAGCAGTATTGCTTCGACAGAATATCTCCAAAATCTCGTTCATGCTCAGTAATAACGTTTTTTCTCGAGAAACAGCAATAAGCTGGATGCGGATCCTATCAAACGAGGCAACACCTCACAAAGAGCGCTAGCAGTTTTACGATACGCTGATGACAGACAATATTGTGAGGAGTGGTTTCGGGTACATTCGAATCCCGTATCTGACAAACTCCACCGCTCTGCGCTCCTACGTTACTACCGCCTGGCCTGTTTGTTTACAGTGCTGGCGCAGGTGGCTGCTTTGTTGACACCTACCAGCTAAGCTTCGAGGTACTGATTTTGTTACTCGTCATTAGCTTGGTTCAGCCCACCCAATTCTAGTATGTAAAACCAGATTATGAGCTTTACGACAGTAACATGTTTGTGTAGAGTAGGGTGGGTCACAGTACACCATATGGCACGCGGTCATAACGGGCGGGCGGGCCAAGGATCGGCCGTCTCGCGTTATCTTGGGTATTAATAAATCGATGCACCTATATTTAGTCCTTTATTTTTAGATCAGTGCTGTTTTAATGGCACTAAAAGCCTCATCTTCAGGTGAACATCTATTTCACAATAAATCCAGAAGGGAAAACAACCCTGAGACAGTCACTGATATGACGCTAAAAAACAAACAGCGTCCAAAAAGGCTTAGAAGGCCCAAGATACCTATCGGCCGCCGAGTCATTCTCAGCCCCGAGGAGTCCCCAGATGTGGATACGGAGGGATATGTTGTTAACAAACTGCTCTAAAATGTTTAAATGTGTGTGAAATCTTATGGGACAACTGCTAAGATCATCAGTCCCTAAGCTTACATACTACTTAACCTAAATTATCCTAAGGACAAACACACACAACCATGCCCGAGTTAGGACTAGAACCTCCTCCGGGACCAGCCGCACAGTCCCTGACTGCAGCGACTTAGACCGCTCGGCTAATCCCGCACGGAAAACTGCTCTCCCGGTCGTTGTCAGTTTTCGCGACCGGAGCCGCTATTTCTCAATCAACTAGCTCCTCAATTGGGCTCACACGGGCTGAGTGCACCCCACTTGCCAACGGCACTCGGCAGACCCAGACGGTGACACATCCAAGTGCTAACCAAGGCACACAGCACTTCACTACGGTGATCTGACGGGAGCCGATCTTACCACTGCGTCAAGGCCGTTGACCCTGTTTTATGATGAATGTCCTGATATTATTTTACGATTTAAAAAAAGTTAAAAAATTATTACACGAGAATATCAAAATATTTGTGCTCACATAGCTAAAATATCCCCCTCCCCCCCCCCCCCAATGAACCATGGACCTTGCCATTGGTGGGGAGGCTTGTGTGCCTCAGCGATACAGATAGCCGTACAGTACGTGCAACCACAACGGAGGGGTACCTGTTGAGAGGCCAGACAAACTTGTGGTTCCTGAAGAGGGGCAGTAGCCATTTCAGTTGTTGCAGGGGCAACAGTCTGGATGATTGACTGATCTGGCCTTGTAACACTAACCAGAAACCGAGCGAGGTGGCGCAGTGGTTAGACGCTGAACTCGCATTCGGGAGGACGACGGTTCAATCCCGCGTCCGGCCATCCTGATTTAGGTTTTCCGTGATTTCCCTAAATCGCTCCAGGCAAATACCGGGATGGTTCCTTTGAAAGGGCACGGCCGACTTCCTTCCCCGTCCTTCCCTAATCCGATCAGACCGATGACCTCGCTCTCTGGTCTCCTTCCCCAAAGAACCCAACCCAACTAACCAGAACGGCCTTGCTATGCTGGTACTGCGAACGGCTGAAAGCAAGGGGAAACTACAGCCGTAATTTTTCCCGAGAGCGTGCAGCTTTACTGCATGGTTAAATGATGATGGTGTCCTCTTGCGTAAAATATTCCGGAGGTAAAATAGTCCGCCATTCGGATCTCCGGGCGGGTACTGCTCAGGAGGACGTCGTTAACAGGAGAAAGAAAACTGGCGTTCTACGGAATCTGGGAGTGTTGTTAATCAGGCGTATGAACTGCCCCTATGCGGGGATTGTGGTGTCACCGCCAGACACCACACTTGCTAGGTGGTAGCTTAAATCGGCCGCGGTCCATTAGTACATGTCGGACCCGCGTGTCGCCACTGTGTGATCGCAGACCGAGCGCGACCACAAGGCAGGTCTCGAGATACGGACTAGCACTCACCCCAGTTGTACGGACGACTTTGCTAGCGAATACACTGACGAAGCCTCGCTCATTTGCAGAGCAGATAGTTAGAATAGCCTTCAGCTGAGTCCATGGCTACGACCTAGCAAGGCGCCATTAGTAACATTGCATGTATCTAAAGAGTCTCACTTGTATCGCCACGATCTCCAGATGTACCAAAAGGATGGATTAAAGTTAAGTATTCCAGAAGCTACGTACTTTTCTTTATAGCATTCATTACGTATCCTGTTTCAGACCTCACGCCCATCTGCGTGAGCGTAGCGCGTGCCTTTCGGCTTCCTCTCATTGTGTCTAGGCTGTCTTGTCTAGACACAACAGGGATTAAGGTATGTAAATAATAAAACAATCAAATGAGCATGTTTCGGTTGTTGAGGAAGCCTCAGCTGTCGCACTCCACTCCGCGCATCCTTGCTGTGCCTTCGTTCGTCATCGTGGAGGGCCAAAGTACCGTCCCCACTGCAGGCAGACAGACTCCAGCGCTCTCCAGCGCGGCTGTGAGGCTCGTTAGCCGCCACAACAAGACGGCGCCGCCTTCATTAGGCCTCTGTGTGCGTTCCTCCTAAATGGAGCCCGGCCGCGCTTGATTTCTTTTGTGCGCGCTTAATGAAATATGAACAAGCGCTCGCCTCCACTGTAGACATTTCAAACGTGCCATTGTTTTTATATCTTTACGCAGATTAAACAATTCAAGAATGAAAACGTTTTAGCCCACTGTTTTAAATAATTATTCGAGCGAACACTGAACTGTGCCCTAACGCCCTCCTCAAAGTGGGAATTCTCGTTTCTAGATTCGTCCACAACCAGTTACTTTCAGCAGAAAAAGACGCATTAATAACGCATCGGCCTCTCACGGGAAGTAACTTTAGGGGAAAAAAAGTTCGCAAAACTCTGAGAATATGTCACGCTCTTTGGTCATATCGGGTAACAGTGTTCGCTTTCTGTCACTTTTGATGAACTGACGGAGAGACGTCGCAGTGGTTAGGCGTACACCTATTTACCCCTCCGGTTCTAGGCAGAGAACTATTTGATACATCTTCTCCAATGCCAATGTTGATTGCATGTCTGCTGCATTAATGATCTGTAGCTCGCTCTAAATTATTAAACGCTAAGCTCTCTATATTGCCTTCGGCATCCATCTACCTTCGCCATGGGTCCTTCGCCATCTCATTAAATTCTCACTCTTTTGTCCACGCTGAACGCCTCTATTTATCCCGCACATCCCGCAAACTCAGCACCACTAACCTCATTGCTACCCGTATAATTTACAATCCTGGTACGCTGCCACGTCTATAGCCACGTAACGTATCAACACTACACCTACGTACATTCCACATCCTCTCCCAACGAAATTTCATCTGACTCCCTCTCCCAGACAATGGAATTTCCCCGATATTTATTCGTCTTTTCAGTTGTAACCTGTCCCTTTCCAGCCCCACACCACACGTGAGGCTCCCTCCCTCGTTCTTTCCCATCACTTTCCTCTACATTATGTTATCTATATCCTCAGTATATTACCCCGTTCTTTGTTTCATACCATGCACACCAGCACCTATCCTCATTGCGCATTACCACCCACCTATTTGTTTTTACCGACGCCTTATTAACCTAAAAAACCAGTAACTCCCACCTCCAGACCTTACTCCTTCCCAATCCACCTTCATCTAATTTAGGTGGACACAAAGTGCTTTTTGACGTCTTCCAGTTACTGCACTGTCATTTAAAAAAGTGAGAAATTGTCAAACAGTATGTTGTTGTTGGCGGAAATTGTCAAACAGTATGTTGTTGTTGGCGTCTTCTGTCCTGAGACTGGTTTGATGCAGCTCTCCATGTTACTCTATCCTGTGGAAGCTTCTTCATCTCCCACTACCTACTGCAACCTACATACTCCTGAATCAGTTTAGTGGGTTCATCTCTTGGTCTCCCTCTACGATTTGTACCCTCCACACTGCCCTCCAGTGCTAAATTTGTGATCCCTTGGTGTCTCAGAACATGTCCTACCAACCGGTCCCTTCTTTTTGTCAAGTTGTGCCACAAACTCCTCTTCTCCCCAATTCTATTCAATACCTCATCATTAGTTATGTGATCTACCCATCTAATCTTCAGCATTCTTCTGTAGCACCACATTTCGACAGCTTCTATTCTCTTCTTGTCTAAACTATTTATCGACCACGTTTCACTTTCATACATGGCTGCACTCCATACAAATCCTTTCAGAAACGACTGCCTAACACTTAAATCTATACTCGATGTTAAGAAATTTCTCTTCTTCAGAAAGGCTTTCCTTGCCATTGCTAGTCTACATTTTATATTCTCTCTACTTCGACCATCATCAGTTGTTTTGCTCCCCAAATAGCAACACATTTACGACTTTAAGCATCTCATTTCATTATCTAATTCCCACAGCATCACCCGATTTAATTGGACTACATTCCATTATCCTCGTTTTGCTTTTGTTGATGTTCATCTTATATCCTTCTTTCAAGACACTGTCCATTCCGTTCAACTACTCTTCAAGGTCCTTCCAGGTCAAACAGTATATTTTTATAATATCAGGATGAAACTCAGGCTATTAATAATTCTAAAAATGAATCTAAATTTTAGGGCTTGAATTATATGCTATAGATGTTACATATATTTAAGATAAAGGCCGCATTGCGGAATGTTTGTACCTCTGACAGACCATTATTTTCCCATACGTGACTAGGGGGAATGAAACCATAATGATGGATCCTACATTAGTGATCTTCAGTCTGAAGACAGATTTGATGCAGCTTTCGACGGTAGTCTCTCCTATGCAAGCCTTTTCATCTCTGCATAACTGCTGCAATTCATATCCACTTGAAACAGATTATGGTAGTCAAGCTTTGGTCTCCCGCCCCCACCCGCTTCAAATATTCTCGCACACACACACACACACACACACACACACACACACACACACACACACAGAGAGAGAGAGAGAGAGAGAGAGAGAGCCTGTCAACGGGATTTTCCTTTTAGTGAAGCTGTGCCATAAATTTCCTTGTACTCATTTCGATTCAGCACTCTTCACTACTTATACTACCTACCCATCTACCTGACGTATTCTTCTGAGGCACTACGCCATCGAAAGCTTATAATATCTTTTTGTCTGAACTGTTTATCGCCTACGTTTCGCCTTTGTATAAGCCTACATTCCAGTCAAACATCTACCAAAAATCGTCCTAGTGTTTGAACTTATATTCGATGTTAATGAATTTCTCTTTTTTACAATACTTTTGTATTGTCATTCTGGGATTTTACTTCCCCTCCACTTCCGTCATAGTCACTTTACTGCCCAAATAGTAATTCCCTTTCCGTTATAAATGTCATTAATTTCCGTCTCCACACGTCAAATTAGCACCAATAAATATGATTTGTAAGATCTAGACTGTTTTTCCTAAATGTAATTCCCTTCCCAAAATTATTCTTTTCATTTACTGCTTGCTGCATATTGAATTACATCGATAATGAGATACAGCTCCACCTCCCCTCTCTCTCTCACCCTGCCTTCTTTTCATGTCCTTTGACTTTCAAAACTGCAATCAGGTTTCCCTAAAAGTTGTAGATAATCTTCCGCTCCGAGTATTTTATCCCAGCTGTCTTCATAACTTCAAAGAGTTTATTGCAGTCAACATTGTCACAAGCTTTTTCCAAATGTACGAATGCTATAAATGTAGGTTTTCTTCTCTTCAGTGTAGTATACGTCGTAGTAGTAGTATTGCCTCGCGTCTTCCTATATTTATCCGAAATTCAAACCGATCTTCAAAAATTGGATCAAATGGCTCTGAGCACTATGCGACTTAACTTATGAGGTCATCAGTTGCCTAGAACTGAGAACTAATTAAGCCTAACTAACCTAAGGACATCACACACATCCATGCCCGAGGCAGGATTCGAACCTGCGACCGTAGCGGTCGCTCGGCTCCAGACTGTAGCGCCTAGAACCGCACGGCCACTCCGGCCGGCAAACCGATCTTCCCCAAGGTCTTTCCATTCTGTTGTTAATTATTTGTATCAGTGTTTTGCAAACTTAAATTTATGGTTCGATAGTATTCACACCTATCAGCACCTGACGTCTTTGAAATTGGAATTATTATATCCTAACTGATGTGTGGGAGCATTTCGCTTGTCTCATATATGTTGCGTACCAGTTAGAATGGTTTTGTCATGGAATGTTGTCCTACGGATTTCAATAATTCTGACGTGATGTCGTCTGCGTCAGGTGCCTTATTTTGTTTAATGTCTTTCAGTCCTCTGTCAATTCTGTTATCAGTATCACATTTGCCATCACACGTATACCGATTTTCCTTTTCTAGCCTTAATACTGTCTTCAAGATTGTTGTCTTTGTAAAAACAAGAATACAGAAAAGAAAAAAAAAAATCTTGGTTAGGTCTAAAGCCAGAGTTTTATACGGAATAATTGTTCACTGTACATGCATAATTTTCCCCTGAACAACTTCAATTACGCTTGTCGACTTTTCAGGAAAATGGCAGCGCCTTCAGATATTGACTGTATGTTTAAGGAATTCCAACATTTACAGTAGCAGAAATACTGTTTCCAAAATAGTACCGTCAAAGAGGCTCAAATTACAAAAGCCATTAATCAGGCCGAACAAAATAGAAATTCTATCACTTCATTCACTACATCGCACAATACAGTCACTGTGTTAAGTTTCGCGATCGTCGGGGAAGTCAAAATTTACACAGGGTACAGCCACACATTCCTGATCACAGATCGAATCTACACTACATCAAATGAAAAATATTGACTATTAGAGCAGTATCGTTTCGAAAGAATATCTCCACAATCTCGTTCATGTTCAGTAATAACGTTTTTTCTCGCGGAAGAGCAATAAGCTGGATGCAGATCCTACCAAAAGAGGCAACACCTCACAAAGCGCGCTAGCAGTTTTACGATACATCCATGACAGACAATATTATGCGGAGTGAAGACTTGTTTCGGGCACATTAGAAACCCGTATCTGACAAACTCCACCGCTCTGCGCTTCTACGTTACTCTCAAATGGCCCTGAGCACATTGGGACTTAACTTCTAAGGTCATCTGTCCCTAGAACTTAGAACTACTAAAACCTAACTAACCTAAGGACATCACACACATCCATGCCAGAGGCAGGATTCGAACCTGTGACCGTAGCGGTAGCGCTGTTCCAGACTGTAGCGCCTAGAACCGCTCGGCCACTCCAGCAGGCCGTTACTCCCACCAGGCCTGTTTGTTTACGGTGACTGCGCAGGCGGCTGCTCTGTTGACACCTTTCAGCTCAGCTTCGTGGTGCCGATATTTTTACACGTCATCAGACTGGTTCAACACATCGAATTCTAGTATGTAAAACCAAATTATGAGCTTTTTGACAGTAAGATGTTTGTATAGAGCAGGGTCGGCCACAGCATTCCAAACGGCACGCCGTCATAAAGTGCGGGCGGGTTAAGGCTCGGCCTGTCTCGCGTCATCTTAGGCATTAATAAATCGATGCAGCTGTATTTAGTCCTTTATTTTTAGATCAATACCGGTTTAGTATCACTGAAAGCCTTATCTTCAGGTAAACATCTGTTTAGCAATAAATCCAGAAGGGAGAACAACCCTGAGACAGCCACTGATATGACGATAAAAAACAAACCCCCGTCCGAAAAGGCTTAGAAGGCCCAGCGGTACCGATCGGCCGCCGAGTCATCCTCAGCCCTGAGGTGTCCTCAGATGCGGATACGGAGAGGTATGTCGTCAACAAACTGCTCTCCCGCCCGGTGTTAGTTTTCGCTACGGGTACCGCTATTTCTCAATCAAGTAGCTCCTCAATTGGCCTCACAAGGACTGAGTGCACTCCTCTTGCCAACAGCACTCAGCAGACCCGGATGGTGACCCATCCAAGTCCTAGCAAAGGCACACAGCACTTAACTTCGGTGATCTGACGGGAATCGGTGTCACCACTGCCGCAAGGCCGTTGGCCCTGCGCTATGATAAATGTTCTGAAATTGTTTTACGACTAAAAAAGTTAAAAAACTATTACGCGAGAATATAAAAATATTTGTACTCACATAGCTAAAATATCAGAGCATAAAACCTCGGAACATTGTACCTAACATTCGTTATCCGTCAGAACACCGCTAAAAGGCGGTATATTACGGAATAAAACAGTATTCCAATATGGTGGATGGGTTCTAAAAAAATTTACAATAGTGATCCATTGGTAAGGTGAAAACCGATGAAAGACTAGTAAGATCTAATTTGCGGCCAGCGTGAAAAACCAAGAAGTCGTTGCGACAAAATGATGAGGTGTTCCCCCTAGACCAAACCCGTTATGTAAATTGCTACCGACGGAAAAGCAGAACCTGAAAACCGTACTTACCGCTTCTCCGCTACGTACGCAATCGCGAACAGGTGACGCGGCCGGCTGCTGTGTCGTAACTGAGGGCAAGAAAGTAAACAGCTTGCCTATGGACGGCTCGCGCATGCGCTGCTGATGCGCTGGCTCAGCCGAATGGTAGGTGGTCTTTTGAAGGACACACAAGTGGTGATTGAGAACAAGAAGTATTGGGCTAAAAAGCATAAAAACTTTTCTTATAACCAATCTGTAGAATATAACAGTGACAGCTGAAAAATATTTTCGTTAGCATTGTTCGTTACTTACCGGAAATACTGGGTAGAGCGCGACGTCAGTTAGCGTTACAGTATGGCACTTTTAGGCAGGCACGACACTATATAATTCAGCAGAATGGTGGTGTTGGCTGTGTTTACCGTTCGCTATTTTTACGTAAGATATGTTCTCGTCACAGACGCGTAGCATCCTTACTATAAAACTCGCTAATTCTAATGTAATTTTATAGATTGTTGTGACGAAACTACTTATGCTCGATATTTTAAGTTTTATGTAAATACGTTAAATATAGGGTATTTATAAAGTCCAACTGTCATTTGACAAGCTCGTAACTTGGAGACTATTAGTAATATAGCATTGTGGTTTGTTGTAAAACGTTTAATCCATCTCAAAGTGTTTCTTCTACTGCGCCATTTTGATACACTCCAAGTCAAATCTGCAACAAATGATAATGAAAAAAAAACTAAGAGCTGCTAAACGTTTTACAACAGAACAAAATTCTCTATCTCTAGTAGTGTCCAAGATATATAGTTTTGAAATAATAGCAGGACTTAACGGACATCCTGTATATTTAATTACATAGTACTAGTTGATTACGTGCCCATCGTTATATAACAGGCGTTTTAGGAAAGCAAGTGTATTGTGACCGACACGGGTTGTGTTTTTTGTATTGTGCGGGTTTGCAGCACTGAGTGGTGGAGGGGGATCCCCTAATCAAAGCGAGCACGAACACGGCAGTACGTAAAAAAGTTACAGTGCCCAGTTGCGTCAAACATGTCGGTGAGAAATCCCGACATGAGTGAGCCACGTTCTGTAAGCGGCTTCCTACTCGCGGATGAAATAACCCCTACTGAAATTTTTTCGCGAATCACAACGGTTTATGGCGAAGGTGTTACTAACAGAAAGAATTCATTTAAGATTAAGTGATGAACGCAATTTACTGGAAGCAGAAAAAATGTTCATGACGAACACAGGAGTGGAAGACATTCCGTTGCGACTGACGAGTCGGTGAAAAAGATCGAGGAAACTGTTCGTGAAGAACGCCAACTGACAGTGAATGAAATTTCAGCGATGTTTCCACTGTTCTCCAGAATCTCTTATACGAGACTCTCACAGGTATGCTGAGATACTATAAACTGTACGAAAGATGGGCCACGAAAGATCTGACAGAGCAGCACAAAAAAAGTGGTCAATAGCGCCCGTGACTTAACAACTAAACCCAAGTATTTGGAACAACAATAGGAAGCTTTTAACAATACGATTTCATTATATACTATTTGAGAATGATATGTTTCAAGTTCTCCCTCTCCTTGAGCGGAGTACATTGGAGCAGATTAACACTTAAGTTACAGTCTGTAATAGCTCACAGTTCCTACAGTGTTGCCAAGTGAGTCTGACAGAATACAAATAGGCCACGAGCCGGTTCCGAGGTCCCTTGGCGGCGGCGGTGACGGCGGTGGCGGCGCCGTGTGGTTCGCGACGCTGTATTCGGAGCAGACTTCCTCTCTTGGACGGGTAATCGTCGCGGACGGGGTCCTAAATACCCGCGCAGTGGAGGTACACTTCTTCCTGAATGGGTGCCCGTGACATTGGCGGATGCAGCAAAATGTTCGTGGTACGAGCGACCTCTCTTGCTGATTGACACGACCTCTGTACTGTGGTCCGGAACACACGAAGGCTGTCTGCAGGTCGCGCTGCAAATGACGGCGTCGGCACGTCGTATAGTCGCAGGGGCTGAACCTGCAACCAGCCCGACAGCGATGTGTTGCCGTGTGGCGTCAGCGCTTGACGGCTTTTGCGACTCGCCACATACGTGCGTCTTTCCTTATTCGTCATCAATTAGCCCGTGAACAACACCTACCATTCCTATCCTGTATCGTTACGATGACGAGAAATGGTGTCTTTATGCTAACGTAAGGAAAAGACAGGAATAGCCAAGCCCATTAGTTGCCTTTTTCCTGCATTTCTCCACTGTTCTTTCTCTTTCGAACTGAGATGAAACATTTCTAATTAGACTACGTGTATTGTATTGGCATTACAAGATTTAAGCGGCCCAACGGACACGCAGATGGTTGGAAACCCACTAACACTATGTTGACTGCTGCAGCATGTTGCCTGTAATGTCCACGTACCTGATTCACTGTGACATGCCACACTAAATGCTCTTGTTCCACCAACAGCATGCTTTCGTGCAGTCAGTTAACGTCTGTACAGCTGGGGAAAAAGCACAGAGTGTAATCACTTTGACAGTTGTGAGCCGTGGCCGGCTTGCGTTGATGCCTTGTTCTTTGGCATTTTGTCGCAATCGAGTGGCGTATTATTTCTCCCTGAGTTACTGCCATAACGAGTTACTGACTTGCCTCCACAAGTGGCAGCAGCAGTGATGATCGATACTAGTACTGCTGTACCATCTTTGGTGTGACCGCTATATTTCTTTGTGTGATGTGTGTGGCAGTCGGTCGGTTGGGACACAGCAGCGAGGAAGTCTCCGTGGCGCGAGGTCAGGCCGGGGCCGCTGTTGGCGTGCACGCACGGTCGGATTTATCATGCCCTAGCTACGAAAGCTACAAAGTTCGTCGCCCACCGAATCTGGACACTGAATTTGAGTGATCAGTTAACCTTTTATGAATCAACTGCTGTGACATCTCTTCGTTCATATTTTTGAGTGGTTATTGTGTCTTGACTGTATTTAGACGCCAATTTTCAAGATGTAGTGCTGCTGGTATCTTTGTCCTCGCTGATATTTTCCGTTGTTGTGCCGTTCGTCGAGCGGAAGGGAATTGATTAGGTTGTTGGTCGGTCCTTCAGCCGTCCCTGGGTCGGGTTGCCATCCGACTATTTAGTATTACGCTTGGCTGCCTCTCTCACCTAAACTTATGTTTAGATACCTTCTCAGGGCGACCCTTGAAGCACATCTGAGCACCACTGTTCTGTGATTTTCTTTTAGTCTCAAGTACTGTGTGACGCCTTCAGCCATCTATTAATTTAGTCTGTTTTAATGTTAAGATAACGCCTTCAGCCGTCTTAAGTTACAGTTTTGAAGATTCTTGCTCAAACTATTTTTTTAAATGGGGGTTTCTGTCCATTCTAAATCCTAATTATTACCCAGGCCTTAAGCCTTTGTTGTTCTATGTTCAGTATTTGTGGCCTTCTGCCGAACTTTACATGAAATATTATAAGATAAGGCTTTCAGCCGTCTTAAATTAAAATTTGAAAAGTCACTTGTCTAAAATCTCTTAAAATTTTCTTCTCTATATGAAATTCAAGTTACCCAGGCCTTCAGCCGAGATTTTATATAAAATTTTGCAACTAAGGCCTTCAGCCAAGTGTATTCGTTAAGGCAATTTTAATAACTTGCGATTGGGCCCTCAGCTGTATTGTTTTTGAATGCTTTTAAGGGCATGTGTGATAAAGTGTTTTAGGAAAATAAAGTTTGTATGTTTTGTGCAACTGACAGTAACTGATTTTAGCCCTTTCCCACAACTATAACCTGATCCACTCTGTCCAGCGAAACCAGATTTCAAGATTTCTATTTTAAAGATATGTGTTAGCCTTGTTTAGCTACTTTGCACTGCCGTGACAGGTATGACTTAATAATGGTCTAACAACTTTTAGCGTTGTAGTTGATAATGGCATAAAAGTCGAAAACTGGAGAGTCAAAAGATAAATATAATTATACACATGAAATTGAGCTTTACTATTTTAAAAAGTATTGCCCGACTGTGGCTTAACGCCATCGGAGACTTCGAACGACAGAAGAATTTGGTGTAGTTATTGGTCTGTTGATATCATAAAAATATTCATAAAACGTAGCCTGCATTGACAGCAGTCAATGGGTACCTGTGCTGTTGCTTTTAATGTTGACAAATACAATTTTGCAGCAAATATTTCTCGTGCTGTCGCGCACAGTTCACAATATAGGTAGTTATGTAACTCACACTTCCAGGTTCCTGGGAGTGCGCGTGACCACTGCGGCGTTGATGAATGAATTCTTAGCCGCTCGTAAAATATTCCTCCTACACTGAAACTTAACAGGAGGGCATGAAGTTCGTGCGTGCAATCCCGTTACTGTGCCGTCCATAACACGGCACGTGTATTCCACAGTCTTTATACTCACATAACTGTTCATAAACTTATTTCAAAGGAAATATATGAATCCGATATCTCAATACTACATTCTTAGCACGATTGTCTCCATTTGGAAGCAGTTTTATTGATCATGACGCATAAAATGGCGACACGTTCGGTGGCGAGAACGACCCAACACATAATTAAATCTAAGAACCCTCCACTGTGCAGGCGCAATAGAGAACATACAGCAGAAGCCCCCCACCCCGTCCTACAATTCCGCCTTAGGCAAGTGGCGTAAGTCGTGGCTTAACTCGATACTGGTTACGTTATATAAAATTAGTTGTAAACCCCTGGACCAATTCCAGCAGAGTAAAATGATGGGAAGCCCGTCCCTATCCCCTGTATCAATGATTCGAACCGTTCTTCCCCCTTATCATCCTTTATAACTAGGTCAATAATTGTGTAGGCCTCTTCATTCAAGGTCTGTTCATCATGAGGAGAGGATTGGGTTTGTTATAAACAAATTAACTATAATTCTATAGCGACGTGGTCTGGAAGTAAAAACAGTTGTTGTTGTTGTGGTCTTCAGTCCTGAGACTGGTTTTAATGCAGCTCTCCATGCTACTCTATCCTATGCAAGCATCCTCATCTCCCAGTACCTACTACAACCTACATCCTTCTGAATCTGCTTAGTATATTCGTCTCTTGGTCTCCCTCTACGATTTTTACCCTCCACACTGCCCTCCAATAGTAAACTGGTGATCCCTTGCTGCCTCAGAACATGTTCTACCAACCGATCCTTCTAGTCAAGTTGTGCCACAACTCTTCTCCCCAATCCTATTCAACACTTCCTCATTAGTTATGTGATCTTTCCATCTAATCTTCAGCATTCTTCTGTAACACCACATTTCGAAAGCTTCTGTTCTCTTCTTGTCCAAAATATTTATCGTCCATATTTCACTTCCATACATGGCTACACTCCATACAAATACTTTCAGAAACGACTTCCTGACACTTAAATCTATACTCGATGTTAACAAATTTCTCTTCTTCAGAAATGCTTTCCTTTATATTGCCAGTCTACATTTTACATCCTCTCTACTTCTACCATCATCAGTTATTGTGCTCCCCAAGTAGCAAAACTCCTTTACTACTTTAAGTGTCATTTCCCAATCTAATTCCTTCAGCATCACCCGACTTAATTCGACTACATTCCATTGTCCTCGTTTTGCTTTTGTGGATGTTAATCTTATATCCTCCTTTCAAGACACTATCCAATCCGTTCAACTGCTCTTCCAAGTTCTTTGCTGTCTCTGACAGAATTACAATGTCATCGGCGAACCTCAAAGTTTTTATTACTTCTCCATGGATTTTAATACCTATTCCGAATTTTTCTTTTGTTTCCTTCACTGCTTGCTCAATATAGAGATTGAATAACATCGGGGAGAGGCTACAACCCTGCCTCACTCCCTTCCCAACCACTGCTTCCCTTTGATGTCCCTCGACTCTTATAATTGCCATATGGTTTCCGTACAAATTGTAAATAGCTTTTCGCTCCCTGTGTTTTACCCCTCCCACCTTCAGAATTTGAAAGAGTGAATTCCAGTCAACATTGTCAAAAGCTTTCTCTAAGTCTACAAATGCTAGAAACTTAGGTTTGCCTTTCCTTAATCTAGCTTCTAAAATAAGTCGTAGGGTCAGTATTGCCTCACGTGTTCCGATATTTCTACGGAATCCAAACTGATCTTCCCCGAGGTCGGCTTCTACTAGTTTTTCCAATCGTCTGTAAAGAATTCGCGTTAGTATTTTGCAGCCGTGACTTATTAAACTGTTAGTTCGGTAATTTTCAGATCTGTCAATACCTGCTTTCGTTGGAATTGGAATTATTATATTCTTCATGAAGTCTGAGGGTATTTCACCTGTCTCATACATCTTTCTCACCATATGGTAGAGTTTTGTCAGGACTGGCTCTCCCAAGGCCGTCAGTAGTTCTAATGGAATGGTGTCTACTCCCGAGGCTTTGTTTCGACTCAGGTGTTTCAGTTCTCTGTCGAACTCTTCACGCAGTATCGTATCTCCCATTCCATCTTCATCTACATCCTCTTCCATTTCCAAAATATTGCCCTCAATAACTATAGTAATAACTATGATATAACAAATTAACTATCAGTTTATTAATAAACATTTAACTTTTTTGCAGTACCTTTCTACAACAATCTCTTGTTGTTTATTTACAGTTCTGTTTCTATCATTTACAAACGTATTTTTTTCTGTGGTATTTTGCAAAGCTGTTTTTCCATTTGTTCAGTAATTTACCATTTTTTTGGTTGGTGTAAATACAATGCCATTCTTTTTCTTTCATATAAACATTGGTTTTATTTACAAAGTAATTTTTCTGATGACTTTTGACTATCAGGTACGTTACGCTTAAGCTAGTACAACAAATTAGCTGTTCAAAAAACAATTTTTTTAAAAATTTTTGGAAGGTGACTGTCAACAGCCGTTAAAGAATCACATTAAATAAAACACTAAGTATGTCACAGAAAGAAGTGGCTCTATAAATAAAAGAAAAAAATATTAATAAACAATAACAAATTATTGCAAAGATGTCTTGCACAACACAAGATTTTTAATAATACTCTTTAATTAATTTTTTATATCACAGCTATTATTTACAAACGATGTCACTATAGAATTATTGTTAATTTGTTTATAACACCCTGATCCTGTCCCTCATGTTGCACAGGTCTTGAATGAAGAGGCCTACAGAAATGAACTAGTTAAAAAAAATGAAAGGGACGAGGAGAAGTTCGAAACTTATGTTCCAGTGGTGTGGAGAGCGGTTGTTTTGCCATTTTAATGGGCTCTGTTTAGTCTGGAGCTTTCACTCCAATTTTATATCTGGTGACAGGTATCAAGCTATGGCATGATAAAGGCAACTTGCTTGAGGTGTGTGGATAGGACAAAGGGTTCCCCTGAATGATCTCGATCAACTGAAGATCTTGAATATATTTAGCACAAGTGTGTAACCTGACACCAGAAACCCTTATCAGTGAATTTGACATAAGGTCGTTACCTGTTCCAGGATCCAAATTGGTACCCTAGTGCTGACGACCCATCTGGTCCCACATATGATCTATAGAGGACAATTATGAGGATCTTGCTGGCTGCAGGAGCATCTAAAACATGCAGACAGTCCATAGAGACATGTATCGTGTGCAGGTGAGCATTGTCCTGTTGAAAAATTGCATTGTGATACTGTTGCATGTTTAATAACACATGAGAATGCAGAATGCCCACGAACCATTCTACCATGAGAGATCCTTCAATGGCTACCAACCCTGACCTAATGGCTCACCATGCAATGATGCCAGGAGTAACTCTGCAGTGCCTCTCCAAAGCATTGGAAGAATGGGACCCTTCTCCTGGTCGTACCTATACTCGCCGACAGTGGTCATGCAGGACGGTGTAGATCAATTCAATGCAAATCATGAGCGGACCATCCTTGCCATTCACGGGACCCACTCCAAATACAACCGTTTATGTTGTGGTGTCAACGGTGGCCTACTCACGGGACAGTAAATCCTAAGTCTGGCATTCTGATGGTGTGGTATGACACGGAATGTTTCAGGGAGTGTATTACTTGTTGTCAGATGGCAGGTGTAAATGTGATGAAATTATGATGCGCTCAGTGGACAATACACTGATCCACCCTTGTGGCGGTTGGACTTTATTCACTGGAACTTCGATAAAGAATTTGCCTCTCCTCATGATCCCATGCAGTCCAACATCAGGCCACTGTCGCATCCAAATGCAAGACAAATAGAAAACCACAATAAGGCCTCTTACAAGCACTAGCTGGTGTGATAATGCTGTGTCATAGCTGTACACGGCATCTCTATGTCCTTGACAGCAATCACTCAACATATGATGCAGTTCATACGTCATGCTGCTAACAGCACTGATCAACACTAAAGCATTCTGGTGGCTGTTCTAACCGTCGCAAAGAATTGCAATATTAACCATTCAGGTAGCCACTGATGGTGTATACGTGTATGAAGTTACACTGACATATGACAACGTATTCTAGGTCTTCCCTTTTTTTGTCAAGCAGTGTCTATGCGCACTATGCAGCGATATGACTGTATATCTAAGCATGATTCACATTATAGCGGTACACGCTTATACGTGGTATTTAGAAATTAGTGTTCCAGAAGAATGGGCGAATAAAGGAAAATGACACAAGCAAATAATCGTAATAAACATGGGACTGGAAACCAATGTGACGTATGCACAAGGGCAGTTACATGCGTGTTACAACACTGCTAAAGCCTAAATCTACTTTTATTTTGAAACCAACCTACTGAGGCGTATATTACGAGGACTATTCGGAAAGTAAGGAATGATAGGTATCGAAACTGAAACCACAGTGCAAATCATAACTGTTTTATTGGTAGCAGTTACCTACAACTTCCAGATACTTATCTCCATAGTCGCCAATCCGACTTAGACATTTGTCGTAGCATTGTACCAACTTTCCTATACCATCGTTATAGAAGGCAGCCGCCGGTGCTTTCCGCCAATTCTCTACGCTGGCCTACAGCTCGTTGCCTGTGCCAAAATGTGGTCTTCATAGCCAGTGGATCATGTGAGCAGAGATGAAACTCAGAGGGAGACAATTACGGGGTGTATTGTGGGTAACCAAACATTTCCAATTGAAAACGTTGCAGGAACATCTTCATTGCCCCTGCAGAATGCGGCTGAGAATTGTCTTGAAGAAGAAAATGCATGACAGTTATGTTACGTTGGCTGCAAAACTTCAGGCCAAATTTCTCACCAAGCCCTCGTACCTGGCGGGAGACACTGTTGTTCTAGGTATCTTTATGTGCTCCCTGTGTGCTCAGAACTAAAAAGAACGAGGTAATACGATCGACGGGCATACTAGAGACATTGCCTAACACACCCGTGCAAAACGTCATCAGATTTTCACTGTGGTTTCCATTTCACGCCCGATCGTTCCTTACTTTCCGAATAACCCTCTTACAAAGTGATACACTGCCTTCGATTGATTTCATAATCTTTCTAGACAGTACCGGTAACATAGCAAGTTTATTGCCCGTGATTTGGAAACACCATGACCTCCCACAGACGCCGACTTGAAACGATTTGATTCTTTATGTGGGGGATTTTTGAAAGCAGTTTTACTATCCAGCCCTGATCCGGGATCGCTTTGGAATGACTGCCAATGGATTTTGAATAGTGACTTTTTAACTTACGAGCAACAGTGAGGAGCTGTTTTGAAGCCTGCCTTCAATGGACGGTGACCATGTGGTACACTTGTTGTAGCGTGTTTGTCTTCCAATGTATACCTGCAGTTGGGATCCTCACGGGCTCTGTTATAACGTGTTGGTGTATTCGGTGGTAAGATATCGTGTCGAGTATACCATTACTTCCCAAAGCAATGTTTGTTAGGTTTATTTTATTGCTTCCTTGTCCTCTACTCGACACTTTCTTTTCGATAATAATCAAACTCCCTGCATATTTGTGCTTAATCTAACATATTTCACCACAATTGTCCAATTCTCAAGCTCCCTTACTCCGCCCTCTCTTAGACTTTTCTCGGTTCATTCTAACGCTGGAAACGCTTTCAGCATAAAGTCATGCAACGGAATCAATTTTGCCGTATGCAAGAAGACTGTTCTTCATTACGATTCTAGTACACTGTAAATGTGATACTGCTGCCAACAAGTTTACTGCAGTGTACTAAATCCGCAATATGATGAGAACAAAAGACTTTGGGATGAGGTTGGGCGGGTCTAGTAAGGGTAAAAGGCTTACGCTGTCCATCTGTCTTATGGCGAAAGTTTGTAGTGGAAAACTGGATTATCAGTCAATTGAAATTTACGACACAATTCATCCCCACATCCGCTGCTGATACGTGGTAACTGTTTATCGAAAAAAGTTATTCTTCCGAATATAATCACTATACAGTATTTGATTTATAACCTCACACAATAGTAACCAGTCATAATTACATCACACAAAACGAATAGCCATATATTAAAAATAGGAAGCTGCAATTGCATGCATGTGTTCATGGAAATGAAACTTAAAACATATTACTTGTGTAAATTCCCCCTTAACAGAATAGCTGGTTCAGAAAGGATCCTGTTAATAATATGATTATTAAAACGCTCTAATTGAACCTGTATGAGAATTTAAAATCCAGTAAGCTGAACTTTCTTTAAACTTTCACGATCAGCAAGTGATTTCAAAATGTAGTTTATTTGATTTCTGTTGATTTGTCCTGTCAAGAACATAAATAATTATAGTTTTGTACTCACAGAAATCTGGAAATTCGCACAATAGTTGATGATCTGAACTTCCCTCATCAAACAAAAATTCTCAAGAATTCAGCATGGTTGGGGTGCAAGAAAAATTATAATTCTTACACACATTAGATCAGGAGGTAAATGTATTTTCACGTTCCAGTTCAAAGAAAACTCTGCAAACAGTTAAGGGAACGCCGCAATTTGCGATTTATATTGCAACAACGGCTTCCAAATATAAGACATTTAAAATTTATCTTGTGTTATAAAAACAAAATTAAACTTCACTCAGCAGTTTGTGTTCTCCTTCGAAGTGCTTAAACAGTCCAAATATTTACTAAGCAGAATCCGAACCACTCGTTAGTGTACTCTTCCGTTTGCTTTTAGTTAGTCACTTGGCTGTTATTCTTTTCCACACTATCCGTTCATCAACAATAAACTATCGGAAAAAATGTGCCTGTGACTGTCTTTGCTGCTGTAGTCGTTTCTACTCAAAACTGCTGCTCAGTTGCCGGCCGCTGTGGCCGAGCGGTTCTAGGCGCTTCAGTCCGGAACCACGATGCTGCTATGGTCGCAGGTTCGAATCCTGCCTTGGTCATGGACGTGTGTGATGTCCTTAGATTCGTTAGGTTTAAGTAGTTCTATGTCTAGGGGACTGATGACCTCAGATGTTAAGTCCCACAGTGCTTAGAGCCTTTGAACTATTTGAACTGCTATTAAGTTCATATGAGATGACAGTTATTTCAATCTCGAACCAAAATTTACAACAACCATTTCCTTCTTCCAGTCTCTTCAATAGACCTCACTAGCTATCGACTTACCGATATAGGGGTGTATCACAGCTGACATTATCATTAAGTTTCAAGTTAATTGACTCCATAACCAATTAGGATACTAAATACAAACCGGAAAATATTAATACTACCAGTCGCAAATTCCAAAGCTGCAAACCACCAAAATTCTGCAATTCCAGACAGGATTACCTTTTGAAAGGCACCATTTCGTCATCTCTTACAGCATTGTAGGTGTTGTCAATATTCCTGCATATTGTGCATACTGCATCTCATCAGAAGTATAGAAATATCATTAGGGAATGCGACACATGCCACTAGATCTCGCTATAGGTGGACGCGATACTATAAAAAGGACGCAGGGAGTATTGTGTTGGTGGTACAGGAGCAGTAACGAGGGAATGGTCCTGCTAGGAGACCACAGTGACTTGGAAAGTGGACTTGCCATTGGATTTCACCTGAGTAACAAATCGATCAGGGATAACTCGACCCTTCTGAAGCTACCCAAGACGGCTGTTGGTGATGCAGCTGTGAAGTGGAAACGTGAAGGAACATCTACAGCTAATCAAAGTCCAGGTAGCCTCATGTACTGACGGCCAGAGACTGTTGGGCATTGTGGGGGGTGGCTGTAAAAATAATAAGTTTCAAAATGTCACCAGAAATTCAGCTAGGAAAATACCGTGGGCGGGCAGTTAAGAGAGTGGGGTGCAACGGTCGAGGAGCCCAAATATTTGTGTAGTTAACGCCAAGTGACGTTTGAGGTAGCTTAGAGAACGATGCTGCTGGACAGTGGATGTCTAGAAATGAATGGTTTGATGAGTCACTCTGTGCCCTCTGGCAACTGGATGGAAGGTTTTGAGTTTGGCGAATGCCTGGAGAATGTTACCTGCCGTCACGTATCAGTGAAGTACTGAGGACGTGGTGTTACTGTACAAGAATGTTTTTAGTGGATAGTGTGTGGTCCCAATATTGATCTTCGCTAAATGCGGAAGGATATCAATACATTTTACAGTGTTTTGTATTGCGTACAGGAGAGGGACAATTTGGAGACGGTGGCTGTGTTAGCAGGACAGTGCACCCTATCATAAAGCAGCGTCAATAAATACACTGACGATAAAAAGAATCATATCACCAAGAAGGAGTTGTGCGACATAAAAGTTGGTAGGTCTGTTCCTATATTTGAAAGATGATGTCTATTCAAATTTCACACCAGTCGCATAGCAATGGCACTAGTAACGTAACTACGAGGATGCAAATCAGATTTTTTTTAAAAACACGCTGTAACGATTGTGAGCGTTAGATGCCTTTGCGATTGGACGTGATGCTTTGATATTAGTCAAGAATGCCTTTAAGGCGACAAAGACGTCATTGTCAGACGTCAATGTATGAGGGTAGTCGCGTGATAGGTCTACGAGAAGACGGATGTTCCTTCTGCGGTATTGCAGAAAGACTTGGGAGGAATGCAGCCATTATACATGACTACTGGCAGCAGTGGTCAAGAGAATGTACGGTCACGAGAAGACCAGGCCTCGGACGCTCAAGCGGCACTACAGAGAGGGAAGACCATCGTGTTTCGCGTATGGCTCTGCCCCATCGTACTTCATCTGCAACAGCAGTCTGTGCAGCAGTTGGCACGACTGTGACACAACGAAGTGTCACAAATTGGTTACTTCAGGGGTATCTCCGAGCCAAATATCTTGTATCGTGCATTCGGTTAACCAGAAAGCAACACCACTTGCTGTCAGGGGAGAGCTCATTGAAGGGAAGGAAAGACGTCTGTAGTGCTTTCTGATGGAAACTGGTTCTGCCTCGGGGCCTGCAATTAACGTGCCTACGTGCTGGACACACTGGACCTACACCTGGAGTTATTATCTGTTGTGCAATTTCGTATGTCAGCAGGAGCACTCCCGTGGCTATCGCACGCACATCCCGATTGCAAATTTGTACGTCAATCTGGCGATTCGACGTGTTGTGCTACCATTGATGAACTGCATTATAGAGGCTGTTCTCCAGTGGGATAACGCTCACCCACATACCGCTGTTGTAACACCATATGGTGCATGCTGCCTTGGCGTGCACGATCACCAGATTAGTCTCCAGTTGAACATATAGGGGACATGAGCTGAGGACAACGCCAGCGTCAACCACAACCAGCATTAACCGTTCCTGTATCGACCGACCAAGGGCAACACGCGTGGGACCGCATCCTACAAACTGACATCCGGCATCTGTACTACATAATGCATGCAAGGTTTGCATGCTTGAATTCAATACTCTGGCGGTTACACTGATTATTAATGTACCAAAATTTCACATTTGCAGTGACGTATCTCACACATTAACCTGTGACATTTCAATGTTGATCACTTAAACATGTTATCTAGACAAATGTAATCCATAAATGCACTGGCCTGTCCAGAGTTCCGACATAAGCCCAATGGAGAACCTTTGAGTTTTGTCAGAACGCCGACTCGCTCCACACCGCAGCAAATAACATCACTACCTTCCCTGGTATGGCTCTCGAGGGAGACCCTCTCGAGAGAGAGTACAACTATGACGAGCTGTCAATGAGAAAATTTGCTCTTACAGCTGTCAGCATTAAGGTCGCTTTGATGCAGCTCCTGTCGCCTACCAGCCATCCTATCCACTTCAGCATAGCTGGTGCATGCCACATTATGATCAAGCAGCCGCTAGCGTTTATAATTCCCTTTAGATTGTTTCAGTGTACCGTCCCTTCAACTATAGTTTCCAACAACTACTCATGATCTAACATGTGCCCAAACATTCTACATCTTTTACATGGTGCTATTTCGGTGATTACAACCTCAAGTTCCGTAAGAACTCGTCTATCAGTATGACGTCCCACTCATCTGGCCTGGATGCATCCACTGATATGATTGAGAATGGTGCCACAAAGGCGTCGTTTCCTTTCCAGCAACTGTTTCAACTGGACCTTGACATTCTGGATACTACCACCTGGAGGGAGTTTATATCAAGGTGTCCCCCCCCCCCCCCCACACACACACACACATATTCTGTTAGGGACTATTCTGGGGATCTGGCCGCTGGAGTATGTCAGCATCATGCAGTCTGCAGTCTGTTCAGAGACACTTTTGCTATGTTTGTACTACCATTGTCCTGCTGGAAAATGGCACAACGATACTGTCAGATGAACCATAGCACATGAAGAGGCAGGATGTCTGTGACACACCATTTAGCACTCAGAGTTCCCTCAATCACTACTAGCAATCGCCTGTTTTCATACCCAATGGCTCTTCACACCATGACACCAGGAGTAACCCTACTGTGCCTATGTCAAACATATGAAGAGTTCCATAGTGATAGAAGCTGAGGTAATGAATTAAAATTTGTGCCAAGGCCAGAACTCGAATCAAGGTCTCCTTCTTACTAGGGATATCTATCTGCTACACCACTCTGGCGTTATCACAGCTGCATGGGTTACCCTAGTTCAAAGCCCTCCGAAACACAAACTTCAATTCACAGCCATTCCACCTTCATATCCCCAGTGTGGGGTAGTGGATAGCACCTCTGCCTAGTAAGCAAGAGACCGTGGTTTAGGTCCTCGTATTGGCGCAAATTTTAATTCATTACTTCATATTCTACCCTTATCTAAGATAGACTTAAGACTCAAAGTGTTTCCAGAAAAATGTATTTCCATTGAAAGGACTTTTCACTTGTGTGGCCATTGTGGAAGAATAGGATCTCCACTCAGATGGTGGCCATACACGCCGGTGATGATCATTTGGCACAATGCAGAACCGCCATTCATCGCTGAACAGAACGCAAAACCATTTATCAGCAACACTTTCTTCCCAGTCAAGTCACCACTCCGAACGCAGCAGTCATTGTGGCGTGAACGGTAGCGTGCGCATGTGACGTTAATTCCCTAGTCCGGTTGACGACAGTCTTCGACCAGCGGTGACAGGTGACACAGGATATTGTAGGGAATCCTTACTTGTCTTCGATGGCAGGTACAGATGCGAATGGCTTACAATTTGCTTGGTGCATAACACGGAGACCCTCCCTTAGGGTACCCAGATGGTCAATCGAAACCTTGATGACGAGTATGCCAGCCCACATGTTACCACGCAGTCCAACATGCAACTGCTGTCACATCCAAAAGCCACACAAATCTGAACATTGTACGATTGGACCAGCTGGCTGAATGATGAAACCCGCCCCACCCCCCTCCCCGGAAACTCTTCCATTTCGTACAGAACGCCCGCCCCCCTCCCCCCCTCCTCAAACTCTGCCATGTGGTACAGACCCCTCTCAAACTCTAGCATGCACAGAGAACATATTTTCTGTAACAGCTGTAAGGACGAAAAACAATAATTCAGTCTGGTGGTTTTTCTACGTGTCACAGAGAATTAGCAGTTCTAATAATTTACAAACCTGCTGACGGAGTGAATGTGTACGAAGTTATGTTGACATACGACCATGTATTGTGGTGGATGCTTCATTTTTTTTTATCAGCTGGTGTAAATACGCTTATAAATTTAAGCAGTAATGTGAAATTTTAATTTTTAATTCGCAGTTTAATTGAAGCCATCATCAATAAAATTCATCTACAGCAGTTTTTAAAGAAATGAATTATAAGAATTAAGCTTAAAGAAAATGTTTGTTCTCCTCATGTGCTTGAAGTTAGGAAGCTAGGTGCTGGATTCTTTCCTACTTCGTAAAAATATCGTAAATCATAAAATATGTAGTCCGTTGTTTACATACAGTCTGTTAAGTAAGAGCATCGATGGCATTACAGACCCATGGTAAAACATATCGTCTTAGTTCTTTCACAGCCCAACAGAGGGAACATTTGTCCTTCATGCAATGTCCATAAAGCATTAGTTTACTTGGAATTCTTGACTGAGATACACAAGAAGAGAGGCGAGTGCTGCTTTCGCGACGCGTTTGTCAGAGATGTTTGATGCCGACTGCCAAACGTTGGTTCATGGACAAAAATGAAGACGGGTACTGCAAGAGCACAAAGATCTGATGCACCGCGGCAGGCTTTGCAGCGATAAGAAAAAGGAGACAAGTGAGTAGGTACTAGATTGGTCCTTACAGTCGTCTGACGCTAGTCCCATGGGAAATGTATGGCCTCACACAAAAAAATAAGATTGCAAGGAAAAATATATTCACCTTGAAACAGCTGACAACGCAAATTCGACACCATTTGGAGGTCTCTTACACGTGAGTACGCAGAAAACCTGGTTTGAAGCATGCCTCGGATACGCGAAGCAATTATCGATGCTGCAGGTAACGGGACATCTTATTAATTTTAACTGTATTTTTCTTATATATATATATATATATATATATATATATATATATATATATATATAGTAGTTTATGCGTATAGCAGTTTGTTCTCAAATAAATTTTTGTACTTATTAACCCTACCAAGATCTTACTTAACAGACTGTATTTCGTAATATAATCTGTCACATGTATTCTGCTCAATATATGAGCACTAGTTTCTATATTTTGCACGATGATATTCCTACTATCCCCGTTTCTGTTTAGGAGAACATCACTATTTTTATGAGTGCCGAACTGCTGTTAAACACGACAGACAGGGAAAACTGTCACTTATAGGTATGTCCAGATATTCGAGTCGTAATAACGGCGGCACGTGGAGGTGACCACCTGCCCATCTGGCTACACGCGGGTACATTTTATATTTGCAGCGTCACTATTCGCAAATGTGTAGCGGTTTGCCCGCGACGCGACAGTGAGGTAACGAAATGTTCAAATGTGTGTGAATTTCTAAGGGACCAAACTGCTGAGGCCATAGATCCCGAGTTTTACACACTACTTAAACTAATTTAACGCTAAGAACAACACACACACCAATGCCCGAGGGAGGACTCGAACCTCCGGTGGGAGGGGCCGCACGATTAGTGACATGGCGTTTCTAACCGCGCGGCCACTCCTCGCGGTAGTGAGGTAATGTACCTTGCCAATAATTTAGAGTGTCCTCTGTATGTCATGCACTTGTCAGGTCGGCCGTCCCCAGGGCGCTGGTAGCATCCCAATTCGAACGTGGCAGTATATAAAGAAGCGGGCTTGGTTTCCGCTACGGCTGAGATTTCATATTTTTCCCTTTAATGGTAGGATGACCCAATTTGCTCTGTTATCTCTTTTATTTTCTAGAACGATTAAACGACACGGTTAAGTACCTCGTCGGAAGCACAGTTTCGAGCTACAGACATCATAAAAAGAGTTTTTGAGTTCGTCATTTTTCCATATCCTACGATGAAGATACGATTTAATATATCATTTTCTGCTTTTGCTTTAGCGAGAGAGAGAGAGAGAGAGGGAGAGAGAGAGAGAGAGAGAGGGCGGGGTGGGAAGTTGTTTGTCTTCGAACTTAAATAACAATAATGTGTCTGCCCAGCTCGTGAAGTCTGAATGGAAAAGAAATACGAACTGCAGGGTGAAGTGCGGTGAAAACGTTGAACGGAG
Organism: Schistocerca serialis cubense; assembly: GCF_023864345.2. NCBI lineage: Eukaryota > Metazoa > Arthropoda > Insecta > Orthoptera > Acrididae > Schistocerca > Schistocerca serialis. The sequence goes on along the minus strand of NC_064641.1, from coordinate 844,468,573 downwards.
GAAGACGAAAGAATAAACACGTTTCAAGCAGAGAGCATTTCGGGCTTTTATGACGACATCCGGTGATTTCGTTGTGCGGAAATTGCAGGATACTACGAGAGGGAGAGCGAGCAGTTATTATAAACACCGGCCTTGCCAGGCAATAGTAAAGCGGGACGTTGCTTTTACGGCGGCTCCTGATTCTCGTCAGTAGGGAGGCTCGGAACGCAGTGCGAGCCGACGGAATGGGCAGTTAGGGTGATAAGCTGGCCGGAATAACCGCGCCAGCTAAACGGCCCGTGCCGTAAAGCGCGTCCGCACGCAACTTGGAGCAAACGTGAGAGCGAATGGCCTGCCGGCCGTAGTGGAGCAGAGCGGAGATGAGAAAAGGTGTTATCGACTCCGACGCTGCTGCAGAGTTCCTTCGTCTTGCGAAGGCTGGGCGACCCCGCTACTGCAAGCTGCGTACTGCAGCAAAGACACACACACACACACACACACACACACACACACACACACACACACACACACCTTGTAACGTTCATGGCTAGTTAGCCCTATAAACTAACTACATTAATTAAACGTTGTGAACAGTGGCTTGTACTCAAAAGAGGATGCATCACATCATCTTGCACAGAAACAAGTCTTTTTACTGGCTGGGTAAGAAAGAAAAAAGGTAAGTGCTAAACTGACGGAACGTAGGAGACACATACAAGTCACTGGAGTGTGTGTTGATTCGAAAATAATTTGGCAGATTAAAATTGTTAGTCAAAGTAGACTCGACCGCGGAACCTTTGCCTTTCGCGGACGAATGCTCTACCAGCTGACCTATTCAGGCATGCCCTCATAGCATCTCCTGTAGAGAGTTACTAGGGGTAGTAAGGTTTTGAGGGCAAGTCGTCAGTTGTGCAAGCGTAACTCTGTCTGTAGAACATTTTATCTGCGAAAAAGGCAAAGGTTCCAGGTTCGAGATCATCTACATTTACATCTACATATATACTCCGCTAGCCACCAAGCGGTGTGTGGCGGAGGGCATAATTAGCGCCAAAATCATATTCCCCCCCCCCCCACTCTTTTCCACTCGCGGATCGCGCGAGGGAAAAACGACTGTCTCAGCGCCACAGTACGAGCTCTTATTTTCCTTATCTTTGAATGGTGATCATTGCGCGATTTGATAGTTGGTGGTAATAATATATGCTCTATAACCTCGGCGAAGTTCAGATTTCGGAATTTAGTTAGCAGCCCCTTCTGTTTAGCGCGCCGTCTGTATGCAAGTGTGTCCCACTTCAAACTTTCTATGACATTTGTAACGCTCTCGCGACGGCTAAATGTACCAGTCACGAATCTTGCCGCTCTTCTTAGGGACATTCTCAATCTCTTGAATCAGAACCAACTGGTAAGGGTCCCATACAGACGAACAATACTCTAAGACTGGACGAACTAACGTATTGTAAGTTATTTCCTTTGTTGAAGGACTGCATCGCTTCAGGATTCTACCAATAAACCGCAATCTAGAGTTTGCCTTACCCGTTACTTGTGTAATCCGATCATTCCATGTAGCATCATTTCGAATAGTCACACCCAGAGACTTGACGGACGTTACCGCTTCCAAAAACTGGTCATTTATTTTGTACTCGTACATTAATGGGGATTTTCGCCTTGATATACGCAGTAGGTTACACTTACTAATATTGAGAGATAACTGCCAGTCATTACACCACGCATTTATCTTCTGCAAATCCCCACTGATTCGTTCACAACTTTCGTGTGATACTACTTTCCTGTAGACTACAGCATCATCAGCAAACATTCTCAGACCGCTGTCAATACCATAAATCGTAAAAAGCAGAGGACCTATTAGGCTGTCCTGGGGCACACCTGAAGTTACGCTTGTTTCTGTTGAAGTCACCCCGTTCAGGTCGACATACTGCTCCCTGTCTGATAGAAAACTTTCTATCCAGCCACATATAGACCGTAAGCGCGCACTTTCTGCAGCAAGCAATAGTGAGGAACTGAGTCAAACGCCTTTCGAAAGTCGAGAAATATGGTATCAACCTGGCAGCCGGTATCTAGAGCCTGTTGTATATCATGCACAAAGAGGGCCAGCTGTGTCTCGCATGACCGCTGTTTCCTAAAACCGTGCTGGTTTCTGCAGATGAGCTCCTCAGGGTCTAGAAAGGTCATTATGTCTGAACACAAAATATGATCCATGATTCTACAACAAATCGATGTCAG